>NW_026652282.1:83594198-83673824 GCF_009828535.3 Hylobates moloch | reverse complement strand
GAAGAAGAAGAACTTGGGTTTGGCATACCTCAGTTCCTCCAGCACTGGACAGAACTGGGAAAGAGGGACTTGGCTGAAATCATCAGGATGAGTCTATGTCAGAGGTTGCAAACAGGCAGCCTGGGCCAGAGCTAGTCCACAGATATATTTTGTTTGGTGCACACAATGTTTGTTTATAAAGCTGAATTGTTTACCAACATTTAAAAATCTGGATGGAAGCTTTTGTTTGATTTTTTAAAAGCTATTTCTTGCTACTCTTGAAGAATCAGGAAACCTGATAACACTGTCATGGTTCCATATTGCAACCACTGTCTGGAGCTAAGTAGCTGCTGCCCTCTTTAGAGAGGACTTGTGTTTGTAGTTCACCACTGTCACCAGCCCTCCAGCTTCACTCATTTGCTTTATCTGCCTGTCCCTGTTGCCATTAGAGTTTGTCGTCTTTGGTCTATGTGCTTCATTCACAGGTTGTTATGCACCCATCCAAAGTTTTGGAATTGCAGATGAACAAGCGTGGCTTCAGCATGGAAGTGGGGCAGTATATCTTTGTTAATTGCCCCTCAATCTCTCTCCTGGAATGGCATCCTTTTACTTTGACCTCTGCTCCAGAGGAAGATTTCTTCTCCATTCATATCCGAGCAGCAGGGGACTGGACAGAAAATCTCATAAGGGCTTTTGAACAACAATATTCACCAATTCCCAGGTAGGTCCTTGAGACCAGGAGAGTCCCAGACCAGGATGCAGACTGGCAGAAAAGAGAAAGCAATTCTTTGTTGAACCTTAAGTTTGGTACAATAGAATAGGATTATAATAAATATGCAGAAGTCAGCCATGGGAACAACTATGTTTCTGGGAGGATGTTTGAGGTTGGAGGTGGAGGGGAGTCTTCAGTTGCCCGTTATCTTCTGTCTTCTGCCAGGATTGAAGTGGATGGTCCCTTTGGCACAGCCAGTGAGGATGTTTTCCAGTATGAAGTGGCTGTGCTGGTTGGAGCAGGAATTGGGGTCACCCCCTTTGCTTCTATCTTGAAATCCATCTGGTACAAATTCCAGTGTGCAGACCACAACCTCAAAACAAAAAAGGTATAATCCCGTATATCACTTTTCATCTGGCCTGAGTCTGACAAGTCTATTGCCTTCTTGGGCTAAGCTCTTTACAATTGATAAGGAAGCAACCTATCCCTGGAGTTATGAGAATAAGTGATCACTTCTCTTGGCCAGGACATCTACTTCTACAGATTTATCATAAGAACAGGGTCTTCTTTTCAATTTGGAGTTTAAGATCACCCTGACCAAAGATGTTGGAAGGCTCGTTCCTAAGGAAGATTGTCAGAACTCTGAACATCCCTGCTGCCTAAAGTTTGCGGCTCTATAAATGTGATTTTTAAGGTCACCTAATAAGGCTATGTTCTCTCTTGCTGATTTCAGATCTATTTCTACTGGATCTGCAGGGAGACAGGTGCCTTTTCCTGGTTCAACAACCTGTTGACTTCCCTGGAACAGGAGATGGAGGAATTAGGCAAAGTGGGTTTTTTAAACTACCATCTCTTCCTCACCGGATGGGACAGCAATATTGTGAGTCCAAATAACACACTAATTCCCCTACTAAACATAAGACGAATGTCAGACGAAGATAGTGCATATGGATTAGAAGTTATTTCTTATGATTTCTTACCTGCCCTCACACTCACACACAAATTTAAAAGTGGTAGAAAGAAGAGGCAGCTATCAGGACTTGGTTTTTCTTTTCTTTATTCTTTTTTTTTCTTTTTGAGATGGAGTTTCGCTCTTGTTGCCCAGGTTGGAGTGCAATGGCGCGATCTTGGCTCACCACAACCTCCGCCTCCTGGGTTTAAGCAATTCTCCTGCCTTAGCCTCCCGAGTAACTGGGATTACAGGCATGCACCCCCACGCCCAGCTAATTTTGAATTTTTAGTAGAGATGGGGTTTCACCATGTTGGTCAGGCTAGTCTCGAACTCCTGACCTCAGGTGATCCACCCACCTTGGCCTCCCAAAGTACTGGGATTACAGGCATGAGCCACAGCGCCCAGCCTAGGACTTGGTTTTTCTAACTTTTATTCCTCTGAATCCAGGTTGGTCATGCAGCATTAAACTTTCACAAGGCCACTGACATCGTGACAGGTCTGAAACAGAAAACCTCCTTTGGGAGACCAATGTGGGACAATGAGTTTTCTACAATAGCTACCTCCCACCCCAAGTAAGTATATTTTCCTCTAGTAAGATGAGTCTGCAGGGGCCATGTGTGGTGGCTTACTGCCTGTAATCTCAGCACTTTGGGAGGCCGAGGTGAGTGGATCACCTGAGGTCAGGAGTTCGAGACCAGTCTGGCCAACTTGGCAAAACCCCGTCTCTACTAAAAATACAAAGATTAGCCAGGCGTGGTGGCACATGCCTGTAATCCCAGCTACTTGGGAGGCTGAGGCAAGGAGAATCGCTTGAACCCGGGAGGCAGAGGTTGCCGTGAGCTGAGATTGCGCCATTGCACTCCAGCCTGGGCAACAAGAGGGAAACTCTGTCTCAAAAAAAAAAAAAAAGATGAGTGCGGAGGAGTTAGGATGTTAGGATTTAGGAAAGGTATTACAACATATTGAACACTCTTAAGATCTCTGGGGCAGAAATTTTTTGTGCCATTCTTAGATTCTTGGTGAAGACTGAGGAAATTTCATCTGGGGTTTTAGAAAAATAGGGTCATGATCTTGAAATTGATGAAAAGAGGTTTTTTTTGCCCCAGCAAACTCCATTCAAACAGTGAGGCAAGTGGACCCACTTCTGATCTATACTACCAAACAAACTAGAGAACTGGAGCAATTCAAATGCATTTTTGCGGGGAGGGGACTCAATAATCTCTACTTAAAGTAACAAAGGTATTATCTAGTTTACTGGCCACCTGAGCTCAATCTTTCTGGAGGGTTTTGAGCATGTTACAGCACAAAAAACCCTGGTGCTATGAAATCAGCCATTCCAATGGGAAGGAGATGAAGCTGAGATTCCCTGAACAAGTAGGCAGGTGATGATCAATTCAATGCTACAAATATCCTTGATTACCTTTTTTTTTTTTTTTTTTTTGAGATGGAGTTTCACTCTTGTCGCCCAGGCTGGAGTGCAGTGGCACGATCTCTGCTCGCTGCAATCTCCGAATCCCGGGTTCAAGCGATTCTCCTGCCTCAGCCTCCCACGTAGCTGGGATTACAGGTGCCCACCACCATGCCCAGCTAATTTTTTGTATTTTTAGTAGAGATGGTGTTTCACCATGTTGGTCAGGCTGATCTCGAACTCCTGACATCAGGTGATCCACCTGCCTCAGCTCCCAAAAGTGCTGAGATTACAGGCATGATCCACCAAGCCCGGCCTTGGTTACCTTTTATAAGCTCAGCTCTCACCGTTCTAGAAGCTTTGGAGGTTGAAAGAGAAATAGGATATGGTTCTTGCCCTCAAGGAGCATACATTTGAATAAGAGATGCACACAATCACCTCAAAGCAGAATAATGCACTCCATGAAAGAGGTTCATGGATGCTAGAGGGAAGAAAAGTCTATGGCCACATGGGGTGATTAGGAAAGGCTTCAGGAAGACAGTGGCTAGAGCACTTAGTGACTTGGATTCAGATGATCCTGGGTCCTCATGCTGATTCTCTCCTTTTTTTTCCTTTTTTCTTTTTTTTTTGAGACACAGTCTTGCTTTGTCACCCAGGCTAGAGGGCAATGGTGCCATCTCAGCTCACTGCAACCTCCATCTCCTGGGTTCAAGCAGTTCTCCTGCCTCAGCCTCCCGAGTAGCTAGGATTACAGGTGCCCACCACCACACCCAGCTAATTTTTTGTATTTTTAGTAGAGACAGGGTTTCGCCATGTTGGCCAGGCTGGTCTCGAACTCCTGACCTCAGGTGATTCACTCACCTCAGCCTCCCAAAGTGCTGGGATTACAGGGATGAGCCACCGTGCCTGGCCCTTATTCTGGTTCTGACACTTTCTGGTTATGAGACCTTGAACTTCTGAACCCTCTGATCTTGATTCCTCATCTGTAAGACAAGGGTCATATTAGTGAATGCCTGCTCTACTCACTTGCAGGGTTGTTATGACAATTAAGTGAGACAATATATGAAAAAATGCTTTGTAAATTTTAAAGCAGCATATAAGCATAAAAGATGCTAATTATCATGTTGAATGTAACTGAAGTTTTGAGAGTATGAGGTTGTCAGGAGAGAGAGAGAGAGAGAGAGAGAGACTAGCAGGGACAGAGTACCAAGGAATGCTGCCTAGGTTACATGGGAAGGGAAAAAGACAAACCAGGGAAGAAACAGGAGTACACAGAGAAGTGGTGTCACAGAACCCAAGGGAGCAAATATTAGAGAAGCATGGTCAATAGTGTTGGAAGAGTAGCAGGGTCAGGAAATGTTTATTTAGCTTAAGCATATTTATAGACAGAACAGGGACCAGTACATAGAATAAAATAAATACATGAAAGAGGGGAGAGGACTAAGATGGCCATAATAAAAGATGGACAATAGTGTTAGCAAGGAAGTGGAGAAGTTGCAATCCTAGTACATTGCTTGTGGAAATGTGAAATGATACCACACCCAGGGAAAACTCTTTGGCAGTTCCTCAAAGTGTTAAACACAGTTGCCAGCCGGGCACGGTGGCTCACGCCTGTAATCCCAGCTCTTCGGGAGGCTGAGGCAGGAGAATCGCTTGACCCTGGGAGCCAGAGGTTGCAGTGACCCCAGATCATACCATTGTACTCCAGCCCGGGTGACAGTGTGAGACTCTGTCTCCAAAAAAAAAAAAAAATCACATAGTTTCCATATGACCCAGCAATCCCACTCCTTGTTATACACCCAAGAGAAATGAAAATATATGTCTACACAAAAACTTATGCATGATGTACATAGCAGCATTACTCATAGTAGCCCCAAAGTGAAAACAAGCCAAGCGTCCATCAGTAGATGAATGGATGAAGCAAATGTAGTATATTCACATAACTGGAATATTATTTAGCTATTAAAAAAAGCAAAGTACTGAATCATGCTACAACATGGACAAATCTTGAAAACATCATGCTGAAAAACATCAGCCACCAAAGGCCACGTATTGTATGATTCCACTTATGTGAAACATTCAGGATAGGCATACCCACAGAGACAGAAAGTAGATAAGTGATCGTCTTGGGTAGGACAGGGTAGTTGGGAGGAAATGAGGACTGCTAATGTGGATGGGGTTTCTTTGCAGATGATGAAAATGTTCTGGAATTAGATAGTGGTGATGGTTGCATAACTTTGTGGCTATGCTAAAAAGCACAAATTGCACACTTCAAAGGGGTGAATTTCATGGTATAGAAACTATACCATAATTAGATTTTTAAAAGAGGGAGAGAGAAAGGTATGACAGAAGGAAGAAGACGGTGAGACCCAGAGCATAGTTGGAAAGATTAGCTTTGGCAAGAAAGAACACTACCTCTCCAGTAGGAGAAATTTTGAGGTAGGGATAAGCTCACAGTGGATGGGTTTAATGGGAGCTAATACATACGTACTTGCTATGTGCCAGGCGTTTTTCTTCTTTTTTTTTTTGAGACGGAGTCTCGCTCTGTCGCCCAGGCTGGAGTGCAGTGGCGCAATCTCGGCTCACTGCAAGCTCCGCCTCCCAGGTTCACGCCATTCTCCTGTCTCAGCCTCTCCGAGTAGCTGGGACTACAGGAGCCCGCCACCACGCCCAGCTAATTTTTTTGCATTTTTAGTAGAGACGGGGTTTCACCGTGGTCTCGATCTCCTGACCTCGTGATCCGCCCGCCTCGGCCTCCCAAAGTGCTGGGATTACAAGCGTGAGCCACCGCGCCCGGCCGTGCCAGGCGTTTTTCTAATTTATTTACATGTTCTTATTTAATCCTTAAAACAACCTTATGTGGTGAGTACTATTTTTATCCCCATTTTACAGGTGGGAAAGCTGAAACAGAGAGGTTAAGAAATTTGCCCTTGTCGGGCATTGTGGCTCACGCCTGTAATCCCAGCACTTAGGGAGGCTGAGGCGGGTGGATCACTTGAGGTCAGGAGTTTGAGACCAGCCTGGCCAACATGGTGAAACCCCATCTCTACTAAAAATACAAAATTTAGCTGGGCGTGCTGGTGCGTGCCTGTAGTCTCAGCTACTCAGGAGGCTGAGGCAGGAAAATTGCTTGAACCTGGGAGGTGCAGGTTGCAGTGAACCGAGATCGTGCCACTGCACTCCAGCCTGGGGGACAGAGCAAGACTCCATCTCAAAAAAAAAAAAAAAAAAAAGAAAAAGAAAAAGAAAAGAAAAAAGAAAAAGAAATGTGCCCAAAGTCCCACAGGTGGGATAAATGTCAGAGCTGAGATTTGAGCCCAGACAACCCAGACAGACTGGCTGCACAGTCTGGCACTTACCCACTGCACTGTCCTATGTCTCTCATCTGTGTTCTCAAAACAGGGAAGGCTGAGTGCTGAGAGTGTTAGGGGCTGAGAGCATATTTGGGGTTTGTGCGCAGAAAAGGTTAAAAAACTACCATGAAGAACGTGGGAGTTAACAACCGAATTTTTATTCAAGGTTCTTGGAATTAGTAGAGGCCTAACAGAGGCAGTTTCTCCATTCTATCATTGCCGCATTCTAGCCCTTACTATTGTTCTGTTCCTACAGGTCTGTAGTGGGAGTTTTCTTATGTGGCCCTCCGACTTTGGCAAAGAGCCTGCGCAAATGCTGTCACCGATATTCCAGTCTGGATCCTAGAAAGGTTCAATTCTACTTCAACAAAGAAAATTTTTGAGTTATAGGAATAAAGACGGTAATCTGCATTTTGTCTCTCCTTTGTATCTTCCGTAATTTACTTGGTCTGGTCAGGTTTGAGCAGTCACTTTAGGATAAGAATGTGCCTCTCAAGCCTTGACTCCCTGGTATTCTTTTTTTGATTGCATTCAACTCCATTACTTGAGTTTCAGCAACTTAAGAACTTCTGAAGTTCTTAAAGCCCATGGATCCTTTCTTGGAAAAGTAACTGTAAATCTTTCTGGACAGCCGTAGCAAGGCTTGATAGCAGAGGTTTGGTGGTTGAGTTTTACAACTAATCCCAGGTGATTTTATCAATTCCAGTGTTACCATCTCCTGAGTTTTGGTTTGTAATCTTTTGTCCCTCCCACCCCCACAGAAGATTTCTAAGGTGACTTTTTAAATAAAAATTTATTGAATAATTAATGACAAAACATAACAATAAACATAAATAATAAACAAAATTACTGAGAACCCCATCCCCATATAACACCAACAGTGTACATTTTTACTGTCACTTTTGATATGGTCTTATCCAGTGTGAACAGCAATTTATTCTTATTTTTGCTCATCAAAAAATAAAGGATTTTCTTCTTTGCTTGATGAATGAGTCTTTTGTTACTTCTTTTTGGGCTCTCCATTTGGGAAAGAAAATCTAGAAAGTATGCTAATTGTAATTGAAATTGTATTATAATTGCAAGTCAGCTATATTGTCATCTTGTATTATTCTGTTAAAAGCGATTGTGAAAACTTGAACTCCATGTTAGGATGACTTATTTAGTCAAGAGGAGCTCTTTATCACTATTAAGGGAGTTTATTAATGTCTAGTTTAAAAAATAACAATTTATAATTTTCATAGATTTTTGTGGACTCTTACCTATATCGCTAAGGAATCATTCAGCTAATAACATAAGCAAAATGCCTTCATCCTCTATCAGAATGCTTTTTATTTCTGCCATCTACCCAACCTCGGCCTACAAGGACCACACTGGCTCTGGGATGTTAGTCATCACAGTGAATCACTAGGAGAAAAGCCCAGGGCTCTTAAGAGAGAAACCTCACACTTCATTGTGCCCAGACAATTCAACTCATTATAGATTAGAAGAATGGTTCTACTGAATTAGCATTATATTATCTATTTTTTCTACCATTATGTGACCAAGAATGAACAAATGGTTGTTTCTAATAGTTTAGGAACCTCTATGGCTTGAGGGATAAAACTGTTTTTGTTTTTTGGTTTTTTTGTCACTAGTCTGAGCACAATAAAGGTAGGTCATGAACTCACGGTGGCTAATCATGTTTCATTTATTACAACAGTAAAACAATACTGATGGTTGTTTACATAGGGAGGGATACCACTGCTGTTGCCAATTTGTTCACCCGATTTCAGCTAATTCAGGTTTAATAAGGCTTTGGGAAAATCCACAATGAAACCCTGAAGACATGACTCTTATTAGACAACTACTGACCAAATGACAACTTCATCTTCAATGACCTTGATTTGGAATCTTGAAACTTACAACGAGTTCCTAATGAGAAAGGCATCACTCTTGGTCTCTATGTCTAAATATATTGACACACTCACTTCAAGATATGATGGCTGCCAAAATCAATATCCCAAGGCTTGAATATTTATGGGAGTAGGCATAAATTCATGATTTATTATATTCATGGTAATGAATATAATAAATCCTATGCATAGCCAACATCCAAGTTGAACTGGGGATGAGCAGGATACACAGAAAGCTCCTCACCTGCTTTGAGCAAGTTTTTCTTGCAAGGTTGTAATATGAAATACCTTAATTAGCAAATTTCTTATAAATGTTTATATGAGTAGAAAATCCCTCAATTTCATTGTCACTCAAAAAGTTGATTATCTTTGCATTCTTTTGCTTGACATGTAAGCAATATGCTATTACATTCTCTAAGCCTATGCCAGGCTTTTAATTCACCTGACCATAATCCTAACCCAGGGGATAGGATTCCAAGAATATAAATTGGCTCAAAAGTAGTTCCAGTAGAACTTTACTGATTTTTAAGGCAACTCTTAACCTCTTGAGGTTGGCCTGATGGAGAGAAACCATGTTCCTCCTTAATGCCACTACGAGAGAGACGGGGTTGGGGTGGGGGGAGAGGAGGAGGCGGCGGTGAGAGAGAGAAATACTAGGCAATAAGACTCATAGATTAGAGCTAATGGCACTAATTATGTTCATACCTATCCGCAAGGAAGCAGGCAGGAGCAGACCTAATGAGCAATCTGACTGTGCTCTACATTTGGTCCACTTAAAATGAGAAGAATGTACAAGTTTTAGGTTTTTCTGTGTTTTAAGTTCCCAGAATAAATGTAGTTACAGGGTAGGGCTGCAGGTTAGGGACTGCCTGGAAGATAGGATGAAATGTATTTTGTTCATTTGATTTCTGTTTTTATTTCATCTTGAACATGTGAAAAACCAGTGGCTTTTTAAACTTTCAAAGTTGACTGCCTAGACTGATAAGTTTAAGAACACACAAGTAAATGTCAACAGTCTCTTGTGTTGCTGACACACTCAAACCAGTGCTAAAACAATTTTTGTCTTAACTCTGAATTATACATGTTCAGACCTGCTATTGAAACAAATGCATTTTGATATTTGGATTTTTCTAAACTAAACACACGGCTGTGCTAGGCTCTTTGCTCTGTTAGCCTTCTGACCATTTTATAGCTCTAAGCATGTGCTATTTTCTCCCAGAAGACTCAGAAGTGCTAGAATATTTTCAGAGGGCAAAGCCTTATAATAATTCTTACTGGAAGCAAACTAAACAAAAACCAAGTTCCAGAAAACATTGCTTCTGAGAAATTCTCAAATATCATCAAGAAGAATAATGGTTAACTTAAAATAAAACTATGGCAATATGTTAAAGTACAATACTGCAGTAAGGGTAGAAAACACATCTAAGGTTTCACCCTTAGTGTTAAGCTTTTTAAAAGCAAAAAGGTCATGTGTATCAATTTGCAGTGTACTAAAATTGTGTTCAAAGTTTATTTCAAGTCACAGAAAATATACAAACTAAGACAACAAAATGAAGTGATTTTGTTCTGAGAGAAGGTGATGTGAGTCCTCCACCTGGCACTGATTTGAGTCATTCAAGGGTTAGGATGCAGGTCATCTTTTTTTCAATATTTCAACAAAATTATAGAATTTCCAGATTTCTTGCCAGGTATTTTTGAAAACCTGTAAGAAGAAGTTAGGATAAAGCCATTAGAAGTGAAGACAAAGCTCTCTTCGGGAAAAACTTCATGAAAAAAAATAAAAAGGCTAAGGGAGGGAGGACAGGCAAACAATTAAATCACCAGGACAGATTTGCAAGGTGTCTGTCTCCTGCCTCCTGACTCCTCAAAGCAATCAGCCCTTGCAGCAGGGTTTCTCAACCTCAGCACTACTGACATTTTGGACCGGAGTACTAGTTGCTATTGGGAAGTGGGTGAGGGGGACCATCCTGTGCATTATGGGATGTTTGGCAGCATCTCTGGCCTCTATCCACTGAATGCCAGTAGCATGCCATACTCCCTAAAGTTGTGATGACCAAAAATGTCTCAAGACAAAAATGTCTCGAGACAATGTCCCCTACAGGGCAAAACTGCCCCTGTTTGAGAACCATTCATCTCTAATGACAATAGTATAGAAGTATAGAACCCTGTCCATGATGGCAGAGATGGATCACAACCAGCTAGGTATAGGATGGAGGAAAAGCCAACACTTTAGCCATGGTATGCACAAACACCAGTAGACACATAATAAAATCTTGCCCACATAAAATTGCATAGAACCACACATACATATACACAAATTATGATAGTTTTTTTTAAAATGGTGAAAACTGAGTTTGTAGTCAAGTTAACAGTAATGTGCCAATGTCAATTTCTTGGTGTTGTACTACACTGGGTGAAGGGTACATGAGACTCCTTGTACTATTTTTCCAACTTTCCTTGAGTCTATGATTATTTAAAAATAAAAGGTAAAAAAATAGACAAAAACTTTGCCTTGTGGTTAATATGCAAGGCCTTAAACATCTTACAAGCAAAAATATAATGAAAGAAATTTCAGAAACATTTCTACCTCCACTATCCAGAAACAGTAAGCAGTAATTTTCTCACATTGTAGGGAATGCCTTCTCTGGCTTAAGTAAATTAGTAAAAGAAATAATTTTTACCTATTCCTCTGAATGTAATAGGTAGTCTATACTTTTACTAAAAAAAAAAGAATATGTGGGGTTTGTGGAATAAAACGTTAAGGTACCAAAAGTCTACCGAGCCTTCTATCTATGATAGCTTCTCATTAATTCATTTAAAGTCTAAATACATATCTGATGCATAGTTGCAGTTTAAATGTTTAAAGACATCACAAGTATGGATTAAAATGATATATTTTGTAAGAGTGGTAATTATTAACAGTTAAATGAGTTCACTATTATATAACATAAAAATAGGAATTACGGATGGGGTAAAAAGTAGAAATTTAAATTGTGCTGTCCTACCTGATAGTGGGGCAATGTGAATTTTAAACTGTTTTTAGAAAAAAGAATTGTTTATAAAATACAAAATGCTGGGGAAATTTTTTTAAAAAAGAAACACTGATACATGTATGTGTAATCAAGTTGTCACATCATTATGAAGCAGGTTACCTGGATCCTTTTTTTTTTTTTTTTTTTTGACACAGGGTCTCACTCTGTGACCCAGGCTAGAGTGCAGTGGCATAATCATGGCTCACTGCAGCCTTGACCTCCTGGACTCAAGCAGTCCTCCCACCTCAGCCTCACAAGTAGCTGGAACTATAGGCGCATCTCACCATGCCTGGCTAATTTTTTAAAAAATTTTTGTAAAGATAGATCTCACTATGTTGCTTAGGCTGGTCTTGAACTCCTGGTCTCAAGTAATCCTTCCACCTCAGCCTGCCAAAGCTGAGATTACAGGGCTAAGCCACTGTGCTTGGCCCCTGGATTCTTTCTGCCTAAATGATGAGCAAGAAAAATAAGGGTAGCAGGGTACAGCGATCTCCAAAATATATAGAAACTGATGGTGATGATGGACATTTACTACCTTAAATTATGTGCTGCAATAGTTCAACATCAAAATATTCACTATAAAATAAATACAGGAAACAAAATATTTACACATTTTATTGAAATGCTTTGTATTTTTTCCATTTTGACAGGGCAGTTTGGAATAAAATAATACAACTGATTGTAGAAAGATATACACCAAACTATATTTAGAGGTTTTGTCTGGTGAATGAGATTGAGGAAACAGGGCTTTTTACCTTTCACTTTCTACATTTCTGTATATGATTACTTTTATTAAACTGATCATACATTACTTTTGTCATTAGGAAAGATTATAAGCAATTCAACAACTGAACAAATATTGTATAGCTTTACTCTATCCCTACAGGAGCTGACCTACTGAAGGGTAAAGAAGAGACTAGCTGAGTGGATTGAGGGCCGCTGAGAGGAAAATCTTGTTGGTTAAGGTTAAAAGTATATACCCAGAACAGACAAGGAGCTAGTCCTACTCAGATGGGATTAAGTCTGCTCACCTATCAAGGTGCTCCAGTGGATTTCTGTATTTGTTCCTTTAAAATCAGGATACTCTGCCTTTGCTCAGGAGGCAACATGGCAATCTGGTCTGCAGTCAGTTGTAGAACCTGCATAATCAAAGCAGCCTGTACAGAGGAAAAAAAAGGTAGTGAGTTTTAATGATGGCAGCTAAAAAATATAAGACAAAACAAAAAACCCACCACCAGCTTCTGTCCAAAAAGCTACTGTAGTGGGATATGAAGCAAAATGGAAAAAGGAAGAACACTTCACAGAGAAAAAAACCAACAGCTCCCCTCCAAAAAAATAAAAAAATAAAAAAAAACTGGTGAGAAAAGGTACAATGAAAAGAACAAGTATAAATTAAAATACCTAAGATTAGACGATTCAAAACAGACAACTTCACGAACTCAAAGTTCCTGGAGACTAAGATGATATCTGTGAGCCCTGGAAATCCTTCGGGTTTTAATCCTGTTTTGAAAGTCTCTCTTTTTCACAAATTTTAGCCTTTCCATCAGACATAAGCTCCCCATTAATGGTCAAATATAAAAACAGAAAGATATAATCATGGGGAATCTACTGTTGTTTTTAGGGATAAAGTAGAAAGGGAAGGAAAAAGGGTGTGGATTTTCAGGTCAATCTGGCCTGAACAAGAAAAACCTGCTATTGGCAGATGAGTGTGAAATATTAAAATAAGCTGCCATTTACATCCACTTAAGAACTTCACATCCATTAAGAACTTCAGGACCAGACTCACAAATTTTCAGGTAACAATATCATAAAAGAGTTCTAAGTTAGAATAAACATCACCTCCAAAGGGACTTTGAAGACCCAGGATCGTCACATGGTAACTGTGAAAAGAGGAATCAAAAAGGCTAGAATTGTGCATAAGGAGGCAGTCAGACAGTGTTGCTTACCTTCTCATGATCCTGTGGAGTGACTTGGTTCTGCCCAGGACTAAAGCCGCCAGGTTGGGTTCCACCCTGTATACTCGCTCCTTGCATTCCTGTTCCCTGCATGACTGGGACCTATGTGTACAAAGAGAAAAAGAGAGATTTTTGGCATTTTTAATGTATAGGTAACCTGAATTCAGTAATAATGTGACAAATTACGATCTCTTTTTTTTTTTTTTTGAGACGGAGTCTCGCTCTGTCGCCCAGGCTGGAGTGCAGTGGCGCAATCTCGGCTCACTGCAAGCTCCGCCTCCCGGGTTCACGCCATTCTCCTGCCTCAGCCTCTAGAGTAGCTGGGACTACAGGCGCCCGCCACCGCGCCCAGCTAATTTTTTTGTATTTTTAGTAGAGACGGGGTTACATTGTGGTCTCGATCTCCTGACCTTGTGATCCACCCGCCTCGGCCTCCCAAAGTGCTGGGATTACAGGCGTGAGCCACCGCGCCCGGCCAGACAAATTACGATCTCTATACAGATATGAGTAAAAAAAGCAAATCAATGACTCTGAAGATCATTTTCTACTGTTAGCAATAGCAGAAGGCAGGGTTTAGCCAGAGATCAACTAGCAAGTTCGACATACTTGCTTACAACAGCTCCAGCATCATCAACAAATACCACACAGCACAACTGGATACCACTGAATTAATCAAAATTCAGCCAAATAAGCACAGTGAAAACTGAGAGCACCCTGGAAACTAGTGCTCACTGGAAACACAAATTAAAGCCAACAGAGTCTAGAGAAAATGTATGCTGGTCCACTGGGGAAGTTACATTCACAGGGCCACCCCCTACCCTAGTTCAATCAGACACAGGTAGTTTGTCCCAAAGGGCCCTATCCCACAAGTGAGGCAGAGATGTTCATAATGTTAGACAGGCAGAAAGGCAATGGGAAGGCCTCCAGGAAAAAGACTGCTATTAGCCCAACATTTGCTGTTTATAGCTTTCCATAGAGAACATATGGCAGATGCTTTCTGCTAAATGTAGATCAAAAAATATGACTGACTTGAGTGAAAGAACCAAGTACAGTGATATCATACTTACTGGTATTTAAGATCTTCAATGAGTTCAACCCTTTGCAAGACTACCAGAATCCAAGGAAAAGACCTCTTGAGTACCAAAGGTAACTGTTAGAATGTCCCTATACAAGCATTACGTTCACACTCAGGCATTCACCCAGGGCTTAGGTACTCTCTTAATAAACACATATTGTTAACAAACTTGTTACCTGCTTACCCAGCAGATTAGAAGCAGCAAAACATAAAAGAAATACGGATAAACAACTGTTAGGAGCAGATACCACTTCAGCAATATGAAGAGCCAGGTGACAGCCTGACAGTGAAGGAGACCAGAAACCAAACAGGAGATAACTATGTTTTGTATTACGGTGTAGACAATAATGAATCTATTTAATGATGATCTTGAGTAGTCAAAACTGATTGAACTATTTTTTTGTATCCTGTTCAAGAAAGGAAATATCAAATACATCTTATAATTTTTTATTTAAAAAGTTAAAAAAACTTGGTAGAATAGTTCTATTATCTGGAACATTCACTTACATGCATTAACTCATTTCCCAAAGACAATGGATAGATGAAACATTAGTACAGATTTGTACAGACTGCTAGAATATTATCACTGTTCTGTTCATTATCAATACTGAAACCAGAGACAAGTTTCCAGAGACCAGTCTGAACATTAACGAGCTATTATGGGTCTGAAACACCTATGAGTATAATCTTTTTTTTTTTTTAAATTTTTTATTTCCGTAGGTTATTGGGGAACAGGTGGTGTTTGGTTACATGAGTTTATAGCAGCACAATTCAGAATTGAGTATAATCTTTTTGAAGCTTTAATCTGAGGTACTGTAATTGTGATCTAACCACTCAATAACGGCCATTTTAAGTTTCTAGGTGTGCTTGTTCTAGGCAGATAAGTACTAGCAAGAGTGACCATACATCTTGGTTTCCCTAAGATAGTCCCAGTTTATGTTTTTGCCTCCAAGTAAAGTAACAGCACTTTCTTTCATGTTCTCCTTTAGATGATAAATTATATAATCACCCTAGTAATAATAAGCCTTTTGCCCACAAGTTTCTAACTAAGTGGACTAGAGTTAATTTTAAAATCTAATTTAAAAGTATGAATTAAGGACATGTTAAGTTTAAAAAAAAGCTACAGAACAGTGAAAGGGGAAAAATAAGAATATATATTCATATTTTCCAGAAAGTAACATGAAAAATCTAATAAAAGTGATTATCTACAGGACCTAGGGGGCCACAGGGGAGACAGGCATAGGAGAGGAAGGAAGGTTCCTTTTAGTTTAAGATGTGGTCTCACTATGTTGTGTAGGCTGGCCTCCAACTCCTGGGCTCCACTGATCCTCCTGCCTTAGCCCAGAGTAGCTGGGACTACAGGATTCTATCCTGGCTTTTTTTTTTTTTTTTTTTTTTTTTTTAAAGATGGGAGTCTAATATACTGCCCAGGCTGGAGTGCAGTGGCTAGTCACAGGTGCGATCAGAATGCACCACAGCCTCAAGCTCCTAGGCTTAAATGGTCTTCCTGCCTCAGCCTCCAGAGTGTTGGCACTACAGGTGCATGCCACCATGCCTGGCTTGAAGTTCTTAATACATATATCTTTTATAGATGAACGAATATATATATTTATAAGTTAATATATTAATTTAAAATTTTTTTAAAGGTTTGAAGATAAAATTTGTATTTTCTCTTGCCTCAGATCTAACTGGCTTTATAGAATCTACTAATGAAAATGATATAAACCTAGTATTAGGGTAATAAGTTCAAGTACCAGCAGAAGAGAAAGGAGCAAAATATTATCCAGAAATGTTCTTCCAACCCTTACTTGCAATGTCTTGCACCACAGAACTATCAGTAAAATTACATAAGTGCATTATGTAGTTATTTGTTTGTTATCTGTCTTCCCAACTAGAATGTAAGCCCATGGGGGAAGGGGCTTTGTTCTGTTCACACTGCAGTATTCCCCGTACCTAGATCTATGTTTGGTACACAGTAGGTACTCAATAAATATTTGCTGAGTGACAGAATGAATAAATAAAAACCATTTCTGTTACTAGGCTACTGACCATAGAGAGTACAATAAAAATCAAGGCCCACAAACACTTCAAACACAATAGAGAACAGTTTTATTCTACACATAGCAAAAAAACCCTCTATTTGTATTTCATATTACAGAGGAGGGGGTAGACACATATCCACACATATACACACACACAAATGTGCAGATAACAGGACAGAGTAGTAAAGTGGAAAAAGTAGTGGCTTCTGTTCCTTGCTCTTCCACTTTTTAGTCATGTGAATTTGGTCAAGTCACCTGAATTCTTGGGCCTTAATTTCCAAACCGATAAACTGAAGGAATTAGACGATTGATGTGTTCCATTCCAGCTCTGCCATTATCTTTCTCTCTCTCATACACACAGACATGGGGAGGAAGACATATAAAAAAATAGAAGAGAGAAGTACATAGAGGAAGGGGGGAAAAGGAAGGTGGAGCGGTTAGAAGGAAATGAAGGTGCCAGCATATAAAAACTCAGGAAGAAACACACATACCACCTCTCCACAACCAAGTGGAGATGAAGAGGGAGCATGTACACACAGGCAGAGAGACCCAAATAAAAGAGAGGAGATAAGACTTCGGTTCCACACCTTTTAAGGTGATTATTAATAAACTGCCTTTCACATTCCACTGTTCACTTAGGCTATGTGATGACAATAAATTAACACAGGTCTCTGTAAACCTAAGATTATCTAAATGGCCACTAACAGCTCTTCATATACTCTAACCCAGGGTTCCCAGTCGGGGTTCACATTAGAATCATTTGGGGGAAGTTTTTCAAACTATCCATGCTCAGATCCTACTGATAAGAGATTCTGAGTTATACCTGGAATGAGATCCGGGCAAGTATATTTTGGAAAAAACCGTGTACATGATGGTGGTTTGTACCCCAATGAAGACTACTTTCTAACCCCTAAATTTTCAGGGGCTCTGCTCCAAATGAATAGCTACTTATTGTGGGATAAGGTTGTTTTTTTTTTTTGAACTACAATCCTGATAGCCAGAAAATCACCACCCTAAGGGATAGAGAAGCTACAGGGAGATCCGAGTCTTCCCTTTCTAATAAGCTAAGAAACAGCCCAAGTCAGAAGGCAGTAATAATTAGGCTCAATAATCAATTCCTGAATAGATCAAGATTTCACTTGGATGCCAGAAGTCACTGTTACACATACCTGTCTGGATCCCTGGGGGACAACCGCCCCCATGTTAATTGGACTGGGACCCTGCATTCCACTAGGTATAGGTCCTCTGGGGCCAGGCACTGGGCCTCTGGTATCCATGCCTCTGGCCTCCATCCCTCGGACTTCCATCGCACGGGCCTCCATTGCACGAGCTTCCATCGCACGAGCTTCCATCGCACGGGCCTCCATTGCACGGGCCTCCAATCCTCTGGCATCTAACCCTCTTGCCTCCAAAGCTCGCGCCTCCATCCCTCGTGCATCTATTCCTCGGGGATCCCTCCCACCTATAAAGAAAATTGTAAGAAAACCATTATGTAGCTACTTGCATGTACTGCAAGAATGATGAACAATCCAAGAAAGATAGAAATCTCTTCTAGTCACATTTGCCCCCTCAGCTATTAACATATGAGACTATTGTCTCCTCCCCAGTTTCTCAGATTTGTGGATAAACCTTAAAGATGCTTGCAAACCTACTGTTCCAGCATTCTTTATCCCAGATTAGAGCCTAAGACAGCTGAGTTCATTATGGCATTTGCAATGTGATCTCCCCTTACCTCTGCCATCCAAGGGTGGACCCCTCTGATCTAGCATGGGTCCTCTTGGTTCTGCCATTAGAGGTCTGGGCTCGGGTAATGGCCCTCCCCTCAGTTCATGTGGGGGTGGTCCTCGGCTCTCATGGCCAGGGACATGGTGCATGGGTGGACCCTGATGAGGTGGTCCCAAGTAACCTCTGGAGATGGAGAAAAATGTTATATTTTAAAATAGAACAAAAAAACAACAAAGTACCAACCAGATCAGTAAGTAAACATCCAACAAAGAGCTGATGTAAACAGTCTATGAATACTAACAAGAAAATAACACCAAATAGATGGAAGAAAAGCTACAGAGATATAAATCCACGTATTCTAGAATTTTGTATTTGGTTCATAATTAGGGAGGAATCAATGAATATTCATTGTATGTATGAGTTTGCAGAACAATGCATAAGAACATGAGCTCTGGATTCAGGCTGTATGGGTTCAAATCTAGGCTCTATCACTTATTAGCTGTGTGATATTGGACACATTACTTAACTTTTCCACACATCAGTTTCATGTGTAAAATGGGACTAATAACGGTATCCATCTCACAGGATCCTGTGGATTTAATAAGATGATCCAAGTAAAGTACTCAGAGCAGAGTCAGAGGTATGATCCCCATTAATGTCAATTATTACTATTGCTATTATTATTTTATTTATTTATTTACTTTTGAAATGGAGTTTCACTCTTGTTGCCCAGGCTGGAGTGCAGTGGCATGACCTCAGCTCACTGCAACCTCCACCTCCTGGGTTCAAGAGATTCTCCTGCCTCAGCCTTCCGAGTAGCTGTAATTATAGGCAGCCGCCACCACGCCCGGCTAATTTTTCTATTTTTAGTAGAGACGGGATTTTGCCATGTAGGCCAGGCAGGTCTCGAACTCCTGACCTCAAGTGATCCACCCGCCTTGGCCTCCCAAAGTACTGGGATTACAGGTGTGAGCCACTGCACCCGGCCTATTATTGCTATTATTAATATTTACACTACTATAAATTTCCCTGTTCAAGTATGTATACTAAAATTTCCAATTTCTAAAAATACAGTAGCTCAAAATGACATACTCAAGTACATAGTTCTGCCTTAGGAGAAGTGCTTATCCTTTGACAGTGGCCATAAATATTGATCTATCTTTTGAAGTAGGCAAACAGGTACAACTGGTACAGAAAGATTTTGTTCTCAGGGAAGAAGGGACAATTCTTATTTATTCAACTGTTTCCTTCTATGTTAGTGCTTACCTAGGCTCTACCTCTCCAGTTACAGAAAGTAAAGTGCCTCCCCGTGGATCATTCGGAGCATCTCCTAACAAGCCTCGAGGGGTTGGGACATTGGCAGGCAAGGATCCCCGCTGCATAGCTGCTCTGGGGTCTTGCATCGGCACTGACAGGGAAACAAACGGGGAGTTACTGCTGTGAAAGACACATAAGCAAACAAGAAACGACTCTATATACCACTGACAACATAATTCAGACACCTTAGAGTGGGTGAAACCTCACCACAGCAGAATCCTCTTGCAGCTCAAGAACAGAAGCAGGGTGTAGGCAGAATCTGTGCCATGTCAGAGGTATGGATGGAATTATATAAAGAGCAAACTGGGGAGCAACCTGCCAAGGACTAGCACTGCGACCTGGAGAAACTTATGCTCCTGGTTTTCCTTCTAATCAATCTTAGTTCAAGGACCAGAGTCACAAAAGAGAAGTAGAGTCTTGGCATATGTGAACACTGCCATGGCTCTGCAAGAACCCGCTGTCTCCTTACAGACTGCTATTCCATCCAAGCCTCCTGACACCAGTAGGGAGGGAGTACAGCCTCGGACAGATGCCCATATCATCCATGTTCTCTGCCCTGTGTGAAGAGGTCAATCTTAGGCTTGTGGCCTCAACAGGAAAAAATTCAAAAACAAAAACCCAAAAACACTACCCGTTTGGGTTCTGAACGCGAGGATGACTGCCAAGCAGCTCTTTTCCTCTCAACGTCCCACCCTGAACACCACAAGCAAAAGGAAACCCACAGATACAATGGGTACCTTGAACTCGCTCAATTGATGCAGGCCCGGCGGGTCCCACGGGCGAGTGCTGTAGGGTTCCTAGGTAAGCAGTAAGTTCAAAAGGAGAAAGAGCAGACACTTAAAATAGCTTGCATACACACGCAGAAACACACACACATGGAGATTGAGATTTACACATATAAGTTAAAAAGCCAAGAGTTCATCGGCTTGCTCCAGGCTACAAAATCTCCCTAAACTACACTAGCTCCTTTGGGTCTCTGAAACAGTTTCATTTTGACCAGATAGCTTTTGAAAGGGAATCCCATGGGGGCACTGGTTTGATCTAGGTGGGAATAACCTGACATTTTCGATTTTCACCTCTGCTACTAGTTTTCCCTTAGGTCTTCTTATGAATCATTAGGAAAAAAAATACATAAAAAGGATAGTTTTGAATCTTCTAGTTATGCAAAGAACATAAATGTAGTTTCAGAAGCAAAACATAAAAGAAACTGCACTGAATCTGGAAGGCAAGATTCATTCTTAAGCGGCCATAACTGAAGTACGGCAATTCTATTTTTGTCACATTTTAAAGCACAAAAATTTCTGCTGTCAAACGTATCAGATGGGGAAATGCAGTAAATGAACTTTACATGATGAAAGAGAATATCACTCCACAAGAAATACTCTGCCACAGCAAGTCTTTGATAATAAACATCATGACAACAGCAAACAAAGACTAACGAGATGACATGGGTACCAACACTAAACAAACATGGCAGGGAAGCAAGAAGTATCTTCTCAAACATCTCCATCTCCTTTCAGCATTACAAATGTACAAAAGCAGCATGGATTTCAGGAAAAGACAAACTAGGCACACACGAAAAGACTCTTGCTTCCTCTGCTGGGTACTGAAGGAAACTATAAAAGAAAGCTAATCTCACTGTCTCTGCATGAAGACATCCTGGAAATACCCTCAAAACATGAGTCATTTCCCTTTGCCAATTTCTGACAAAAAGGTGAAGATAACTATAACAGGAAGATGTCTTGTGCAAGTATGCGTTAAACAGCTAAAACCTGATGGATTGAGTGCTGGCCCCATGACAGGTAGAAGTATGACTGAAACTCTAATACCTTCTCATTACTGCAGAAATACTCTGGGGAACATATATGATCTATTGACAGTGGTGCGGTGGGGATAGGGGGGCGTACAATAGCACAAAAGCATGGGATGCTTAGAGAAAATATGAGATATTTGGCCAGGGAGTTCGTCCTGCTGTCAGACATCTAACAAGAAAAAGTTAATTCTGTCACTTCAGCAACCAACCCCAGTGTAAAAACCACAGGCTTGTATATTAATATGTTTATGTATGTATGTGTGTATACGTGTGTGTGTGTGTGTATGTACATATTTTTTCTTTTGAGACAGGGTCTTGCTCTGTTGCCCAGGCTGGAGTGCAGTGGTGCCCGATTATAGCTCACTGCAGCCTCAACCTATTGGGCTCAAGTGATCCTTCCACTTCGGCCTCCCAAGTAGCTGGGACCACAAGTGCACATCACCATTGCCCAACTAGTTTTTGTATTTTTTATAGAGACGGGGTTTTGCCATGTTGTCTAGGCTAGTTTCAAACCTCTGAGCTCAAGCAATCCACCTACCTTAGCCACCCAAAGTGCTGGGATTACAGGCATGAGCCACTGTGCCTGGCCAATATTTTGCTTTTTAAATGGGTTCCACTTACAAGCCATATGCTACAAAAGAAAAAACCTTAAGCTTCTCTATGCTTGTCCAAAACAGTCTTTCCCATCATCTTATTCCCAAGGAATAAGAGTAGAAGACACTGAAGAATATACTTGGAAGTTAACAGAGGCAGTGTGGAGTGACAGAAAGAGGACAGATTCTGGAATCAAAGACTTCTGAATCTTAGCTCTGCCACTTACTAGTTGGAAGAGAGAATAAGAGCACAAAATCCAGTCCACATTACTCATACATTAATATTTACTTACCTTGTCCCCTTGAGAAAGTAACTTATTCTGAGCTTCCAACTCTTTGCCTGTAAAACTGAGGTGCTGCCACCTAACTCACAAGATTATTTATGAACATTAAAGTGGCTGGCATATGGTATGCACTCAGTTCCTTCTCTTTTCTTACCATCTCTCCTCCTAACATTGTTTCCAGCTGAACCACTGCACTTTCTTGTCCTTCAAACTCCAGTAACATGAAGAAATAATGTGGAGATTTTGGGGCGGCAGCTACTGTTGTATATAGCAGTACAGCCACGGCACAACAGACGTTCATTAAGTAGGCTTTACAGACCTATGATCCCCTCCCAGTTTTCTCTGGGGTTTAAATCTAGTCTTCTACATACCCAGCCACATATTTACATGCTCATTATTAAAATTCCTTACTCAGTCAACAGATATCCATACAGGGAGAGAGAACATGTCAGTGGAATTATTAGACTAGGAATCAGGAAACAAACGATCCATTTGCTTCATTATCAATTCTTGTACAGCTGGACTCTGAATCACCAGGTGGAAAGCCTAGACCAGCACTGTCCAATAGATTTTTACGATGATAGAAATGTTCTATATCTGCAATGTCCTGTGTGGTATCCACTAGTCACCTATGGCCACTGAGCACTTGGAATGTGGCTATTGTGACTGAGGAACTGAGTTTTAAATTTTACTTAATTTTAATTAACTTAATATTGAAATAGCCATGGGTGGTTAGTGGCTGCCATATTAGATACTGTGGATGTGGAACACTTCCAAGACCAATTAACATTAGTCAGACATTAATATTTATTTACCTTGTCCCCGTTCCATGGACACTGGTCCACTTCCTGGCATTCCAACCTGAGCCTGCATTCCTCCTAGAAGATAAAGGGCAGACAAGAAAAAACACCAATTAGAACAGCAGAAAAGAAAAATTAGAACAGTGGCTGAGTTTACAAATTTCCTCATTCTGCTCCACAAGCAGAAACCTACAAAGGAAGATATTCAACAATGCAATGAGAGAGAAGATGGGGTTTGTTAGTATATTTACAACTTGTACTTTATGTTTCAGTGACAGAATAGTGACTTCAATAAGAAAAATTCATCTCATTGGTTACCAAACTCTTGGCAGGAAGCTCTTCTATAATACAGGAAAACAATGTCACTTACCCATGGACCTCCTGTCATGGAAGATAATTTAAATACAAGTATAACTCTATTAGGATAAAGTGGATACACAACAATCCTAAAGTAGATACAAAAAATTCCTGAGTTTGCAGAAATTTCTTTAAAAAATCTCTTCTTCCATTCCTCATCAACTTAGCTCTGCAGACTGGATTCTCTACAGAATAGAACAATTTAGAATTAAATCATTCTCCATGAGTAGTGTTGTACTCAACCTACCCTAGATTAGATAAATTAACAAAAAGCAAGTTTGTTACATAAAAAAACTTTAAATATTGGTAATACATCATGTGTTCATACAGATGTTTCATATGGGGAATCATTATTTCACTCAATCTTCTTAGTTACAATTGTTGAATAAGGAACAGTTACAAGTATATGAGCAATACTCATTAATTGCCGATCTATACACTTTCAATAAATGTATATAGCTTTTAAATTTCTCTTTTTCCCTTTTGTTGTTTGTTCTGATTATGTTTGTTAAAATACAATTTTACGTCAGTTTAATATGATATAACAAATGTGACCTTGTATTTTTTGTGTTTTCTTCGTGAGCTTTTGAACCTAATCTAACAGTTCATTCATATTTAGCAGAGTAACAACTACATTAGTTTTTATTCCTTCCATCTTACTCTACATTTATTATTACTTATTTTACACTGTCTCTTCCTTTTTTCCTTTTCTCTATTTTTGCTGGCTTGATTTCGTTTCCACTCATTCCATTTTCCCCCTTGTTAACTTGGAAGTTTTACTATGCTCTTTCACTTTACTGTCCCTTTCCCTGTTCTTATAATTAGACATATAGGATTTAACGTAAGAAATCTACTATTTCCTCCACCTAAGATATATACTTTCCAGCTGTGTATTAATTTTACCTAAGGATCCCATTATCATCTTTGGCTGCACTGCAACAGTGGCTATGACAAAACTTTAGCAAGTACTGAAATGGTGAAGACTAAATGAAACTTACCTCCAGGAGCTAAGGAACCAGGGCCAGGTCCTGTGACAGAAGCTGGTATTTGCCCTGGTGCTGGAACTCCACCCTGCATAGAAGCTTGCATCAGAGGAGGTGCGCCATTGACATGCATTCCACCCTGACCAAGAAAAAAAAACAGAGTATGTACATGCCTCTGTGGATACTCAATATACTAAGTCTATGACCTTAAAAGTCCTCTTCAAATGAACAGCCCCAAATATACTACTAAACATCCTTTTTGTATGGCATGTCTTATGCAGCATTAGATTTGTCACACACTTTAAACTCCACAGAAGCAAGTTGCAATACACGGCATGAGCCTGGTTATATGGAACACGGTTAAGATGGAACATATTCTCAATGTAGAGATTGACAAGTCTTATCTGTGTGGCAAGGCAGCACATAGCACCTATTGTTAACTGCATGATTGGGGCTGGCAATAAGAGTAAAAAAAAAAAAAAAAGAAAAGAAAAAAAAAAGCCCTAAACCCAAAAAACATAAAAGGAGACTGGGACTCTTCTAAAAAAAACAACTGCTGGTAGTCCACGTTTTTAAAATTAAAATTTTTTTTAATTTAACCAATCTTTTCTCACTCCTGTCCTTAGATATAATTCTGGTTTTGGGGGAATGTGAAATTTTTTTTTTAATGCTACATTAAAACTCGTTGAGAAAAAGAGAATGTCATCTTTTCATCTGTGCATTCCCCAAAAAACTGACTAGTCCCTTGAATTAGAAACAGTTCAATAAATAAAGAATAAAAGCCAAGTTATATAAAAAAAATTACATACATGTTTAAGGAACACAAAACTCTACAAAAGAAAAGGAAGAGCTGTATAGGAAAGTAGTTAAGAGAAAACTGGCTGTGAGGTCAGATAAAACCAGGTTCAGAACTAGATCTGCCACTTACAATTGTGTCAGTTTTTGGACCGGCTAACCTCTCTGGGCCTTAGTTTTTTTTTTCTATCTCTGAAAATGTATTTATTTAGAGCAGGGGTTGGCAAACTATGACCCATGAGCCAAATTGGGCTCACTGCCTGGTTTTATAAATAAACTTTTAATGGAACACAACCACACACACTTGTTCACATATTGCCTATGGCTGATTTCATACTACCATGGCAGAGTAGCTGTGGCAGATCCTGTGACTTGCAAAGCCAGAAATATTTACTGTCTGATCATTTACAGAAAAATGTTTGCTGGCCCCTGCCCTGTACCTCTGCCAACCTGAGAGATGAAAAATGGTAGCTTATTGTAGTTTCTATTTACATTATCTTATAACATTACATATATAAATGATAATTTACTATATTATCTTATTTTGAGGTTGAATACATTTTTATATATTTACATTTCTACTTTTGTGAAATATCGATGTCTATTTCCCATTTTTCTACTGGGTTGTTGGAAATTTTCTTACTAATTTATAGGAGGCCTTTTAAAATTTATTATGAGAAATTACAGATATACAAATCATATAGAAAATAAAATAGCCACCCAGCTTAGGAAATAAATAAGTAAATAAAATAAACCAATGGCCTGTATGGTCTTCATCAATTGCATCCTGTGCTCTCTTCTCCTTAGATAACCACTAAGACGTCTTCTTAATGTTTTAATTTTATATGAATCATTACATACTCAATATATTATTTTGCAACTCACTCCACATATTTTGGGGATTTATGCAGAAACATATATCCTACATTTCGGGAATGCATCCATATTCACTTAGTTTCATGTCCGTATGTTACTGTTTTGGAGTTATTTGTGTTGACATTATGTATCCTAGTTCATCTTAACTGCTGTATGGAATTATGTTTTTCAAAGTTATTCATGTTGATACCCGTAGTTTATTTAACTGTTGTACAGTATTTCACTGGATGAATGTACCACACATTTTCTCCATTCTTCCACTGATGTACATTTAGGACATTTCCAATTTTTCACTCTAAGGCAATAAACATTCTTGTGCATGACTATGGGCTCTTTATTAGTCTGTTGTCCATCACATGTGTGGTAAATACTTTTTCTCAATTTGTCATGTCTTTGATACTTTTTTTTTCTTTATATAGAAATTTTTTAGTTTTCAAATATATCAATTTTTTATGGCTTTAGGGTTTTGCATCATGCTTTGAAAGCAAGCTTTACTTTTTTCATCAGTAAGAATGGAGATAATAAGAGTGCCAACCTCATACAATTGCTTTGAGGATTAAATGAGATAATGCATATGGAATAACGAAGTGCCAACCACAGTGCCAGGCATGCACATACACACAAAGTTAGCTTATAAGAAAAGGGCATACAGGAAGGATCTCTTTGTTTTACAAACTTGGAATCGAATCTATATTCATTCAGATGTCATGTGCTCTGCAACCTGGAAATTGCTTTTATGCCTGGAAATTGAAATTATCATCTCTGGTTCCTGACCATTCTTCTTTCAATATATTCTCCTAAAAAGAAAATGACATTCTAAGACAGATACAAAAAAACGTTAAGGGATAAAGCCCTACCAAAGACTGGGCCTGAGGGGCCTGAGGATTCTGCTGGTTCATTGACACATTGGATCCTGAGCCAGGCCCAGCACCATGGACTGGCTGAGGGTTGCCTGCAATCAGCGTTGGGATATTTGTCTGGCGATGCAGAATTTTCTAAAAAGTGAAAAGACAAACCTATGAGCTGTCCGTTTAACAAAGCAATCAGGTAGTTCCTACCCCACTCAAGGTTCACCCGACCATTTCCATAAAAGAACCAGAAGCACTCACCAGGGCAATTTCCGGATCCACAATTCTCATCACTACCTGTGCTTGCAGCAAAGCATAAGCCAGTTGAGGGTTCTGAAGCAACATGTTCCGTGCCTCCTGGGGACTATTCTGGACACAGAGCTGAGAAGACAAGCAGATTCAGGTTTAATACTTATGACTTAGAAACTGATAGTGATTTAGAGCCATTCCCCTCTGAGAAATGTAATATTCAAGAGGCTCTTTATCATTAGTTTTTGCATGGCACAAAAAAAACCTTGGTCATGGCAGGCAAGAGAAGAAAGAGGCATTTCGAATACTGTGATACTATCATTTAGGAAAAAAGCCAAATTTTAATATCTACATCAGACATCTATAGGCCACAAAACTCCAGCTGGATTGTTTGGATAGCTGTGTTTGTGTACAAAAATAGAAAGCTCTTCGTACAAAATGTAAAATATATTGTGTACATACAGAATATTGAAGGTGCAAGAAATGGTGGTCCACAGACAATTTCTATTTGAGCTCAGGGAACTAATTCAAGTAACTCCTTGAAAACCTGATGTGATTTGCTTTATTCATAACCTAATGCCTCCTCCCACCTTCATTTGTTTCATCAGCTCAAACATCTGCTCTGGTGGAAGGCTGGCAACTGCTTTGCTAATGGACTCAGGGGCATCCTCAGGACTGATGGTCTCTCCATAAGGTGACTCAATGACAGGGGCACCAGTGCCAAGGCCTAATCAAGAAGAAAGTACAAGAAAGTTAGGGAGGCAAAACAAAAAGCTAAATCATTTCAAATATCTACTTTTCAGGGCTGCTGTAAGAACCAGCTGATAATTTTAGATTCTCCAGAGCTGAGAAATAAATGATGTGAAAGCCTCTTGTTTCTGTGGAGGAAAGTGAGAGTGTATTCTCTGTTCTCAGAGGAAAGCTGGGGATCATGATCACATGGAAGGATAACGTTAACCTAAGTTAGAGAACTAGGCACATTGACTTCTTTTGACAAGTCATTTCAGAAACAAAAGGTTAAAAGAGAAAAATACGCTAATTTCAAAAATTCCTGAAAACAGTGACAGGAAATGACTAATGCCATAGTTAGTACTACTAATGGCTTGATGAATTTGAATTCATCTTTAGCTGGAAATAACTCCTTAGCAATGGAAAATTTCTTTTTTTTTTTTTTTTGAGACAGAGTCTTGCTCTGTCACCCAGGCTGGAGCAACTGAAGAATTTCTAATGTCAACTTTCTCTGTTTCTTAAAGATATACACTTACTAGCAAGCCTCCAGCATGCTTAGGTCTGCAGTGACCCTATGCATTCCTACAGTGCTTGCCAGAACAGTTTTGAAACGGTTTGAGGCCTTGCCCTGCTCCATCCAGAGCAAGGGTATAGAAATTTCAGACAATTACTTGAAAAAAAATTTATAAAAAATTTTTAAAAAGATACATATAATACTTGCCTAACTCAGGCACATCAGGTCAGTCAAGTAATAAACAAGCTGTGTGGCTAACCATTTCAGCATATTCTAAAACATATCAGAAATGGAAAATCTTCATTGTTACATCTTTACTAACTCATACTGCATCCAAGTTGGATTTGTACTCACTCTTCAGCTCTTCTTTGTTCTTTTCACTGGCAGCATTGTCCACTCGAAGTGCTCTCCCACTGAATTCGCGCCCATTCAGGTTCCGCATGGCACTAAGTGCTGTCTCTTGATCTTGGTATTCACAGAAGCCATAACCCTTTGGCTTTCCTGTCTCTCTATCGTATACCAATCTGGAGAGCAGAACCAAGTGTCAGGAACAAATGTTACACACATACAGGGTTCCTGCTAACATTGCCATGCTTTAATTGGGCCCACTGTAACATAAATAACCTTATATCTCTGACAGCCTCACAGAAATATTTTTTAAAACTTTTTCTTTTTTTTTTTTTTTCCTGAGATGGAGTCTTGCTCTGTTGCCCAGGCTGGAGTGCAGTGGCATGATCCTGGCTCACTGCTATCTCTGCCTCCCGGGTTCAAGCAATTCTCCTGTCTCAGCCTCCCGAGTAGCTGGGACTACAGGCATGCGCCACCATGGCGGCTAATTTTTGTATTTTTAGTAGAGACAAGGTTTCACCACATTGGTCAGGCTGGTCTCAAACTCCTGACCCCAGGTGATCCGCCTGCCTCGGCCTCCCAAAGTGCTGGGATTACAGGCGTGAGTCACTGTGCCCTGCCTAAAAAACATTTTTAATGAAAAAAACATATTTTAGGTAAGAATAAATGTGAATTGTATAGTATATCAATTATCTCAATAAAGCTGTTACAAGAACAAAATGTATGTGAAACGTCACCAGTAAAGAAAACCTGCCATTATTACTAAGAGCCAAATCTGTGGTGATTTTTAAGCTCCCACCATGAAGTAAAAGGGGATCTCACCTGAAACTAACAACAGGTCCAACCTCAGAAAAGATGTCCTTCAACTGCTCTTCAGTAGCTTCATAAGGAATGTTCCCCACTAAGGAAGAAAATAGGTAACATTAAAATTCTGAGTTTATAACATAGATCTTTATGAGAAAGTAAACAATAGAGCATCTACTTATATCATCAAATATAAGATTCAAAATAGTGTTCTCCAATCCCAATTCCATTGTATTTCTTCAGACCTCTTAACAAAGGAAATATACCACTGAAACTAAATACAAAATGTGTAGGTACTCTCAAATGTTAGTTCTCAGACTGATCTGACAAGTGTTAGATTTTCCTTAACTTTGTTGCAAATAAATACTTCGGCACTGGTATTTACCTAAAGATCTGCAAGTCTCATCAGTGACTACAAAAAATATCAATGTTATTTAATATAATTTTTAAAACAGGTTCATATGTATTTCCACACATACAACATTTAAGGGAGAATGACGATGAATGTAGTGAAGGATGTTTAAAAAGTATTCTGAACTACTTTGTCATGTCCCTTTCAAATGGTACTCTAAAATAATCACACGTATTTTTAAAAACAACTTATTTCAGCCAGAAAGATAATTCAGAATCGTTTCGATCCTTTTTAAAATTCCTCTGAGGAGGTCTTAATAGTTCATTCATTCATTCACTTACAAGCCCTCTCAGGACACCAGGTGGCCGCTACCACTACTGATGAACTAAAATGTTACAGATAAAAAGCAAAGGATGAAAGTCCTTAGGAGAAGACAGGAAGTGGACACTAGGATCTATACTCTCAGCATATAGTCTGTATTCTGGGGCAGAGGATGAGAAGTAGTACGGGACAGTGAGGAGCTGTTGCCGTGCGCCTTCTCCTCTAGAGAATAATTGAAGCTCATGAAAGGAGAAACGCACAGAAGCTGAACGCTAGTCTAACTTCCCCACTGATATTGCGGAAAGCCTACGAGATCTCGGCAGAATGGGAACATCCCTTTGCTCATGAGTCCACCAGGTTGGACGCCCTACAGGATAGGCAGGGAGAACTGCACGTCCGAACCGTCAGCGGCTCCGGTAGCGATTCATGAGATAGGAGGTGCAGAGGGGAGTCCCTCCCCGAGGCTTGACTCCAACGAATTCCTCTCACCGAACACAGAACGTAGAGAACGATCCACCGCTGGGTCTCTCACAGTCAAACCCGCCATAGCTCTGTTGAGTCGGCTTCCGGTGCGCCAAAGCACACTTCCGTACGGAGCACAAGCCCAGCGCTGGGCACGCTTCCGTACGGCGCGTGAGCCGGAAGTGCCTGGGCGGAACGGACGCAGAGCCCCTCCCCTGGCGACATTCTGTTAGCCGCAGGCGCGAGTTGCGTCCGCCGGAGAGCTAAACTCCCACTCCTGAGATTAACTCTGTTCCGAGCCAGATGCAGGCGAGTCCAGGCTAATTTGAAGGGTTTCAGCCTGCAGACTTCCTTCTTATTAATTTTCTCTTAGGTTGATGCAAGTACTCCTCAACCATAATAAAGGCGCAGCGGCTTTACCATGGTAACAGGGAAGTCCTTTGCTGACAGCTGTGGCGCTTGCATTTTAGTTCCGCCCTATCAAGGGAGGGAAATGCTTGGGCCCGTCCCAGCAGCGTGCATATTATTTGCTAAACCTGTGCGTATATGGAGTGAGATGAGGAAAGGGCATGACAGCCGAGAGAAGCATAGTTGAAGAAATGGGAGAGGTAAAGGGAGAGCAGACCTCTGTCCTCGTGTAGTCCGTGGGTTCCATGTGCTTCGTGGGGGGGCGGGGGGGGCGGTGCGGCGGGGGATTCTGGCAGGCAGAGTATCGGAAACAGAAAACGTCATTCATCGGTTTTTCCACAGTTTGGTGCCCACGCGCCTGGGATATGGCATGCAGGGCAGGTCGTTGTATCAACCCGGAAAGGCAGACCCTGCCGGGGTTGGAGGAAATCCAGAGGGCACCTCAGGAGGACAGGGTTAGGGGAGAAGCAAAGGAAGGAGCCAAGAGCGCTACCTTTGAGGGACTTGTCCGAAAAAGGAAGACAGTAAAGTAGCCACGGAATTGGAGGCATGGACGTTTTTATTAATTCCACATGTATTAAAAGTATATGGGCCGGGCGCGGTGGCTCACGCCTGTAATCCCACCCAGCACTTTGGGAGGCCGAGGTGGGCGGATCACGTGAGGTCGGGAGTTCGAGACCAGCCTGACCAACATGGAGAACCCCTTTTCTACTAAAAATACAAAATTAGCCGGGCGTGGTGGCACATGCCTGTAATCCCAGCTGCTCAGGAGGCTGAGGCCAGAGAATCGCTTGAACCCAGGGGATGGATGTTGCCGTGATCCGAGATCCGCCATTGCACTCCAGCCTGGGCAACAAGAGCGAAACTCCATCTCCAAAATAAAAGTATATGAAATATGATAAATATTTAGAAAAAATTGATAAGTGCTAGTTTACACCGTGGAGCATATCACTTTAAGAAGTAATTCTGGTAAAGATGGAAAGTTTGAGAAGAGTATTCCCATTTCCATGACTCTGGAGTCCCATTTGCAATCACTGTGTGACCAAGAGGACACCTTGTGTAATGGAATGGTCCAAAACGAGATTTACAGCTCTGTAGAAGGCACAGTTTCAAAGAGTTTTGGTGTGTGTCATTGTTCCGTTGTGGTGAACTTTTGCTAAATGCATGTACGGCTGAGTATATTTCTAACTCAGTGTTTGGCAAACTTACATAAACAAAAGATTCACCTGGGGTCTTTAAGTAAGAGTATAGATTACTGGGGCTCCACCCCAGCCCTATGGAATGGGACTCCAGGGAAAGAACTTGGGAATCGTTATATTTAAACAAGTACCACTGGCGATTCTTAGGGTCAGGTAATTTGAGTAGCATTGTAGTTATTGAGGTAGCTTTATGGCAGCATTTAAGACACGCATGCTTTCTTATGAAATTTCCTTTAAAGTAGTTCTCAAAGTTCTCAACCCTTGTGGAGGAGCATTTTTGGAAATGTACAGTGGCATTTTGAGTTGTTGCAATGACTACTACTAGGGGAAGAGAAGCCAGAGATGATAAATGGACTGCCATGTCCAAGGCAGTTCTACACAATGAACCCCTCCCCCCATTGAATGCCAATAATGTCTCTCCCCTTGAGAAACACTTAATATCAGCCATATTAGACCAAATGGACCCTGGATCTGAAGGCTATGTTGCACTGCCAGCCTTGCATAAATAATTTGTGCTTTAGCCTTCTTACAACTGTGTAGCTGATCCCAATGAGTTAGTAATAATAAAAGCTAACATTTATTAAGCACTTGCTGTGTCCTCATTGTATTAGTTTTCTATTGCTGTGTAACAAATTTCCACAAACTTAGTGGCTTACAACACTCATTTATTAGCTCACAGTTCTGTAGGTCAGAAGTTTGGGTGGACATGAGTGGGTTCTTTGCTTAGAATCTCACAAGGCTGAAATCAAGGTGTTGGACTCTTATCTTGACTCTGGGAGAAGAATCAGCTTCCAAGCTCATTTTTCTTGTTGGCAGAATTTGGTTGGCTGTGGTTGTAGGACCGAGATCCTTGTTTCTTTGCTGGCTGTTGGCTGGAGGGCTGTAGCTCTTAGCTCCTAGGGGCTTCTTTGTGGTCCTTACATGTGGGTTTCCACATCTCAGAGCCAGTGATGGCACATTGAAACCTTCTTATGCTGTGAATCTCTGACCAGAGATTCTCTCTTTTGACCAGCTAGGGAGAACTCTGCTTTTAAATGGCTCTTGTGTTTCGGCAAGGCCTACCCAGATAATCTTCCTGTATTAAAGTCAACTGTGCTATGTGAAAACCTAATCATGAGAGTAAAATCCATTATAATCACAGTCTTAGGAATTATGCAGGGCAAATACATCAAGCGGTCAAGAAATCTTGGAGCCAGTCAATTATACGATTTTATTGATAAACATATCTAAAGAAGTTTCAGTAACTTTGCCTAGGTCCCACAACAAGCAAGCTAAGGCATGGTTTGAGCTCAGGTTGCTCTGGCTCCAGAGACTGCTTAATTGTTGTATCTCCTGCCTCTCAATGTAACTGAGGAAATGTGGATGGCTCAGCATATTTTGTCACTGTTTTGGGAAAGAGTATAGAACATGTGACCTGGTGATGGTGGGTCCGTGGCTCATAACAATGAGCTACTCAAGAAAAGGGTGGGGGACTTAGCCAAGGCTTGTTCTGCTATCATCAGCCATCTGTGGAAAATAGACTATTGGTTCTATGACTTCAGCAACCAACCTCACTCTACTGGTTATAAAAGAGGAGGTGTGTGCAAGGGATGTATCCTAAGTGCTTGCTTTTTTATATTTAGATTTCACTTATACACTGTGTGCTAGTGACTCCTGCCTCAGTGCCTGTCTTGTGAGAGTCTTTCCCTTCATTGATATACTCCCTGAGTGGCAGCATTTCCTTTACCTCCAGTTTATAGCAAAATGAAGACAGAAGGTGGGATGTTTCATGCTGTTGTTGATGTTATGACTGAGCCTCAATTAACGATATAGATATGGTATGAAAAGGTAGGGGGAACACAAGCAAAGAAGCATTTCTACAAAAAATGGGACTAAATATATAGGATAAATGTTATTTGGGGCTTTGAATGGAAGAGAAAGGGAACCTAGTGGAGAATCAAAGAATTTGGGAGACCACAGTCATGATTTGTGGGGCACTGGCAGAAAATTTTGTTGAAAAGTCCTGAGTTCTTAACCAGTCATGTCGATGACACTAAGAATCTTGAGTGAGGTAAACGTAAATGAAACAAGCAAAGATATTCAAGACTGTGAAGGCACAGAGACTTGGATTCTTTCTCCCAGTCATAAAAGATTAAATTTCTAAGGCTGGGGTAGATACTACTTCATGTTTGATCCATGTTTGAACCTCTTCAAAGAGTCATGGAATAAAATCCTTCATTGGTCTCGCAGGGGATATCTGGAAAGGCAGTAACTCCTGGATAGTTGTCATTGCACGAAAAACGTGCCAGATGAGACTGGTAGCATTACCTGTGTTAAGAGAAACCTTCAACGAGCAGCGCCTGCAAGAGCTAAGGAAACTTGTAGCCAGAGAGCACCTGAATGCTAACGTGGATCCTGATCAATATCAGGATGAAGATAGCAATTGGTCTGCTTTCTAGAAAGAAATATCATTCTTAAGTTCTGCACTGCTGCATTATCAGGCTGGTTCTACAGCAATGTCTATACTTTCTGGGAATATTTGAGGGTTCAGCCCTGTGGCTACTCTACAGAGAGTTGTCTAGCCCGTCAAAACTGGTCATGTTTTAGCATTTTCATTTTTTATTTCTTAGCTAATAGATTTTATTCTCAATACACACTGCATGCATTTCTTTTATTCCTTTCCCAGAATCCTGTTCCTTCAAAGAAGGTTCAGAGTTGTTCACCTGCTCAAAGGATGTGTTATGAGATATGTTGTTTGGTAGAAGGCCAGGGAGTTCAACTGAATCGGAGGAAGATTTGCCCTATTCTTGGCCATGGCATGGTGACCTCTTATTACTGAATAAGGACTGCTTCAAAGCCAATCATTGGGAAAACTAGGTAAGAGGAAGAAGTCTTTGAGTTTTTGTTTTGTTTAAGAACCAGAACAATAAGATATTGTTGGCTAGCACATGGCATCCAGGGTTTAGCAAAATGAAGGTGAGTATTCACCAGATAGCACTCAAACTCAAACAGTGTGCTGTTGGGTAAGTGTGGCTGGGTAAAGCATGTGGATAATGGTATCAGATTGGGGAAAATGGAGTGATAATGACTAAGAAGAGCTAACATTTGCGAAGGGATGTATAGATTACAAGGCTTTTCTACATGGATCTCATTTGATTCTCACAAAACCCATGAGATCATTTTAGTATGTTACCTTTTTTTGTAGTAAAATATATATAACTTAAAATTTACCATTTTAGCCATTTTTTAAGTGTACAGTTCAGGGTCATTAAGTACATTCATATTGTTGTGTGCCAGTCTCCACCATTCATCTCCAGAATTTTTTTATTTTCCCAAAATGAAACTCCATACCCATTAAATGCTAACTGCCCATCCCCTCCTCCCAGCCCCTAACAACCACTGTTCTACTTTCTGTCTCTATGAATTTGACTACTCTAGGTACATCATATAAGTAGAATCATACAATATTTGTCCTTCTGTGGTTGACTTATTTCACTTAGCATAATGTCTTTAAGGCTCATCTACGTTGTCCATGTGTCAGAATTTCTTTAGTTTTTAAGACTGAATATTTTGTTGTATATATATTGTATATAAATACACCACATTTTGTTTATTCATCTGTTAATGGACACTTGGGTTGCTTTCATCTTTTGGCTATTGTGAATCATACTGCTATGAACGTGGGTATACAAGTATCTCTTTGAGTCCCTGCTTTCAGTTCTTTTGTGCTCAGAAGTAGAATTGCTAGGTCCCATGGTGTGATGATTAGTTTTAGGTGTCAACTTGTCTGGATTAAGGAATAACTAGAGGACAGGTGAAGCATTAATTTTGGTGTTTCTGTGAGTGTATTTCCAGAGGATATTGGCATGTGAGTGTGAGTGGACTAAGTGGGGAAGATTTGCCCTCAATGTGAGTAGGCACCATCTAATCAGCTGGGAGCCAGGATAGAACAAAAATAACAGAAAGATCTTTCTTGCTCTTGCAGGTGGGATACACTCTTCTCCTGCCCTTAGGCATCAGCACTCCAGGCTCTTTATCCTTTGGACTCTAGCAGCCCCCTGGGTTCTCATGCCTTCAGACTTGAATGGGGCCATGCTACTGGCATTCTAAGGTCTCCAATTTGCAGAAAGCCTGTTGTGGGACTTATCAGCCTCCATAATCAATGAGCCAATTCCCCTAATAAATCCCCTCTTATATCTTTCTCTATATATACAGCCTATTGGTTTTATCTCTCTGGAGAACCCTGACTAATATACATGGTAATTCTATGTTTGATTTTTTGAGAAACTGTCATACTCTTTTTGACAGTGGTTATACCATTTTACATTCCTACAGCAATGCACAAGAGTTCCAATTTCTCCATATCTTTGCCAATATTTGTTATTTTCTGTTTTTTATAATAGCCATCTTAAGGGGTGTGAAATGGTGTTTCATTGTGGTTTTGATTTGTATTTCTCTAATGGTTAGTGGTGTTGAACATCTTTTCATATGTTTACTGGTCATTTGTATAACTTCTTTGAAGTTCAGGTTCTTTGCCCATTTTTAAATCAGGTTGCTTGTTTTTTTTGTTGTTGAGTCATAGCAGTTCTTTATATATTCTGGATATTAGTCCCTTATCACATATATGATTTGCAAATACTTTCTCCCATTCTGTGGGTTGCCTTTTCACTCTGCTGATAGTGTCCTTTGATATACAAAAGTTTTTAATTTTGATGGAGTCCAACTCATATATTTTTAAATTGTTGCTTGTACTTTTGGTATCAGATAAAAGAAATCTTTGCTAAATCTTGTTATGAAACTTTCCCCCTATGTTTTCTTCTAAGAGTTTTATAGTTTTAGCTCTTACATTTAGGTCTTTGATCTAATTTGAATTTGAGTTAATTTTTGCATCGTGCAAGGTGAGGATCCAACTTCATTTTTTTCTATGTGGACATACAGTTTTCCCAGCACCATTTGTCGAAAAGACTTTCTTTTCCCCATTGGATGGTCTCGGCACCCTTGGTGAGAATTATTTGACCATATATGCGAGGGTTTATTTCTGGGCTCTTTATTATTCCATTAGTCTGTATGTCTGTCTTTATACCACATGGTTTTGATTACTGTAGCTTGTAGTTTTGAAATCAGGAAGTGAGAGACCACCAAGTTTTAAAAATTTTTTTTTTTTCAAAATTGTTTTGGTTCTTTGTGATTCCTTGAATTTCCATATGAATTTTAGGGTTAATTTTTCTATTTCTGCAAAAACATAATTGGGATTTTATTTAATAATAGGGATTGCATTGAATTTGTAGATCACTTTGGGTAGTATTGACATCTTAACAATTTTAAATCTTCCAACTCATTAATATGAGATGTATTTCCATCTATTTGTGTCTTCTTTAGCTTCTTTCAGCAACATTTTGTAGTTTTCTGTGTACAAGTCTTTCACCTCTTTGGTTAAGTTTATTTCTAAGAATATTATTATTTTCGATGCTACTGTAAATGGAATTGTTTTCTTAATTTCCTCTTCAGATTGTTTAATGTCAATATAGATACATAACTCATTTTTGTGTGTTGATTTTGTATTCTGCAACTTTGCTGAATTCATTTACTAGTTCTAACAGTTTTTTGGGGGAAATATTTACAGTGTTCTACCTGTAAGATCATATCCTCTGCAAACAGAGATAATATTACTTTTTCCTTTCCAATTTGGATGCCTTTTGTTTCTGTCTTGCCTAATTGTTCTGGCTAAAAATTCCCATGCAATGTTGACTATTGTTTATCTGGGAATGTCTTAATCTGTCCCTCATTTCTGAAGGGCAGTTTTGCAAGATGTAGAATTATCTGTTGACATTAAAAGAAAATTCCTGTGAGTTTCCCAACTGTGGGAGTGGGAAAGGTAGACCCTCCTCTCCTGAAGACACACCCCCACTGGAGAGGCTGAAGGTCTGTTTGCAGAAGTTTCCAGCTTTACCTGGGGCTGAGTCAAGTTAGAGAGCCCAGTGAAATACACAGGTAGAGGAAGCATCAGAAAGGACCCAGGAGCTTGCTGGGACCCAAGCAGCCCATTCCTGCCTGGCACCACAGGGATCCATCTGGAGGGCAGCCAGAGGAGTAGGGGGTGAAACTACACAGGGAGAAGGAATTCTCTAGCTGAACTTTGTAACAATTTGAATGTGGCAAGAAGCCTCCTGGCCAGAACTCAGTGGAGGGCGTGAATTGGGCATGCATACTTCACAGGCAGAGAGAAGAATTAAAGCCCTTTTCTCTCACAGCTGGGAGGCGGATAGCCTTGAGCAAGGTTTCAAGCCCTTCTCACTCCTCGCCTGGAAACAAACTCTGGGCTGTTGGTCAGGGCACGGTGGGAATGAGACCTGCCCTTCAGTTTGTGTGGGAGCTGGGTGAGGCCTGTGACTGCCTGCTTTCCCCCACTTCCCTGACAACCTGCATGACTCAGCAGAGACAGCCATATAATCCTCCTAGGTACACAATTCCAGTGACCTGGGAATCTCACCCCCATCCTCCACAGCAGCCTCAGCAAGACCCACCGAAGGAGGGTCTGAATTCAAACATGCCTAGCCCTTCCCCCATCTGATGGTCCTTCCCTGTCCACCCTCATAGTGGAAAACAAAGGGCATATAATCTTGGGAGTTCTAGGGCCCTGCACACCACCAGTCCCTCTCCACGCTACTACAGCTGATTCTTTCTGGAAAGCACCACTTCCTGGCAGGAGACTAACCAGCACAAAAATAGAGCATTAAATTGCCAAAGCTAAAGACCCTCATGGAGTCCATTGCACCCTCCACCACCTCCACTGGAACAGGTGCTGGTATCCACAGCTGAGATACCCATAGTTCACATCACAGGACTCCTGCAGAAACCCCCAGTACCAGCCTGGAGCCAGGCAGACTAGCTGGGTGGCTAGACCCAGAAGAAAGACAACAAACACTGCAGTTCAGCTCACAGGAAGCCACATCCATAGGAAAAGGGAGAGAGTACTACATCAAGGGAACACCCCATGGGACAAAAGAATCTGAACAGTAGCCTTCAGCCCTAGACCTTCCCTCTGACAGAGCCTACCCAAATGAGAAGGAACCAGAAAACGAACCCTGGTAATAAGACAAAACAAGGCTCTTCCACACCCCCCCAAATTACACTACTTCACCAGCAATGGATCCAAATCAAGAAGAAATATCTGGTTTACCTGAAAAAGAATTCAGGAGGTTAGTTATTAAGCTAATCAGGGAGGGACCAGAGAAAGGCGAAGCCCAGTACAAGGAAGTTCAAAAAATGATAGAAGAAGTGAAGGGAGAAATATTCATGGAAATAGATAGCCTAAAGAAACCACAGTCAAAAACTCAGGAAACTTTGGACACACTTTTAGAAATGCGAAATTCTCTGGAAAGTCTCAGCAATAGAACTGAACAAGTAGAATAAAGAAATTCAGAGCTTGAAGATAAGGTCTATGAATTAACCCAATCCAGCAAAGACAAAGAAAAAAGAATAAGGAAATATGAACAAAGCCTCTAAGAAATCTGGAATTATGTTAAATGACCAAACTTAAGAGTAATCATTGTACCTGAGGAAGAAGAGAATTCTAAAAGCCTGGAAAATGTATTTAGGGGAATAATCGAGGAAACCTTTCCCGGCCTTGCGAGAGACCTAGATGTCCAAATACAACATCTAGGTCAAAGAACACCTGGGAAATTCATCGCAAAAAGATATTACCTGGGCACTTTGTCATCAGGTTATCCAAACTTAAGACCAAGGAAAGAATCTTAAGAGCTGTGAGACAGAAGCACCAGGTAACCTATAAAGGAAAGCCTATCAGATTAGCAGCAGATTTCTCAGCAGAAACCCTACAAGCAAGAAGGGATTGGGGACCTATCTTCAGCCTCCTCAAACAAAACAATTATCAGCCAAGAATTTTGTATCCAGAGAAACTAAGTATCATATATGAAGGAAAGATACAGTCATTTTCAGACAAACAAATGCTGACAGAATTTGCCATTACGAAACCACCACTACAAGAACTGCTAAAAGGATCTGTAAATCTTGAAACAAATCCTGGAAACCACATAAAAACAGAACTTCTTTAAAGCATAAATCACAGAGGACCCATAAAACAAAAATATAAGTTAAAAAGCAAAAACAACAAAAACCAAAGTACACAAGCAACAAAGAGCATGATGAAAGCAACAGTACCTCACATTTCAATACTAACATTGAATATAAATGGTCTAAATGCTCTGCTTAAAAGATACAGAACTGCAGGATGAATAAGAACTCACCAACCAACTATCTGCTGCCTTCAGGAGACTCACCTAACACATAAGGACTCACATAAACTTAAAGTAAAGGGGTGGAAAAAGGTATTTCATGCAAATGGACACCAAAAACGAGCAGAGGTAGCTATTCTTAGACAAAACAAACTTTAAAGCAACAGCAGTTAAAAGAGACAAAGAGGGATAGTATATAATGGTAAAAGGCCTTTCCAACAGGAAAATATCACAATCCTAAACATATAGGCACCTAACACTGGAACTCCCAAATTAATAAGACAGTTACTAATATACCTAAGAAATGAGATAGATAGCAACGCAATAATCGTGGGGGACTTCATTACTCCACTGACAGCCCTAGACAGGTCATCAAGACAGAAAGTCAACAAAGAAACAATGGATTTAAACGATACATTGGAACAATTGGACTTAACAGATATATATAGAACGTTTCATCCAACAACTGCAGAATAAAACATTCTATTCAACAGCACATGGAACTTTCTCTAAGATAAACTATATGATAGGCCATAAAATGAGCTTCAATAAATTTAAGAATATTGAAATTATATCAAACACTCTCTCAGACCACAGTGGAATAAAACTGGAAATCAACTTCAAAGGGAACCTTCAAAACCATGCAAATTCATGGAAATTAAATAACCTGGTCCTGAATGAGCATTGGGTCAAAAATGAAATCAAGATGGAAATTAAAAAATTCTTCAAACTGAATGACAATAATGCCACAACTATCAAAACCTCTGAGATTCAGCAAAGGCAGTGCTAAGAGGAAAGTTCGTAGCCCTAAACGCCTACATCAGAAAGTCTGAAAGAGCACAAACAGACATAAGGTCACACCTCAAGGAACTAGAGAAACAAGAACAAACCAAACCCAAACCCAGCAGAAGAAAGGAAATCACCAAGATCAGAGCAGAACTAAGTGAAATTGAAACAAACAAAAATACAAAAGGTAAATGAAATGAAAAGCTGGTTCTTTGAAAGATAAATAAAATTGATAGACTATTAGCAAGATTAACCAAGTAAAGAAGAGAGAAAATCCAAATAAGCTCAGTAAGAAATGAAACGAGAGAGGGCCAGGCGCAGTGGCTCATGCCTGTAATCCCAACACTTTGGGAGGCCAAGGCGGGCGGATCACGAGGTCAGAAGATTGAGACCATCCTGGCTAACACAGTGAAACCCCGTCTCTACTAAAAATAGAAAAAAAATTAGCCGGGCATGGTGGCGGGCGCCTGTAGTCCCAGCTACTCAGGAGGCTGAGGCAGGAGAATGGTGTGAACCCAGAAGCAGAGGTTGCAGTGAGCTGAGATCACGCCACTGCACTCCAGCCTGGGGGACAGAGCAAGACTCCATCTCAAAAAAAAAAAAAAAAAAAAAAAAAAGAAATGAAACGGGAGATATTACAAGTGACACCACAGAAGTACAGAAGATCATTCAAGGCTACTATGAACACCTTTATGCACATAAACTAGAAAACCTAGAAGAGATGGATAAATTCCTGGAAAAATACAACCCTCCTAGTTTAAATCAGGAAGAATTAGATACCCTGAACAGACCAACAACAAGCAGTGAGATTGAAATGGTAATTAAGAAAATTACCAACAAAAAAAGTCCAGGACCAGATGGATTCACAGCAGACTTCTAGCAGACATTCAAATAATTGTTATCAATCCTTTTGACACTATTTTACAAGACAGAGAAAGAAGGAACCCTCCCTAATTCATTCTATGAAGCCAGCATCATCCTAATACCAAAACCAGCAAAGGACATAACCAAAAAAGACAATTACAGACCAATATTTTTGATGAACAGAGATGCTAAAATCCTCAACAAAATACTAGCTAACCAGTTCTAACAACATATCAAAAAGATAATCCACCATGATCAGTTAAGTTTTGTACCAGGGATGCAGGGATGGTTTTACATACACAAGTCAATAAATGTTATACACCACATAAACAGAATTAAAAACAAAAATCACATGATCATCACAATACGTGCAGAAAAAGCATTTGACAAAACCCAGCATTCCTATATGATTAAAACTCTCAGTAAAATCGGCATACAAGGGACATATCTTAATGTAATAAAATCCATCTATGACAAACCCACAGCCAACATAATACTGAATGGGGAAAAGTTGAAACCATTCCCTGTGAGAACTGGAACAAGACAAGGATGCCCACTCTCACCACTCCTCTTCAACATAGTACTGGAAGTCCTAGCCAGAGCAATCAGACAAGAGAAAGAAATAAAGGACATCCAATTGGTAAAGAGGAAGTCAAACTGTCACTGTTTGCTGATGATATGATCATGTTAGATATGGGTTCTAAATTTCTTTTTAAAGAATTAATATGTCAGTATGTTCAATTCTTTGCCTTCTACTTTTAAACTTAACTTCCTCGTAAAGCAACCTTTTTCAGTTACCTACTCCACCCTGACTCATTCTGATCACCTGCTCCACCCTAACTCATTCCAATTACCTGCTACCTGCTCTGCCCTGACTCCCTCCAAAGCACTCACCCCGTCATTCTCTTTAAATTAGCCAGTCGGAATTAGTTTAGCCTGTGCGGTCTAACCCTAGCCAATAGGAGAACAACATAGCAGCAGGGGCCATGTGTGTCAGGGATAAGAACCCCTTCCCCTCCCTTGTCCAAGTGTGTGCTCACCATTGTTCCATCTGTAAGGGCGCACCCTTCTATACAGAAGTAACTAGCCTTGCTGAGAATTAAAAACAAAATTTTATATTTGAGTGCTATTTGTTTTGCAGCACCGAAACTATATATAGCAGTCATTTACCTTGAAAACCCTAAAGACTCCTCCAGAAAGCTCCTAGAACTGATAAAAGAATTCAGCAAAATTTCTGTATACAAGATTAATGTACACAAATAAGTAGCTCTTCTATACACCAACAGTGACCAAGCAGATAATCAAATCAAGAACTCAACCCCTTTTGCAATAGTTGCAAAAAAAAAAAACAACACTTAGGAATATACCTAACCAATGAGTCAAAAGACCTCTACAAGGAAAACTACAAGCCCTGCTGTAAGAAATCATAAATGACACAAACAAATGGAAACATCTCCCATGCTCATGGATGGGTAGAATTAATATTGTGAAAATGACCATACTGCCAAAAGCCATCTACAAATTCAATGCAATCTCTATCAGAAAACCACCATCATTCTTCACAGAATTAGAAAAAACAATTCCCAAAATCATATGGAACCAAAAAAGAGCCTGCATAGCCAAAGCAAGACTAAGCAAAAAGGACAAATGTGGAGGCATCACACTAGTTGATTTCAAACTATGCTATAAGGCCACAGTCACCAAAACAACGTGGTACTGGTATAAAAATAGGCACGTAGACCAATGGAACAGAATAGAGAACCCAGAAATAAACCCAAATACTTAGAGCCAACTGATCTTCAACAAAGCAAACAAAAACATGAAGTGGGAAAAGGACACCTTTTTCAACAAATGGTGCTGGGGTAATTGGCTAGCCACACGTAGCAGAATGACACTGGATCCTCATCTCTCACCTTATACAAAAATCAACTCAAGATGGATTAAGGACTTAAACCTAAGACCTGAAACTATAAAAATTCTAGAAATTAACATTGGAAAAACCCTTCTAGACATTGGCTTCAGCAAGGATTTCATGACCAAGAACCCAGAAGCAAATGCAATAAAAAGATAAGTAGCTGGGACCTAATTAAACTAAAGAGCTTTTGCACAGAAAAGGAACAGTCAGCAGAGTAAACAGACAACCCACAGAGTGGGAGAAAGCTTCAGAATCTATACATCTGACAAAGGACTAATATCCAGAATCTACAACGAACTCAAACAAATCAATAAGAAAAAAAACTCACAATCCCCTCAAAAAGGGACTAAGGAGATGAATAGACAATTCTCAAAAGATACACAAATGGCAAAAAATGCTCAACATCACTAATGATCAGGGAAATGCAAATCAAAACCACAATGCAATACCTCCCAAAAAATTAGCCGGGTGTGGTGGCGGGCGCCTGTAGTCCCAGCTACTCGGAGAGGCTGAGGCAGGAGAATGGCGTGAACCTGGGAGGCGGAGCTTGCAGTGAGCCGAGATTGCGCCACTGCACTCCAGCCTGGGCGACAGAGCGAGACTCTGTCTCAAAAAAAAAAAACAAACAAAAAATACCTCCTTACTCCTGCAAGAATGGCCATAATAAAAAAAACAGTAGACGCTGGTATGGATGTGGTAAACAGGGAACACTTCTACACTGCTGGTAGAAAGTAAAACTACTACAGCCACTATGGAAAATAGTGTGGAGATTCCTTAAAGAATTAAAAGTAGAACTACCATTTGATCCAGCAATCCCACTACTGGGTATCTACCCAGAGGAAAAGAAGTCATTATTCAAAAAAGATAACTTGCATATGTATGTTTATAGCAGCACAATTCATAATTGCAAAATCATGGAACCAACCCAAATGCCCAGCAATCAACAAGTGGATAAAGAAACTGTGGTATATATATATATGATGGAATACTATGGAGCCATAAAAAAGAATGAATTAGCAGCATTTGCAGTGACCTGGATGAGATTGGAGACTATTATTCTAAGTGAAGTAACTCAGGAATGGAAAACCAAACATCATGTGTTCTCACTGATATGTGGAGCTAAGCTATGAGGACACAAAAGCATAAGAATGATACAATGGACTTGGGGACTTGGGGGGAAGAGTGGGAGGTTGGTGAGGGATGAAAGACTACAAATATAGTGCAGTGTATACTGCTTCGGTGACAGGTCACCAAAATCTCACAAATCACCATTAAAGAACTTACTCATGTAACCAAATACCACCTGAACTCCAATAACTTATGGAAAAATAAAATAACAATTAAAAATTTTCCTTTAAATATGGTATTCAATTCCTTGTGGCCTTCAAGGTTTTTGCTGAGAAATCCACTGATAATCTTATTGAAGATCCATTGTGCATGATGAGTTACTTTTCTCTTGCTGCTTTCAAGATTCTTGAGGGGGCCTTAGACTTTGTATTGTATTCCTTTACCTCTGATCTCTTGCCCCCGGTTTCTGTGAGTCTGTAGTCCCCCTGCAGTGTTCCATGTCTTTGGCTTTTGTTAGAATATAATGTGTCTTGGTATGTACTGCTTTGGGTTTATCCTACCTGGAGATCATCAAGATTTTTGGATTTGTGAATCAATGCCTTTCCTCAAATTTGGGAAGTTTTCAGAAATTATTTTTTCAAATAGTTCCTCTGCTCCTTTCTTTATCCCTTCACCATCTGAGATTTCTGTAGTGCATATATTGGTCAGCTTGATGGTATCCCATAGGTCTCTTAGTCTCTGTCCACTTTTCTTAATTATTATTATTGTTATTATTTGGTCTTCAGATTCAATAATTTCAAAGGATTTATCTTCAAGTTCACTGATTCTTTTTTCTTCCTGTTTGAATCTACTGTTGAATCCCTCTAGGTGTTTTTCAATTCAGATACTGTATTTTCAGCTCCAGAATTTCTATTTGGTTCCTTTTTATAGTTTCTCTTTGTTAATATTCTCTTTTGTTTATGTATTGTTTTTCTGATTTCCTTTAGTTCTTTGAGTTTTCATTTAGCTCTTTGAGCATATTTAAGACATTTTGTCTTTGTCCAGTACTTCTGATGCTTGTGTTTCTTCAGGGACAGTTTCTGACAGTTTATTTTCTTCCTTTGAATGGGCCATATTTTCCTGTTTCTTTGCATGGTTTGTTATTTTTTTGTTCTTTTTTAAAATTGATCATTCAAAAAAACAGCCACCTCTGCTAGTCATTACAAGTAGGTTCTGTGCCAGGGAAGATCTTCACTAATTAGCAGGGCATGCTGTCAGCTTTGGGATCAGCCCCATGTGAAGTCTTAAGGTCTTCTTAGGCCTCTTCTGGCTATGCATTTTGCCTTGGCCTGGGTATCTGTTGTTGTTTTCCAGTTCCCTTGAATGCATGACTGCTTACAAATGTCTCAATTTCCTGAAGTCTCACCCCTGCTTCTCGGAGGGCAGGCTTAGATGTTCTATTGTATTCCTCTACCTCTGATCTCTTGCTCCAGGTATATGTGAGTTTGTAGGCCCCCTGCAGTGTTCATGAGTAGTGCCCACCATTTCCTGTGGCTTTTCCTGAGCCTGAGTATCCAGCCATGCTGCTTTTCCCTGTCTGACCTCCGAATTAGGTAAAACAGAGACCAGTACACCTCAGGCAGCCCCTTGACAGGTTAGAATGTTGCAAATAAAGCCCACTCTCCTCTCTCTGGGGTTCCAGGGAGGAAATTGGCAGTAGGGCTTCTGCTTCCCCAGGTGTGCCAGGAGGGAAGGATGGGGTACAGGCAAGTAAAAATGTCACAAAATTTCTAACCATTTTGACTGTGTCTTTTTCTTGACTAGGTGTTTGCTTGGTTGCTAGAGAACTTTGAGTATTTTTCAGACTTCCTATAAAGTTACTGTAGCCAGTCTGTAATACTGTAATTTTTTTACAACTTATAACACAACTTTTATTAGAAAAGTTATACATAACATAGCATCAACTATTTTCAAGAACAATGTTAAACCTGATAAGCAAAAAAACCAGACTAACAAAACGTGTAACAAGAAACCAATGACCTTTCTTAAATCAAACATTCAATTATCTACAATGTCTTTTTACAAATGGGGAAAACTCCATGGTTTACAGGCACAGCATATTGAAAATAAATCTGCAATAGTAATTTTTTACAGTTAAACTCTCAAGAAACGGAATCATTAAAACAGTAATGAGTTCACAAATTCAAAACATTTCACATAATTTTAAATTATTGGGTATACACTGAAGTTTGAATTTCAAAAGTGATTTTTTTCCCACGAAAGTGTCAACACTTAGGCTAGAACTTTAAGTGTTAATTTTGCCCTAAAAAGTTAAGACATATTCTGATAATCATAATAGTCACATGATTTGTGATGCTATCTGGTCTGTTAATATAGACCTTTATTTGGATGTGTTTTTCTTCAGTTAAATTATAGGAAACTGGATATAGGATTTCGTTGCAAAGCTATTAAAGTTCCAAACACAGGAGTGTGCAGCACTGGAAAAGCAGATCAGTACTAAAACTTATAATAAATATCAGAGAAGCCATTAGTTTTTACAGCATTGTCTGCTTAAAGGTTAAGTTGACCTGGTGTATAATTTCCCATCAGTCTGTCCTTGTAGTAGACAGGGCAATTTCTGTTTTCATGATCTGAATACTCAAATATATCCAAACATCTTTTTAAAACTTCGATTTATAGCTCCTAGAAAGTTATGTTTTTTGATAGTCACTCTACTCTAATCAGGCCTATTTCTGCTCATTTTGGAGCCTCACTAAAATGACAGATTTCGAGATAGCCAAGTTCATCAGAAAGACTCAAATGGAATGATTTACATGATTTACAAAATAGAACACTTTAAACCAAGTCAGTCCTATCTTTTTGTAGCTGAAGGGTATCAGTCATAACACAATTTCACGTACACCTTTGCTCATTAGGGAATTACACTTAAAACGAATCTCAAGAGGGTGACCTTTGTTATTTCAGGTACCATCGCTAAGGAGAGTGGTTAATAAGAAGATTGCCAGTGTTACTACTGATGGAAAGGCTTTTTTTTTTTTTCTTGTCAAAGACTCATACCATAGTTTTAAATTAAACTGTCAGGCATTTTCCCAGACAGGTTTTCCTTTCCAGAACTAAGATAAAAGTTCCTTTCCAGAACTAAGATAAAAATCATGACTTTCAACTGCCACTCAACATCATTGCATGCACCAATATTGCACACATCTGTTCTGAACTGTTAATCTTCTGAGTCCTTGGGGTGCTGTTTTCTCCATCAGAACACGAACACATCCATCTAATCAGTTTCCCTCAAAGATGAAACTGACAAATTTAATATACTGGGAAAAAAATGAGAAAGAAAAAGGCAAAGACTTTGTACAGACAAAAATCCAAGTTTTCTCAAAGGGTTCTGTGTCTCCTACACGTGGGGGCAATTTGTAAGCACTAGTGAAATGAACACTAGCAATAATGCTTCTAGCTCCTCATAAAATATGGAACTTTGGCCCAGGTGTTGTGATGATGTTACTGTACAGTTCTTCCTGTGTCAGCTCAATAGCTTGCTGCTTTTTAAGAACCAAGAAGCTGTAGAACTTTGCAGCAGCTTGTTTTCTGTTTGTGTTTTGACATAACTCAAGCAAACTGATAGATTCAGCTCCAGTTTTAGCAAGAGCTCACTGAAGACCATGAAGCATCTGCTGAGTCCTTTTCTTCCATCTTCTTTCTTCCTGATCTTGATCACCCCCTGAAACATCTTCATCCTTTTTCCCTTCATCATCTTTTTTTTCCTCCTTTTCTTTCTCATTCTCTTTTTCTGGCAGAAGTTCTAACTCTGGTATTAGCTGACAGATATTTGGAGGTTCTTGTTGGGGAAGCTCTACAGGCAGTATTTCCATCTGCTCAACCTGCTGAGGAGGCATCACAGGCTCTGGGTTAATTTGTCCAGCTTTTCGCTTAACTCCCTGAGGTGGTGGTGGAGGCATAGCTGACTCATCCAGGTTTGTTCTGCTGGCCTCATCACTGACTCCTGGAGGCGGCTTGGCTCTTCCAAAATGGGCTTATCAATAACATCATGCTGCTGATGTAGCTGTTGCTGGTCCTCTCTAGGAACCTCTGGATTTTCAAGTTCTTTGAGGAACTCATCCAAATTATCTGCCCCTCCTTTCCACCTTTTTCTAAGGTCTTCTGGTACAAGTGGTGTAAGACAGCATGTAAAGAGCTTCAGTAGTCTATTATTCCACAAAGGCTGAGCAGGTAAAGAAAACAGTTTTTCTACTCCTCCTGTCTCTTTCCACATCACCTATTTCTTGGTGGGTGGTGCCAGATCCAAAGTAGTAACAATATCAGAATAATCATTAAGTTGGCTCTAATTGTCTTGCTATCCAAGTTTTTGACACTGTCAACAATTAGCTTCCTCTTCCTCTTGGCGTTTGTTTCTTTAACAGTTATATCAATAGGTTCCAATGCAAATGCTTCTTCCTCATTTGGAACAAATGTTGTTTGATCAGTCATAGTTGGCTGGTTCAACAGGATTCACTGAATCAGGACTATCAGGCCCACCCATTGATGTATTATCATCCTTACCCATATATCATCATGTGCAGGCTGCTCTGGCAACATCCCTCTGCCTCAGAGAGGGCAGGGGGATCATCAAAGGTACTACCATCATTATTACTAATAAGTTTGTCATCTAATATTCCACCATCATTTTCTTCTCCAAAATTATTATCTTTATATTGGTCTTCATATTCTAAATGGTTAATTTTCTCATTCAGATTGCTGGTGCTCTGTTCAGACTCTAATAGGAGATTAGAAGCAGTAGTGCCTACTAACATGTCATCATCCTCAAAAGCACTGCCTTCTCTCATCTCACGATCATCCATTCCAAAATCGCCAAAACCATTTTCTTGTAAAATACTGATATTCCCAACTTCTTCTCTCACGGTTATTTCTTCCACTCTACTCTGACCCAGGCTGAACTCCTGGGCCACATCGATGTCATCTAAGTCAGGCAGTGGCTAATCAAAGTAATGAAATTATTCAGGTAAAGTAATGGTGTTATAAGCTGCTTCCTGATTTTCCTCAGGCAGGTCAACACCTGGTCAAAAAGCCATCTTTATCTTAATGAACGCTTCATTACAGTCTGCAAGAAGATATTTGGCTTTCCTGTGATAGATTCAAACTACTCCCAGTAAGAGATGTCCTGATGTCCGTAATGCTATCTTCACCTTTGGTGAGATGATACTCTCCATGCTGCTCTCTAAATTACACTGTAACACAGGGGCTTTGGTTAGCTTCTTATCCCAATGGGCTGCTAGCCAAATTTTGGCCAGAGGCCCTCTTACTGAGGACAAAATGTGCATAGAACATTGTTCTGATTGGCTATGAAAATAGAAGGAAACCTTGCTCTCCACTGGGAGTTGGGCGGGCTGGGTCCAGTCTATATTATTTTTTAAATGTTTTGTCAATTGAGAAAAATGACAAAATAAGTCCCAATCATTTTAGATTTATTTGCCAAAGTTAAGGACATGCCCGGGAGACAGGTCTGTGCCTTTCTCCGAAGGTGATTTTGAGGGCTCCAAATTTAAAGGGGAAAGGGTAGGATATTGAGAAGTAAACAATTTTCATGTAAGAGGGGGTAGGGAAAAATAGTCATTCATGCCTTTGTCTGGTTCAGTGAATCTGCATTTTTTAAACATAAGATAACATAGAATGGCCGCTTCACAGATGCTGCTACTGCCAGGAGCCCCGTACTATCAGCCATGGTCAACCCCACCTTGTTCTTCAACATCACCGTAGATGGTGAGCTCTTGGGCCACATCTCCTTCAAGCTGTTTGCAGACAAGTTTCCAAAGACACCAGAAAAATTTCATGCTCTGCGCACTGGAGAGAAAGGATTTGGTTATAAGGGTTCCTGCATTCACAGAATTATTCCAGGGTTTATGTGTCAGGGTGGTGACTTCACATGCCATAATGGCACTGCTGGCAAGTCCATCTACAGGGAGAAATTTGATGACAAGAACTTCATCCTAAAGCATACAGGTCCTGGCATCTTGTCCATGGCAAATGCTGGACACAAACAGTTCCCAGTTTTTCATCTGCACTGCCAAGACTGAGTGGTTGGATGACAAACATGTGGTCTTTGGCAAGGTAAAAGAAGGCATGAATATTGTGGAAGCCATGGAAAGCTTTGGGTCCAGGAATGGCAAGACCAGCAAGAAGATCACCATTGCTGACTGTGGACAACTTATTAAAGTTTGACTTGTGTTTTATCTTAACCACCAGACCATTCCTTCTGTAACTTGTGTTTTATCTTAACCACCAGACCATTCCTTCTGTAGCTCAGGAGAGCACTCCTCCACCCCATTTGCTGGCAATAGCCTATAATCTTTGTGCTCTCATTGCAGTTCCCTTTGGGTTCCATGTTTTCCTTGTTCCTTTCCATGTCTAGCTGGATTGCAGAGTTAAGTTTATGATATGAAATAAAACTAAATAACAACAAAAAGGCTGGGCACGGTGGCTCATGCCTGTAATCCCAGCACTTTGGGAGGCCGAGGCAGGCGGATCACCTGAGGTCTGGAGTTCGAGACCAGCCTGACCAACATGGAGAAACCCCATCTCTACTAAAAATCCAAATATGCCGGGCATGGTGGCACATGCCTGTAATCCCAGCTACTCCGGAGGCTGAGGCAGGAGAATCACTTGAACCCGGGAGGCGGAGGTTGCTGTGAGCCGAGATCGCACCATTGCACTCCAGCCTGGGCAACAAGAGTGAAACTCTGTCTCAAAATAAATAAATAAATAACAACAAAAAAAAGATGACATAAACAAAAGGGGTAGAGGAAAAATCTGGGGAATCTGCATTTTACCTAAGATAACATAGACAAAATGGGGCAGGGGAACACTCAGATATGCATTTATGTCTGGTGGGCTGGGGGCGACTGCACCTTTAAAGATAAGCTATCACTTTGCATTGCCATGGTGAAATTTTAACAACTCACTAGGAATTTCCTTGTGGGCAAAATATGGCGGAGGCATGTAGCTTTTCATCTTGTAACCATTTTATTGAGGAACCAAAAGGGGGAGGCAGGTTTGCATGACCCAGTTCCCATTTTGACTTTTGCCTTTTGCTAAATGAGTTTGGGGGGGGGTCCCAAAATTTAATTTCCTTTCATGTTTCCTCTCTTTTTTATTTAAAATCTTTTGGAGGAAGCATTTTGAAAGGAATATGGGTTCTTGGCTACAGGTTGTTTTTTCCTCCCTTTTTTGAGCTGGTTTCCTGTTGCTGGGATAGTTTATTTCTAGAAGTTTAGGTCCCACATCGCCAGGAAGGCTCATTCCTAGGAAGTCACGCCCATTGTCGCTAGGAAGGCTCATTTCTAGGAAATTGTGTCCCACGAAGATTTAAAAAAAAAAAAGGGAGAGGAAGAAAGGAAAAACGAAAGGAAAAAAGAAAGAGAAAAAAATATATATATAGGGACCTAGGTCAGATTTATAGCAACAAAAGGAACGCAAACCTGGAAGCTGGGTCAGGCTATATTATTGCTTCCTCAATTAAAGCAATTCTCTGGGCAATTACTACCCCAGCCCTTTCAGTTGTGCATTAACTTATTTGCAAGCACATACCGTAACAACATTGTAAGCAGAAACAGAACAGAACACAAATTATTATTATTCCTATTATAAGCAGTAGCTTCTGCCACCAAGTTCCCCAGGATCCAAACCAACTACTCAACCAATTGAGTGAGGGTTTTGGATCTGACAGGTTGGTTATCTGGGTTTTCATATCAGTCATAAATCAAGTTATGTTCTTCGATTCATCTGGAATATACACACAACATTCAGTTTTTATGACGGCACAGGTCCCCCCTTGTGCTGCAATGAGTATATCTAAAGCCATATGGTTATATAGCACAACTTTCCTCATAAGCATGACCTCATTGCTTAGCAAGGCAATACTCATGAGGCTATCATTCAGGGCCTTTTGGGTGTAATTGGGTAAGGCCTCTATATGCCATATAACATCTTCAATACCTGTCTGTGGTACAAAGAGTAAAGCTAAGTGATCATACCATTGGAATACCTAACATGTCCAATGAAAAAGGTTTGCTGGTTTTGGCAGGGTCTGGATTATGTGTCCTTGTGCCCAAGCATAACCTAGGGAACATCATCCTAACTACCCTAGAGGTAACCACGGCCATAAGTTAGTGCCACATAGCCAATATGTCCCATTTGGAGCTATCCAATAAATACCTGGTTGCTGCACCCAATCGGTGGCATTCCAGTCAGCGTCTTGTAATATGATAATGTGGTCACAGCATTCTCCAGGTGTCCACCCCGTATCTCTCATACTGTTTGGCCATAGGTCCTTGATATGGTTTCTTCGCTCCCAGCACAAAGGAGCATTTTGGCTGAGTTGGCCAGACGAAGGGGTGAGCCAGATAAATCCAGCCCAAATTTGCATTACTCTGTTTTGAAAATGGGCTGTTGTTTGGGGTGTGGTTACCACCTTCTGTTTTAGCTGGGGGGATGCTAAAGTGAGAGCTAATGACCTGGTCCTTTCCATTCAAAATCTTTTCCCATGTCCCTTGTTCTTAAGAGTGTTTTTAATGGGCCAATTATAGGTATTGTCTTTTGTTATCCCAGCACTAAGAATACCAGACCATTTCTGTGATGTGATAAATTTTTGGTATTCTATCCAGTCCTGACCTTGGAAGGGGGATATCCACCATGGCAGGCTGGAGCCACTGGAAAGAGGCATGAGTCTGCGTATCCAGCAGGTGTTCTTTGGAATCTGTCTGCATAATGCTGAGCCCATTGTAGAAACAGGTTTGTTTCATGGGCATCAGTGGGTGGCAGTGGCAAGAAGGTGTAGGGATATAGGATTAATAATAGCAAGGTTGCGAAATTCATTTTAGTTACTAAATGGTGTTAAATCAGACAAAGCAAGTGCCCTGTCATTTATAAGACAGCAGTTGCCAGTATATCTAGGACAATAACTGTAATGGTTACTGTACAATAAACAGAGGCGTTCCCTTTGTATACAGGCCTGGTCCTGTGTCTTGGGTTTAAGCAGTCCACAACGGCTGTTGTCTGCTTCTAATCCTGGGTTGCAGGTTGATGTTTAGTGAACCAGAGGTGAAGGTCTTTGGTGGGAGTTACAGTCCACTCAGGAGGTCGTGCCTTTTTAAGATGAGAGATGTGAATCCATGAATCTATACTCTTTAATTTTGCGGTACATGGATATTAGTCAGTAGTGCCTGGTACGGGCCCTTCCATCAGGGTTGAAGGGAATCCTTTATTAGACGTTTTTTCCAATAGATTAAATCTCCAGGTTGCAGATCGTGACCAGGCACCTTATCTTTGGGGAGCGCACTGTGAAAGGAATTCTTTAACAAATCTTGTTTTTTTCTAAGATGATAAATGAGTCCCTCACAATATTGCAATATATCTCCCTGAGAAAAGTTGGATTGGTTATGTTCGTTCCCATACACATGGGCCTTCCTGTTATAATTTCATAAGGAGACTGTTGATGTTTTCCAAAAGGAGTGGATCGGAGTATAAAGCAGCACTAGGGGTAGTGCTTTGGGCCAGGGGAGGTGAAATGCCTCTGTGAACTTAGCCAATTGTGTTTTAATTATTCCATTGGTCCTCTTCACCAGGCCTGAAGACTGGGGATGGTTGGCACAATGGAAATGTTGAAATATGGGCCAAATTTTACAAATATTTTGAGTAACCTGGCCAGTAAAGTGTGTTCCCCTGTCACTGTGAAGTTTACAGGGGACTCCCCACAGTGGGACAATTTTTTCTGGTAGGATTTTTCCAACTGTCGTGGCTATTGCTTGCCTGCAGGGAAAAGCTTCAACCCAATGGTAAAACACGCAGACCATTACTAAAACATACTTGTAACGTTGAGATGATGGCAGCTGGATAAAATCAAGCTGTCGTACCTCAAAAGGTCAGCCAGAAGGGGAAAATGACCCTGGGCCCCATGGAGGGGTTTTCCTGGGTTATGTTTGGGACAAATAACACATTGAGAGTAAACTTTTTTGTTTGTTTTGTTTTTTGAGATGGAGTTTCGCTCTTGTCGCCCAGGCTAGAGTGCAATGGCGTGATTTCAGCTCACTGCAACCACTGCCTCCTGGGTTCAGGCGACTCTTCTGCCTCAGCCTCCCAAGAAGCAGGATTACAGGCACGTGCCACCATGCCTGGCTAATTTTTGTATTTTTAGTACATACAGGGTTTTGCCATGTTAGCCAGGCTGGTCTTGAACTCCTGACCTCAGGCGATCCTCCTGCCTGGGCCTCCCAAAGTGCTGGGATTACAGGCATGAGCCATGGTGCCCGGCTGAGAGTAAACTTTTCGCGCCACTGTGAAGGATGGTTTCCAGTAATATTGTTTACACCAGGATATTATTTTATCTGGATTCCAATGGGTTAGATTATGAACATATTTCATAAGGGACACCTGACATTCCATTGGAATAATGGGTTTCTTGGAATGGAATAATTAGGTCCACACCATATTTCAGTTTTGGGAGACAAGTATCCTCGTGCCTGTTTCCAAGTAGATTTTTGTAGGAGCTATGTTCTGGGTTTCTTTCAACATGTATTTAAGTGTTTTGGGTTTTATGGCCATTTTCCAACTTGGGGCTGATGGCTTGAATGCTGCTCTTTTAGCTGTGGCTTCAGCAAATTGGTTACCCTGACTTACTGTGGTGTCTAATTTTGAGTGACCTGCGATTTTTTTTAAATTTTATTTATTTATTTTTGAGACAGAGTCTCTCTCTGTCGCCCAGGCTGGAGTGCAGTGGCGCCATCTCGGCTCACTGCAAGCTCTGCCTCCCGGGTTCATGCCATTCTCCTGCCTCAGCCTCCCGAGGAGCTGGGACTACAGGCGCCCCCCCACCACAGCCAGCTAACTTTTTGTATTTTTGGTAGAGACGGGGTTTCACCGTGTTAGCCAGGATGGTCTCGATCTCCTGACCTCGTGATCCTCCTGCCTCGGCTTCCCAAAGTGCTGGGATTACAGGTGTGAGCCACTGCGCCCGGCCAACCTGGGATTTTTATAATTGCCAAGCGTTTTGGTGTTAGAACAACTTCTAACAACTCTGATACTTGTCCATTTTTTATGGGTTGCCCTGAAGGGGTTAAATATCCTCTCTCTTTCCATAACATCCCAGTCATGAGCAACCCCAAAAGTATAGTGGCTGTCAGTGTAAATATTTGCAGCCTTGTCTTTTGCCAATTGACAAGCTTCGGTCAGGGCAACCAATTTGGTCACCTGAGCTGATCTGGCTTGGGGGAGAGGATTGGCTTCAATTACCTCTAGTAAGGAAACCACAGCATATCCTGCTATAAAATTTCCATCCTCTCCTCTTAAATAAGACCCATCTGTATACCATTCTATCTCAGCATTATCCGGTGGCATCTCTTGTAGGTCTGTCCTGGGGGTGAGAAGTCAGTCATCAGAACACAGTCATGAGGGGGTTTTGTCAGAAGGGCCTGGCAAGACAGTGGCCAGATTAAGATTATTACAGCAGGAACTAGTAATATTGGGAGATGATAAAAGCAAAATTTCATAAGAGGCTAACCGGTTGACAGACAGATATTGTGTATGATGAGAGTTTAGAAGGGTCTCAAGAGAATGTGGCACAAAAATGATAAGGGGGGAACCCATAATTATTTCTTCAACAGACTTATATGGAAGGGCCGCGGTTGCTATTGCTCTCACACAGGGAGGCAGCCCTCGCGCCACAGAGTCCAGCTGTTGGCTATAACAGCCTATAGGTCTCTGATGGTCACCATGTTTCTGGGTCAGTACTCCAGATGCAGTACCTCCAACTTCGTGTATGAAAAGGGAGAAAGGCAATTTGTAGTTTGAGTGCCCTAAGGCTGGGGCATTAGTCAGAATTTCCTTTACTTGTTGTACAGCTGATTGTCCCTCTGGAGTCCACATGATGGGATCAGATTGTTCATTTTTTTTTTTTCTTTTTTTTTTTTTTGAGACGGAGTCTCGCTCTGTCACCCAGGCTGGAGTGCAGTGGCGCAGTCTCGGCTCACTGCAAGCTCCGCCTCCCGGGTTCACGCCATTCTCCTGCCTCAGCCTCTCCGAGTAGCTGGGACTACAGGCGCCTGCCACCACGCTCGGCTAATTTTTTTTGTATTTTTAGTAGAGACGGGGTTTCACCGTGGTCTCGATCTCCTAACCTTGTGATCCGCCCGCCTTGGCCTCCCAAAGTGCTGGGATTACAAGAGTGAGCCACCGCGCCCGGCCAGGTTGTTCATTTTTTAGGTATGGACACTGAAGTTGAGCCATAAGGGAGAAATTTGGTATCCGGTTTCTACAATAGCCTGCCAGGCCCCAAAATACTCTAAGTTGTTTTCTTAGTGACGGGCATTGGGAAAGCTAAAATTCCTCACTCTGTCAGGGTTAATACCCAGTCCTTTGGCAGAGATAACGTCCCAAATACTTAACTTCAGGTAAGCATAGCTGAAGTTTGTCTTTAGATATTTGTGTCCCTTGGTCGCTGTTTGAGTAAATATAGAGTATCTTCCTGAGAGGAAGAGAGTGTGTCTGAACAAAGGAGAGTAGATGAATGTTGAGCCCTGGGAAAATATTTAATCCTCTAAATCAGCTTCTAATACTTGGGAACAGTAAGTGGGACTTTCTGTATACCTTTGGGGCATTACAGTCCACGTATATTGCCATTCTTTCCAAATAAAGGCAAACAAATATTGGCTGTCTGGTTCTACAGGAATAGTAAAGAAGGCACTGCAGAGATCCACAACTGAGAAATACTGGCTGGTAGTGGATATAGGTGATAGAAGGGTTTGTAGGTTGGGGACTACTGTGTGCCTGAGAATTATGATATTGTTTATTGCCCTCAATTCCTGCACAAATTTCCATCCTCTCCCACTTAGTTTCTTTACAGGGAATATAGGGCTGTTTCAGGGGATTGTGCAGGGAATAATGAGCCTGTTTCTCAGATGATCTTGTATGATAGAAGCAATTCCATCTATGGCTTCCTTTTGCAGAGGATAGTGTTTAAGGTTGGATAGGAGTTTCTTTGGATTTATCTCTACCTTTATTGGAATGGCTGAGAATACTTTCTCTGTATCTGTATTTGACTGAGACTATAAGTGGGAAGACACATCCTTGAGCAAGTGCTCCGGTTTGGTGTGAACAGGAAGATTGGGGAAGCTAAAAGGAGTTTTACTGTTTCCTGCTCTGTATTCCAATGTTCTCTCTTCTTCCCTAATATTTCCTTCTCTGTCTCCATTTTATTTTCCTGGTCACGAGATGACGTTTTAACATTACTAGTACTAAATTGTACATTGTCAGGACATTTTTAAATATGGTATTTTTGGTCTCCTGGCTCCAATTCTAAAAAAGTTTCACCTTTTGATGAAAAAGAGATATGGGCATTATGCATGTTGAGATGACAGCCCAAAAGATTGACAGGGGCCCCAGCGCATATTGGAAACATATGGGACCTACTGAGTGTGACACACTTAGAGCCTGCGACAGGGTAGTGGAACCTGATGAACCGTAAGGTACAGGTTTGGACTTAAAACATGAGATCATTTTATTAGACACACCCACCATGTTAATTCTTTCATTACTCTGAGGAATGGGGTTTCTAAATAAGGTGGGATTTATCAGAGATAGTCACATCTATGTCAGTTAAGGCAGTTGTAAACTCATGGTTTATTATTATATTAATCTCCCCCAGTTGGTTTGTCAGGGTAGAATATTTGGAGAGGTGAAACCCCTGTATTTCCTTGGAGCATCCCTTGTCTTCCTGAGTTGCATTCTGCCTTTTCTTTTGTTTCAGCCTAAGGCAATCCATCATAAGGTGTCTCGGTCATTTACAGTTGTAACAGACTGGGAGGGAAGAGTCCTCAGACCCAGGGAGCTTAAAATGTTTCTGGGGCTGAGAGGCTTGAGAAGTTAATTGCTTTAGCTGTAAATGCATAACTTGGGCAATCTTCTGTTTTTCCTTGTTTTATTATAGTGCGGGATAATTGGTCAGCTAAGTTAACTAGTTCATTAGTTCTGGCTGTGGTCCAATTTGCGTTTTACAAGGGTGGCTAAATCATCATCTAGTCTGTTTAAGAAATTTGCATTTAATAATGTATCATTTTTATTGTTTTCAAAGCCATCAGCCGACATCCCACAATATTGTTTTAAAGTTTTATCAAAATGTGTTAAATAATCTAAAACTAATTTATTTGGGTTCTGGTGGCATTGTTGGATTTTATTCCAATCCACGACTCTTTGGAACACTGAAGGAATGATATTTAATAGAGTGGTTGCTCATTCCTGCACATCTTTGTGCCTGTCTTCTGGATTTGGGGAGGCTGGTTTTTGTGGCTCCATTGGGCCTTCAGGGGTCAAATCTGCTATAGGGTCTGACCATTGTGCTTTTCCCAGCCATTCCTTAGCTTTAGCTTCTGAGACCAACATGTGGACTAGCTGACAAAAGTCTGAATGACCTGGGTCATAGGTTCTGACAATGAGCTCAAATACTCAGACCCAATTGGATCTTTATGGGGGTCAGGAAATTCTTTATGCCTCAGAATTCAGCCTTTGACCAGGGTGTTGGTAGACGATTACCAGGGTTCCCCTACCTGTTAGCAGTTGTTCCCAAAATAGGGTGATCATGAGAGATGTCCCTGCACAGTCCCCCTTTTCCACATCTTCCAGATGAGATGTTGCCATTGGAGCTGTCAGGGAATTATGAGGGGGTGGGGTCTTTGCAGTCAGACTCTGAACTGCTTTCTGTTGAGCAAGTGTTAGACATGCAGTAGAGGTGGGGGACAGATCTGGTCCAGGAAGTTCAGATTTGTCAGGGTAGAGTAGGGGTGTAGGGGGAGGTGCCAAGGGGGAAGTAAAGAATTCTGAGGATTTCTTTAAGAGAGATACAAGATTAGAGAGTTCTTGATTAGCATTTCTAAGTTGTTTGTTGGCCTCCTGTAGGGAGATGAGGTGGTTGTCAGGCCTCTGAGCCCGCACCTATACACCCAGATGGCCTGAAGCAACTGAAGAATCACAAAAGAAATGAAAATGGCCTGTTCCTGCCTTAACTGATGACATTACCTTGTGAAATTCCTCCTCCTGGCTCAGAAGCTCCCCCACTGAGCACTTTGTGACCCCAGCCCCTGCCCACAAGAGAACAACCCCCTTTGACTGTAATTTTCCACTACCTACCCAAATCCTATAAAACTGCCCCACCCCTAACTCCCTTTGCTGACTCCTTTTTTGGACTCAGCCTGCGTGCACCCAGGTGAAATAAACAGCTTTGTTCCTCACACAAAGCCTGTTTGGTGGTCTCTTCACAGGGACGCGCGTGACATTTGGTGCCGAAGACCCGGGACAGGAGGACTCCTTCGGGAGACCAGTCCCCTGTCCTCACCCTCACTCCATGAGGAGATCCACCTATGACCTCGGGTCCTCAGACCCACCAGCCCAAGGAACATCTCACCAATTTCAAATTGGGTAAGTGGTCTTTTCACTCTCTTCTCCAGCCTCTCTTGCCACCCTTCAGTCTCCCTCTCTCGCTACCCTTCAATCTCCCTGTCCTTCCAATTCCAGTTCTTTTTCCTCTTTAGTAGAGACAAAGGAGACACATTTTATCCATGAACCCAAAACTCCAGCACCAGTCATGAACTCGGGAAGACAGTCTTCCCTTGGTGTTTAATCACTGCGGGGACACCTGCCTGATTATTCACCCACGCTCCATTGGTGTCTGATCACCGCGGGGACGCCTGTCTTGGTCATTCACCCACATTCCCTTGGTGGCAAGTCAATTGCAGGGACGCCTGCTTTGGCTGTGGCTGCTCGCCCACATTGCAGCCCAGGGCTGCTCACCACCCCCCTGCTCCATGTCTCTACCCTCTATTTTCTCTGGGCTTGCCTTCTTCACTATGGGCAACTTTCCACCCTCCATTCCCTCTTCTTATCCCTTAGCCTGTGTTCTCAAAAACTTAAAACCTCTTCAACTCTCGCCTGACCTAAAACCTAAGCATCTTATTTTCTTCTGCAACACCGCTTGGCCCCAATACAAACTCGATAATGGTTCTAAATAGCCAGAAAATGGCACTTTTGATTTCTCCGTTTTACAAGACCTGGATGATTTTGGTCAAAAAATGGGCAAATGGGTCTGAGGTGCCTGACGTCCAGGCATTCTTTTACACATTGATCCCTCCTTAGTCTCTGCTGCCAGTGCGACTTGTCCCAAATCTTTCTTCTTTCTCTCCTGTTCCTTCAGTCTCCATCCCAAGCTCTGAGTCCTTTGAATCCTCCTTTTCTAGGGACCTATCTGACCTCTCCCCTCCTCCCCAGGCTGCTCCTCGCCATGCCGAGCCAGGTCCCAATTCTTCCTCAGCCTCTGCTCCCCCACCCTATAATCCTTTTATCACCTCCCCTCCTCACACCCAGTCCAGCTTATAGTTTTATCCTTCAACTAGCCCTCCCCCAGCTGCCCAACAATTTCCTCTTAAAGAGGTGGCTGGAGCTGAAGGTATAGCCAAGGTTAATTCTCCTTTTTCTTTATCTGACCTCTCCCACATCAGTTAGCAGTTAGGCTCTTTTTCATCAAATATAAAAACCCAGCCCAGTTCATGGCCTGTTTGGCAACAACCCTTAGATGCTTTACCGCCCTAGACCCAGAAGGGCCAGAAGGCTGTCTTATTCTCAATATGCATTTTATTACCCAGCCTGCTCCTGACATTAGAAAAAGCTCCAAAAATTAGATTCTGGCCCTCAAACCCCACAACAGGACTTAATTAACCTCTCCTTCAATGTGTGCAATAATGGAATAGAGGCAGCCAAGTAGCAACGTATTTCTGAGTTGCAATTACTTGCCTCCACTGTGAGAGAAACCCCAGCCACATCTCCAGCACAGAAGAACTTTAAAACACCTGAACTGCAGCAGCCAGGCGTTCCTCCAGGACCGCCTTCCCCAGGATCTTGCTTCAAGTGCCGGAAATCTGGCCACTGGGCCAAGGAATGCCTGCAGCCCGGGATTCCTCCTAAGCCATGTCCCATCTGTGCGGGACCCCACCGGAAATTGGACTGTCTAACTCGCCTGGCAGCCACTCCCAGATCCCCTGGAACTCTGGCCCAAGGCTCTCTGACTGACTCCTTCCCAGATCTTCTCGGCTTAGCAATTGAAGACTGACGCTGCCTAATCGCCTTGGAAGCCTCCTGGACCATCACAGACACTTTGGGTAACTCTTACAGTGGAGGGTAAGTCCGTCCCCTTCTTAATCAATATGGAGGCTACCCACTCCACATTACCTTCTTTTTAAGGGCCTGTTTCCCTTTCCTCCAAAACTGTTGTGGGTATTGACAGCAAGGCTTCTAAACCCCTTAAAACTCCCCAACTCTGGTGCCAACTTGGACAACATTCTTTTATGCACTCTTTTTTAGTTATCCCCACCTGCCCAGCTCCCTTATTAGGTTGACACATTTTAACTAAATTATCCACTTCCCTGACTATTCCTAGGCTACAGCCACACCTCATTGCTGCCGCTTTAATACTTTTAGAGGCCCTCAAAACCACAAGCTATGCTCCACTTACTCGCTGCAGTTCCCATAACTTCCAAAATCTATTTTCCTCCTCACACTTCCTGCACCCTGGCTCCTTCAGCTGTACTTACTCTTTGTTGAGTCTCCCACAGTTACCATTGTTCCTGGCCTGGACTTCAATCCGGCCTCCCACATTATTCCTGATACCATATCTGACCCCTATGACTGTATCTCTCTGATCCACCTGGCATTCACTCCATTTCCCCATATTTCCTTCTTTCCTGTTCTTCACCCTGATCACACTTGATGGCAGTTCCACCAGGCCTAATCGCCAATCACTGGCAAAGGCAGGCTAAGCTATAGTGTCCTCCACATCTATCCTTGAGGCTATTGCTCTGCCCCCCTCCACTACCTCTCAGCAAGCCAAACTCATTGCCTTAACTCAGGCCCTCACTCTTGCAAAGGGACTATGCATCAATATTTATACTGACTTTAAATATGCCTTCCATATCCTGCACCACCATGCTGTTATATGAGCAGAAAAAAATTTCCCCACTACACAAAGGTCCTCCATAATTAATGCCTCCTTAATAAAAGCTCTTCTTAAAGCTGCTCTACTTCCAAAAAAGCTAGGGTCATTCACTGCAAGGGCCATCAAAAGGCATCAGATCCCATCGCTCAAGGCAACACTTATGTGAATAAGATAACTAAAAAAGCAGCTAGCATTCCAACTTCTGTCCCTCACTGCCAGTTTTTCTCCTTTTCATTGGTCACTCCCACCTACTCCCCCGCTGAAACTTCCACCTATCAATCTCTTCCCACACAAGGCAAATGGTTCCTGGACCAAGGGAAATATTTCCTTCCAGTCTTACAGGCCCATTCTATTCTGTCATCATTTCATAACCTCTTCCATGTAGGTTACAAGCTGCTAGCCCGCCTCTTAGAACCTCTCATTTCCTTTCTGTTGTGGAAATCTATCCTCAAGGAAATCACTTCTCAGTGTTCCATCTGCTCTTCTACTACTCCTCAGGCATTGTTCAGGCCCCCTCCCTTCCCTACACATCAAGCTTGGGGATTTGCCCCTGCCCAGGACTGGCAAATTGACTTTACTCACATGCCCTGAGTCAAGAAACTAAAATACCTCTTGGTCTGGGTAGACACTTTCACTGGATGGGTAGAGACCTTTCCCACAGTGTCTGAGAAGGCCACTGCGGTCATTTCTTCCCTTCTGTCAGACATAATTCCTTGGTTTGGCCTTCCCACCTCTATACAGTCCGATAACAGACCAGCCTTTATTAGTCAAATCACCCAAGCAGTTTCTCAGGCTCCTGGTAGTCAGTGGAATCTTCATACCCCTTACCGTCCTCAATCTTCAGGAAAGGTAAAACGGACTAATGGTGTTTTAAAAGCACACCTCACCAAGCTCAGCCTCCAACTTAAAAAGGACTGGACAATACTTTTACCACTTTCCCTTCTCAGAATTCGGGCCTGTCCTCGGGATGCTATAGGGTACAGCCCATTTGAGCTCCTGTATGGACACTCCTTTTTATTAGGCCCCAGTCTTATTCCAGACACCAGCCCAACTTGGACTGCGCCCCAAAAACTTGTCATCCCTACTATCTTCTGTCTAGTCATACTCCTATTCACCATTCTCAACTACTCATAAATGCCCTGCCCTTGTTTACACTGCCAGTTTACGCTTTTCCTCCAAACCATCATAACTGATATCTCCTGGTTTTCCCTCAAACCACCACCCTTAAGTCTCTCTTGAAGTGGATAAAAGATCTTCAGTGGCAAGGTATACTCCAATACTTTCACCCCGATGAAGTCCTTTTCTTTACTTTTATACTCACTCTTATTCTCATTCCCATTCTTATGCCATCCTCTACCTCTCCCCAGCTATCTCCACCACACTATCAATCTCACTCTCTCCTAGCCGTTTCTAATCCTTCTTTAACAAACAATTGCTGGCTTTGCATTTCTATTTCCTCCAAAATCACCGAGACTTCAGCTTACTCACTGCTTAAAAAAAGGGGACTCTGTATATTTTTAAATGAAGAGTGTTGTTTTCACCTAAATCAATCTGGCCTGGTATATGACAACATAAAAAAACTCAAGGATAGAGCCCCAAAACTGACCAACCAAGCAAATAATCACGCTGAACCCCCTTAGGCACTCTAATTAGATGTCCTTGGTCCTCCCAATTCTTAGTCCTTTAATACCTGTTTTTCTCCTTCTCTTATTCGGACCTTGTGTCTTCTGTTTAGTTTCTCAATTCATACAAAACTGTATCCAGGCCATCACCAATCATCCTATACAACAAATGTTGCTTCTAACAACACCACAATATCACCCCTTACCACAAAATCTTTCTTCAGCTTAATCTCTCCCACTCTAGGTTCCCACGCTGCCTCTAATCCTGCTCGAAGCAGCCCTGAGAAACATTGCCCATTATCTCTCTATACCACCCCCCAAAATTTTCGCCACCCCAACACTTCGCCACTATCTTGTTTTGTTTTTCTTATTAATATAAGAAGACAAGAGTGTCAGGCCTCCTGACACTACCTACTCAAATCCTATAAAACTGCCCCACCCCCTAACTCCCTTTGCTGACTTCTTTTTCGGACTCAGCCCACCTGCACCCAGGTGAAATAAACAGCCTTGTTGCTCACACAAAGCCTGTTTGGTGGTCTCTTCACACAGACACGCGTGACAGTGGTCTTCCCCACTTTCGCTACTTTCCAGCTACCACTGAAAATAGCTCTCCCATTCTGGTTGTTTAGTTTTTGTGTCTGCGTTTTCCATCCTGGTTCACAGGTACACTAATTTGGGCATCTCAAAAGATCCCCATTTAGGCCATTGTAACTTAGAATCTGCTTTAGTTATAGTGGTCCACTTGGTTAAATATTTGCATGATGATTCAATATAAGTATTTTGCATATACCCTGTTGGAGTTTCTAAAGGGGGAACTTTATATTCTGCAGCTGCTGGGGTCTTAGAGGCCTTCTTCTCCATAATTTAGGGTTCCCCTTTGGATTTGACCAAGTTGGGATGTGTGTCGGACCCAAAATGTGCTGCTTGCAGACCTAGCTTTTCACAGGGCCATTACACCCTGAACCAGTTTGGTCCACCAGTGTTGTGGCCACCTGGCACAATGTGTCAGGGGCTCAAAGTTTGGGAGGGGTCATTTCCTTATATGCACCTGCTGGCTGAGATTAGACCCTAAGTATGTTCTTTTGAGGGGGAAACCTATTTAGAGCTGCTGCATGTCTTAGGGAGCATTTCTCCCAGACACCCTCACGTGATTCTCAGTTGCCTGAGAATGCCCCAAAGGGCTGAGGGGAGCAATGTGTTCTGTTTCTTCAGAGTGGAAAATTTCACACTCATGAGCTTGAAGGTTCAGAATTGGTCAAATCTGATAGGGGAAAGGACCAAAACACACACACACACACACACACACACACACACACACACACACACACAAACCCAGAAACAAACAAAACACTTAAGCAAAACTAACAATGATCACGCAAATTATATGATTTCTGAGCGCTCTAAGTGTAAGCAGGAAATTAACACCAGCTGGTTGTTAGTGCTAATTCTAGTCATTTAAAAGAATCTGCAAGACAGAATCCCAAACCAGTTTCTTACCTAGTGATGGGGGCCCAAGCTGAAGATTGCTCTCTGTATATGCAGAAGCAGACAGCCTCGCCTTCCTTGATGGAAGTGAGTGGAAACGCCTACAAAAAAAGGAATTTTGTTGTTGTTGTTTTGTTTTGAACAGCAAATAAACCTCAGACCCCCAACTGGAAAATGTTGGAAGATCAGAGATCCCTGGAAAGAGGTCCTTTCCTGGGCAAAGAGGACTTTGGCAAATTGTCCTCTCAGTTTGGGCTATAAGGTGACCAAGCCAGTGCCAAGCACTGAGAGGTGAGCTACTGCAGGCTGGGTCACTTTCACTCAGGATCCCTTTGTGGTTACCAGATGCCAATTGAGAAAAATGACAAGTCTCAATCATTTTAGGGGATTTATTTGCCAAAGTTAAGGATGCACTCAGGAGACAGGTCTATGCCTGTCTCCGAAGATGATTTTGAGGGCTCAAAATTTAAAGGGGAAAGGGTGCAATACTGAGAAGTACACAATTTTCATGTAAGAGGAGGATAGGGAAGAATATTCATGCCTTTGTCTGGCTCAGGGAATCTGCATTAATAAGATGACAAAAGAGAGGCAGAGGAAAAATGTGGGGAATATGCATTTTACATAAGAAAACATAGGCAAAATGGGGATGGGGCAGGGGAACACTCAGATGTGCATTTATGTCTAGTGCGCCAGGGGCAACAGCACCTGTAAAGATAAGCTATCAATTTGCATTGCCACAGTGAAATTTTAACAACTCACTAGGAATTTCCTTGTGGGCAAAATATGGCGGAGGCATGTAGCTTTTCATCTTGTAGCCACCTTATTGAGGACCCAAAAAAGGGAGGCAGGTTTGCATGACCCAGTTCCCAGTTTGACTTTTCCCTTTCGCTAAATGAGTTTGGCGTCCCAAAATTGAATTTCCTTTCACAGATTACATGGGGAAAGGAGGGCCTGGAGCTTCCTACTCTGCTGTCTTTCAGATGTCACTCAAAAACAGTATTCTATCGCTTTTATAAACAGGGACACCAAAGCTCAGAGAGTGACTTGTACAAGATTACACAATTAATAAAAATACAGCTGGGATTTGACTCTTTTTTAAAATTTTAAAATTTTTATTTGTTTAAAATTTTCCAGGTTTTGTGATTTAAAAAAAAAAAACAACTTAATATCTTGGAGTAATTTTAGGTTTGCCAAAAAGTTGCTAAGATAGTGCGGAGAGTTCCCGGATCAGCCCACTTCCCTTCCTTTGGCCCTACACAGAGTTATTGTTTTTATTATCATCTTAGATTAGTATGGTACATTTTGTTACAAGTAATAAACCAATATTGATACATTATTATTACTAAAGTCCATACTTTATTCAGATTTTCTTAGTTTTTATCTGCTGACTTTTTCTGTTCTAGGAGCCAGTCCATGATACCACATTACATTTAGTTGTCATTTTTCCATAGTCTCTTCTTGACTATGGCAGTTTCTCAGACTTGTTTTGATGACCTATTGAGGAGTACTGCTCAGGTATTTTGTAGAATGTCCCTCAATTGGGATTTGTCTTATGCTTTCCTCATGAGTAGAATGGGGTTATAAGTGTTTGAGAGAAAGATCACAAAGGTAATGTTCTATTCTCATCACACCATATCAAGGCTTTGCTCAGCTAACCAAGGTAGTGTTTGCCAGGTTTTTCCACTGTACAGTTACTTCACCCCTTTTCCCTACTCTATTCTTTGGAAGGAAGTTACCAAGTCCAGCCCACACTTATGAGGGTTTGAGGGGGATTAAGTGCCACTTCCTGGAAGGCAAGTATCTATGTAAATTATTTAGAATTCCTCTATAAGGAAGAATAACTTATTTTGTTGCTCAAATTGTTCCAACTTTGTCCATTGCAAGCTCTTTCAGGCTGGCTCCTGTGTCCATTTGGCATGCTCCCATAATTTTGTTTTTTGAGTACTTTCTTAAGTTGCCTCTAAATTTCATTCTAAACACCTATCTACCTCAGTTCAGTTCCTTTTACCCAGTACATCATGCCTTGCTTTGAACAGAAAAATTATAAGATATGCTAAAAAAAAAAAAAAAACCCCACAGTCTTGAAGAAACAAAGCAAGCACTAGAACCAGACTCAGATGTGGCAGATATTTTGGAATTATGGGACCAGAGATTTAAAGTAACTATGATTAATATGCTAAGGGTTCTGTCTTAGTCTGCTTGGGCTGCTATAACTTATACTGTAGGCTACGTGGCTTAAACAGCAGAAATTTATTTCTCACAGTTTTGGAAGCTGGGAAGTTTAAGATCAAGGTGCCAGTAATTTGGTTTCTGGTGACGGCCCACTGCTTGACTTGTAGATGGCCACTTTCTTGCTGTGTCCTCGTATGGTAGAGAGAGAGAAAACTGGCATCTCTTCCTCTTATAAGGGCACTAGCCTTATTCAACTAGGTCCCTATCCTTATTACCTCATTTAACCTCTGTCACCTTCTCACAGGACCTATAAATGTAAAACAGAAAACTACAAAGCTTCTAGAAGATAACATAGGAAAACATAGAGGTGACCTTGTGTTTGGCAATGAGTTTTTAGATACAACACACGAAGCACAATCCATGAAAGAAAAAATTGGTAAGTTAGACTTCATCAAAGTTAAAACCTTCTGTTTTATGAAAGACACTGTTAAGTAAATGAAAAGGCACGACAAAGACTGGGAGAAAATATTTGCAGAAGACATATCTGATAAAGGACTGTTATCAAAAATATATGAAGAACTCTCAAAACTCAATAAGAAAATGAGCAACCCAATGAAAAAATGTGCAAAAGACCTGAATGGACACTTGCCCGAAGAAGATATACAGATGGTAAATATGCATATGAAAAGATGCTCAACATATATGTCATTAGGGAATTGCAAAATTAAAACAACGAGATACCACTCCACACCAATTAGAATAGCTAAAATCCAAAACGCTGATAACACCAATGTTTGTGAAGATGTAGAACAGAAACTCTTTCATAGCTGGTGGGAATGCAAAATGGTACAGATACTTTGGAAGATAGTTTAGCAATTTCTTACAAAACTAAATATACCTTAGGCATTTACCTCAATGAGTTGAAAACATATGTCCACACAAAATCCTACACAAAAATTTTTGTATCAACTTTATTCATTATTTCCAGAAATTAGAAGTAATCAAGATGTCCTTTAATGATGAGTAAATTTAAAAAAAAAAAACTGTGGTATATCTATACAATGCAATATTATTCAGTGATAAAAATAAATGAGCTGTCAAGCCACAAAAGACCTGGAGGACCCTTAAATTCATGTTGCTGAGTGAAAGAAACCAGTCTGAAAAGCCACATATTATTGTGATTCTAATGATATGATGTTCTGCAAAAGGCAAAACTATAGATATATTAAAAAGATAAGTGGTTTTCAGGGCTTTGGTGTGATCATGGCAAGTGGGGAAAAGATGAAAAAGTGGAGCACAGGGCATTTTCAGGACAGTGAAATTATGCTGGATGATACTGTAATGATGGATACATGACATATTAATACATTTGGCAAAACCCATAGAACTGTATAACACACAGAGTGAACACTAACATGGATTTTAATTTATCAATATTGATTCACTGATTGTAACAAATATGCCACATTAACACAAATGTTAATAACAGGGAAGACTGGGGGCAGGGAGTAGGGGATATATAGAGACTGTACTTTCTGCTCAGTTTTTCTGTAAACCTCAAACTGCTTTTAAAAATAAAGTCTTTTAATTTGAAAATTAATATCAGGGCTCAGGTGCAGTGGCTCATGCCTATAATCCTAGCACTTTGGGAGGCCGAGGCAGGTGGATCACCTGAGGTCAGGAGTCTGAGACCAGGCTGGCCAACATGGCAAAACCCTGTCTCTACTAAAAAAAAAAAAAAAATTAGCTGGATGTGGTGGCAGGAGCCTGTAATCCCAGCTCCTTAGGAGGCTGAGGCAGGAGAACTGCTTGAACCTGGGAGGCGGAGGTTGCAGTGAGCCAAGATCGGGCCACTGCACTCTAGCCTGGGCGACAGATACAAAAAGATATTCGCCTAGGCACATTGTCATCAGGTTATACAAAGTTAAGACCAAGGAAAGAATCTTAAGAGCTGTGAGACAGAAGCACCAGGTAACCTATAAGGAAAACCTATCAGATTAACAGCAGATTTCTCAGTAGAGACCCTACAAGCTAGAAGGGATTGGGGCCCTATCTTCAGCCTCCTCGAACAAAACAATTATCAGCCAAGAATTTTGCATCCAGTGAAACTAAGCATCGTATATGAAGGAAAGATACAGTCGTTTTCAGACAAACAAATACTGAGAGAATTTGCCATTACCAAGCCACTACTACAAGAACTGTTTAAAGGAGCTCTAAATCTTGAAAGAAATCCTAGAAACACATCCAAACAGAATCTCTTTAAAGCATAAATCACACAGGACCTATAAAACAAAAATACAAGTTAAAGAGCAAAATCAAAAAACAAACCAAAGTACCCAGGCAACAAAGAGCATGATGAATACAATGGTACCTTAAATTTCAATACTAACATTGAATGTAAATGGCCTAAATGCTCCACTTTTCTACAGAATTGCAGAATAGATAAGAACTCACCAACCATCTGCTGCTTTCCTGCATCCCTGGTACGAAACTTACTTGATCATGGTGGATTATCTTTTTGCTATGTTGTTGCAACTGGTTAGCTAGTATTTTGTTGAGGATTTTAGCATCTGTGTTCATCAAAAATATTGGTCTGTAATGTTCTTTTTTGGTTATGTCCTTTGCTGGTTTTGATATTAGGGTGATGCTGGCCTAACACATAAGGACTCACATAACGTAAAGGGGTGGAGAAAGGCATTTCATGCACATAGACACCAAAAGTGAGCAGGGGTAGCTATTCTTATATCAGACAAAACAAATTTTAAAGCAACAGCAGCTAAAAGAGACAAAAGAGGGCATTATATAATGGTAAAAGGCCTTGTCCAACAGGGAAATATCACAATTCTAAACATATATGTACTAAACACTGGAGCTCCCAAATTTATAAAACAGTTACTATGGGCCGGGCATGGTGGCTCATGCCTGTAATCCCAGCACTTTGGGAGGCTGAGGCGGGAAGATCACCAGAGGTCGGGAGTTCAAGACCAGCCTGACCAACATGGAGAAACCTCGTCTCTACTAAAAATACAAAATTAGCCAGGTGTGGTGGTGCATGCCTGTAGTTCCAGCTACTCGGGAGGCTGAGGCAGGAGAATCGCTTGAACCCAGGAGGTGGAGGTTGCAGTGAGCTGAGATCGTGCCATTGCACTCCAGCCTGGGCAACAAGAGCAAAACTCCATCTCAAAAAACCAAAACAAAACAAAGCAAAACAAAAAAACCTGTTACTAATAGACCTAAGAAATTAGATAGACAGTAACACAATAATCGTGGGAGACTTCAATACTCCACCGACAGCCCTAGACAGATCACCAAGACAGAAAGTCAACAAAGAAACAATGGATTTAAACTATACGTTGGAAGAAATGGACTTAACAGACATATATAGAACATTTCATCCCAAAACTGCAGAATAAAGCATTCTATTCAACAGCACATGGAATGTCCTCCAAGATAGACCATACAATAGGCCATAAAACGAGCCTCAATAAATTTAAGAAAATTGAAATTATATCAAGCACTCTCCCAGACCACAGTGGAATAAAACTGGAAATCAACTCTAAAAGGAACCTTCAAAATGATGTACATATATGGAAATTAAATAACCTGGTCCTGAATGAGCATTAGGTCAAAAACAAAATCAAGATGGAAATTAAAAAATTATTTGAACTGAATGACAATATTGACACAAGCTACCAAAACCTCTGGGATACAGCAAAGACAGTGCTAAGAGGAAAGTTCATAACCCTAAATGCCTACATAAAAAAGACTGAAAGAGCACAAATTGACATTCTAAGGTCACACCTCAAGGAACTAGAGAAACAAGAACAAACCAAACCCAAACCCAGCAGAAGAAGGAAATAACCAAGATCAGAGCAGAACTAAATGAAATAGAAACAAACAAACAAAAATACAAAGGATAAATGAAACAAAAACCTAGTTCTTTGAAAAGATAAATATAATTGAAAGACCATTAGCAAGGTTAAACAAGAAAAGGAGAGAAAATCTAAATAACCTCACTAACAAATGAAACAGAAGATATTACAACAGACACCACAGAGATACAAAAGATCATTCAAGGTTACTATGAATACCTTTATGCACATAAACTAGAAAACCTAGAAGAGATGGATAAATTCGTGGAAAAATACAACCCTCCTAGCTTAAATCAGGAATAATCAGATATCCTGAACAGACCAATAACAAGCAGCGAGATTGAAATGGTAATTTTAAAATTACCAACAAAAAAATCCAAGACCAGATGGATTCACAGCAGAATTATATCAGACATTCAAAGAAGAATTGATACCTATCCTTTTGATGCTATTCCACAAGATAGAGAAAGAAGGAACCCTCCCAAATTCATTCTATGAAGCCAGCATCACCCTAATATCAAAACCAGCAAAGGACATAACCAAAAAAGAACATTACAGACCAATATTTTTGATGAACACAGATGCTAAAATCCTCAACAAAATACTAGCCAACCAGTTCCAACAACATATCAAAAAGATAATCCACCATGATCAAGTAAGTTTCATACCAGGGATGCAGGGATGGTTTAACATAGGCAAGTCAATAAATATGATACACCACATAAACAGAATTAAAAACAAAAATCACATGATCATCTCAATAGACACAGAAAAAGCATTTGACAAAATCCAGCATTGCTTTATGATTAAAACTCTCAGCAAAATCAGCATACATGGGACATGCCTTAATGTAATAAAAGCCATCTATGACAAACCCACAGCCAACATAATACTAAATGGGGAAAAGTTGAAAGCATTCCCTCTGAGAACTGGAACAAGACAAGGATGCCCACTCTCACCACTCCTCTTCAACATAGTACTGGAAGTCCTAGCCAGAGCAATCAGACAAGAGAAAGAAATAAAGGGCATCCAAATTGGTAAAGAGGAAGTCAAACTGTCACTGTTTGCTGATGATATGATCATCTACCTTGAAAACCCTAAGGACTCCTCTGGAAAGCTCCTAGAACTGATAAAAGAATTCAGCAAAGTTTCCAGGTACGAGATTAATGTACTCAAATCAGTAGCTCTTCTAGACACCAACAGCAACCAAGCAGAGAATCAAATCAAGAACTCAACCCCTTTTACAATAGCTGCAAAAAAAAAAAAAAAACAAACAAACAAAAAAAAAAACAGCAACAACAACAAAAAAACACTTAGGAATATACCTAACCAAGGAGTTGAAAGACCTCTGCAAGGAAAACTACAAAACACTACTGAAAGAAATCATAGATGACACAAACAAATGGAAACACATCCAATGCTCATGGATGGGTAAAGTCAATATTGTGAAAATGACCATACTGCCAAAAGCAATCTACAAACTCAATGCAATTCTCATGAAAATACCACCATCATTCTTCACAGAATTGGAAAAAACAATTCCCAAAATCACATGGAACCAAAAAAGAGCCTGTATAGCCAAAGCAAGACTAAGCAAAAAGCACAAATCTGGAGGCATCACACTACCTGATTTCAAACTATACTATGAGGCCATAGTCATCAAAACAGCATGGTACTGGTATAAAAATAGGCACATAGACCAATGGATCAGAATAGAGAACGCAGAAATAAACCCAAATACTTATGGCCAACTGATCTTCCACAAAGCTAACAAAAACGTAAAGTAGGGAAAGGACACCCTTTTCAACAAATGGTGCTGGGATAATTGGCTAGCCACATGTAGGAGAATGAAACTGGATCCTTATCTCTCACCTTATACAAAAATCAACTCAAGATGGATTAAGGACTTAAACCTAAGACCTGAAACTATAAAAATTCTAGAGGATAACATTGGAAAAACCCTTCTATACATTGGCTTAGGCGAGGACTTCATGACCAAGAACCCAAAAGCAAGTGCAACAACAAAGATTAATAGCTGGGACCTAATTAAACTAAAGAGCTTTTGCATAACAAAAGAAACAGTCAGCAGAGTAAAAATACAACCCACAGAGTGGGAGAAAAGCTTTACAATCTATACATCTGACAAAGGACTAACATCCAGAATCTACAACCAACTCAAACAAATCAATAAGAAAAATATAATGATCCCATCCAAAAAGTGGGCTAAGAAGATGAATAGACAAGCCTCAAAAGAAGATATACAAATGGCCAACAAACATGAAAAAATGCTCAACATCACTAATAATCAGGGAAATGTAAATCAAAACCACAATGTGATACCACCTTAGTCCTGCAAGAATGGCCATAATGAAAAAAACAGTAGATGTTTGCATGGACGCGGTGATCAGGGAATGCTCCTACACTGCTGGTGGGGATGTAAACTAGTACAGCTGCTATGGAAAACAGTGTGGAGATTCCTTAAAGAACTAAAAGTAGAACTACCATTTGATCCAGCAATCCCACTACTGGCCCAATATCCCAACCTTACCAGCTATATCTAAAGAACCTTGCTGGTCTCAGGGTACTGACAAGATGTGACACATTCTAAGCTCCTGAAATCTATCCAAAACAGAGATGGCAGTCTGGACAAACACAAAGATTAGAGAGGCAGCTTAAAACCTCTGGCCACATGGATTGGTGAAAACCTTCTACAATACAAGGCTAGTCAAACAAGATAGAGAGAAGTAGATATTTTATCTAATGTGCGGAAACCAACACAAAGAATCAAGAAAAATGAAGAAACAGGATTATATTCTAAATAAAAGAACAAGAAAAATCTCCAGAAACTGACCCAAAGGTAGTGGAGTTTTGTAATTTACCCACCAGGGAATTCAGAATAATGGTCATAAAGATGCTAACAGGGGTCAGGGCAGCAATGGAAGAACAAGATGATAACTTAAAGAGATAGAAAGTATTACAAAGAACCAAATGGAAATCATAGATCAGAAGAATATTATAACTGAACTGAAAAATTCAGTAGTGGGATTCAACAACAGAATAGATCAAGCAGTTGAAAGAATCAGTGAACTTGGAGACGGAACCCTGGAAACCATTCAATCTGAGGAACAAAAAGAAAAAAATGACAAAGAATGAAGATAACTTAAGTGACTTATGGGATACCATCACACAAAATAACTTACACATAATTGATAGCCAGAGTCAGAGCCAGAAGTAGAAAAAAGAGAGAAAGGGAGATAAAACATATACAAAGAAATAATGGTAGAAAACTTCCCAAGTCCAGAAAGAAATTGGAAAGTCAGATGCAGGAAGTCCATAGCACACCAAATAAGATGAACCTAAGGAGATCCACAGCAGGGCACATCATAGTCAAATTGTTAAAAGTTAAAAGACTGAGAGAGTACTGAAAGCAGCAAGGGAAAAGCAAATTATCACAGGGCAACCTCCATAAGAATATAAATAGACTTCTCAGCAGAAACCTTGCAAGCTATAAGAGAGTGGGATGATATAGACAAAACCCTGAAAGAAAAAACCACCAGTCAAGAAAACTATACCCAGCAACACTGTCTTTCAAAAAATGAAGGGGTGATTAAAACTTTCTCAGAAAAACAAAAGTTGGGAGATTTTATTACCATTAGACCTGCATTACAAAAACTAAATGAACTTCTTCACCTGAAGGAAGATGATGCTAATTAGTAACTAAATCATATGAAAGTATAAAACTCACTGGTAAAAGTAAGTACATTGTCAAATCCAAAACCCTCTAATACTGTAACAGCAGTAGGTAAATCAATTATATTTCTAGTATAAAGTTCAAAAGGGAAAACCATTAAAAACAACTAAAGCTACAATAATTTGCTAAGGGATACATGTTATAAGATGATATAAAAGTGTAACATCAAAAACAAAACATGGGAGGAGGTGGAGTAAAAGTGGAGGTATTGTGTATGCAACCAAAATTAAGTTATTATTAGATAAATTAATCTGTTAATGAGTATAAGATGTTTTTATTTTTTAAATTTTAATTTAATTTAATTTTTGAGACTGGGTCTTGCTTTGTCACCCAGGCTGGAGTGCAGTGGCATGATCATGGCTCACTGCTGGCTTAAACTCCTGGGCTCAAGTGATCCTCCCACTTCAGCCTTTCAAGTAGCTGGGACCACAGGTGTGTGCCATCATGCCCAGCTAATTTTTATTTTATTTATTTATTTTTAACTTTAAAAATTTTATATTTTTCATTTCCATAGGCTTTTGGGGAACAGGTGCTATTTGGTTACATGAGTAAGTTCTTTAGTGGTGATTTGTGAGATTTTGGTGTACCCATTTTACCTGAGCAGTATACACTGAACCCAATTGTAGCCTTTTATCCCTCACCCCCTTCTCACCCTTTTCCCCTGAGTCCCCAAAGTCCACTGTATCATTCTTCTGGCTTTGCATCCTCATAGCTTAGCTCCCACTTATGAGTGAGAACATACGATGTTTGGTTTTCCATTGCTGAGTTGCTTCACTTAGAATAATAGTCTGCAATCCCATCCAGGTTGCTGTGAATGCTATTAGTTCATTCCTTTTTATGGCTGAGTAGTATTCCATCATATATATGTATATATGTGTGTATATATATATTGTGTGTGTGTATATATATATACACAGCAATGTGTACATATATATATACACACACACACACACACACACCACAATTTCTTTATCCACTTGTTGATCGATGGGCATTTGATGGCCAGCTAATTAAAAAAAATGCTTTTAGAGATGGGATCTTACTGTGTTTCCCAGGCTGGAGTGCAGTGGCTATTCAGAGGCATGATCGTGGTGTACTATAGCCTTGAACTCCTGGGGTCAAGTGATCCTCCTGTCTCAGCCTCCCAAGTAGCTAGAATTACAGGTGTGCACCACTGTGCCTGGCAGTATAAGATGTTTTATGTAAACCTCAGGGTAACCACAAAGCAAAAGCCTACAATAGAAATACAAAAGAGAAAAAGAAAAGGCCCAAGGTATACCACTACAGAAAGCCATCGAACAACTAAGAAAGAAAGCAAAAGAAAAGGAAGGGAGCAAAAGATCTATAAAACAACTAGAAATATCCAGAATCTATAGGGAACTTAAATCAACAAGCAAAAAGCAAATAACGTCATTGAAAAGTGGGAAGAGGACGTGAACAGACACTTCTCAAAAGAAGACATACAAGTGACCCACAAACAAGAAAAATGCTCATCATCTCTAATCATCAGAGAAATGCAAGTCAAAACCACAAGGAAATACCATCTCACACCAGTAAGAATGGCTTTTGTTAAAAAGTAAAAAACAAAAACAGATATTGGTGAGGCTTCAGCAAAAAGGGGACACCTGTATATGGCTGGTGGAAATGTAAAAATTAGTCCAGGCACTGTGGAGAACAGTTTGGAGATTTATCAAAGAACTGAGAGTTGAACTACCATTCGACCCAGCAATCCCATTACTGAGTATACACCCAAACGAAAATAAATTGTTCTACCAAGATGACACATGCATCCATATGTTCATCACAGTGCTATTCATAGTAGCAAAAACATGGAATCAACCCAGGTACCCATCAACAGTGGACTGGATAAAGAAAATGTGGTATGCATACACCATGGAATACTATGCAGCCATAAGGAAAAATGAAATCATGTCCTTTGCAGCAACGTGGATGCAGCTGGAGGCCATTATCCTAAGGGAACTAATGCAGAAACAGAAAACCATACACTGCATGTTCTCACTTATAAGTGGGAGGTAAACATCAGGTACTCATGGTCATAAAGATGGCAACAAAACTAGTGACTACTAGCAGGTGGAGGAGGGGAAAGGGCTGAAAAACTACCTATTGGGTACTATGCTCACTACCTGGGTGATAGGTTCAGTCATACCCCAAACCTCAGCATCATGCAATATACCTTTGTAACAAATATGTCCATGTACCCCTGACTCTAAAAAGTTGAAAAAAAAAAAAACCTCTAGAAAACAATGAACAAATTGGCAAGAGTAAGTTCATACCTATCAATAATAATCTTGAATGCATATGAATTAAATTCTTCAATTAAAAGACATACAATGACTGGATGATAAAAAACAAGACCCATATATATGTGGCCAACAAGAGGCTCACCTCATGTGTAAGGACACACATAGACTGAAAGTGAAGGGATGAAAAGAGGATACTTCCTGCACATGTAAATTAAAAGAGAGCAGGAGTAGCTATATTTATATCAGATAAAACAGACTTTAAGTCAAAAACAGCAAAAAGAGACAAAGTCATCATATGACGATAAATAGGTCAATTCGGCAAGAGTATATAACAATTGTAAATATATATGGACCTAACACCTGAACACCCAAGTATGTGTAGCAAATATTGATGGATCTAAAGGTAGAGATAGACTACAATATAATAATACTAGGGGACTTTTAACAGACCACTTTCAGCAATGGACAGATTGTCCAGACAGAAACATCAGCAAAAAAATCAGAGCTAACCTACACTCTGACAAAAACCACATGATTATCTCAATAGATGCAGAAAAGGCCTTTGACAAAATTCAACAACCCTTCATGCTAAAAACTCTCAATAAATTAGGTATTGATGGGACGTATCTCAAGATAATAAGAGCTATCTATGACAAACCCACAGCCAATATCATACTGAATGGGCAAAAACTGGAAGCATTCCCTCTGAAAACTGGCACAAGACAGGGATGCCCTCTCTCACCGCTCCTATTCAACATAGTCCTGGAAGTTCTGGCCGGAGCAATCAGGCAGGAGAAGGAAATAAAGGGTATTCAACTAGGAAAAGAGGAAGTCAAATTGTCACTGTTTGCAGATGACATGATTGTATATCTAGAAAACCCCATTGTCTCAGCCCAAAATCTCCTTAAGCTGATTAGCAACTTCAGCAAAGTCTCAGGATACAAAATTAATGTACAAAAATCACAAGCATTCTTGTACACCAATAACAGACAAACAGAGAGCCAAATCATGAGTGAACTCCCATTCACAATTGCTTCAAAGAGAATAAAATACCTAGGAATCCAACTTACAAGGGATGTGAAGGACCTCTTCAAGGAGAACTACAAACCACTGCTCAATGAAATAAAAGAGGATACAAACAAATGGAAGAACATTCCATGCTCATGGGTTGGAAGAATCAATATCGTGAAAATGGCCATACTGCCCAAGGTCATTTATAGATTCAATGCCATCCCCATCAAGCTACCAATGACTTTCTTCACAGAATTGGAAAAAACTACTTTAAAGTTCATATGGAACCAAAAAAGAGCCCGCATCGCCAAGTCAATCCTAAGCCAAAAGAACAAAGCTGGAGGCATCACGCTACCTGACTT
>NW_026652282.1:83559571-83589198 GCF_009828535.3 Hylobates moloch | reverse complement strand
AAATTTACAAGAAAAAAACAAACAACCCCATCAAAAAGTGGGCGAAGGATATGAACAGACGCTTCTCAAAAGAAGACATTTATGCAGCCAAAAAACACATGCAAAAATGCTCATCATCACTGGCCATCAGAGAAATGCAAATCAAAACCACAGTGAGATACCATCTCACACCAGTTAGAATGGCCATCATTAAAAAATCAGGAAACAATAGGTGCTGGAGAGGATGTGGAGAAATAGGAACACTTTTACACTGTTGGTGGGACTGTAAACTAGTTCAACCATTGTGGAAGTCAGTGTGGCGATTCCTCAGGGATCTCGAACTAGAAATACCATTTGACCCAGCCATCCCATTACTGGGTATATACCCAAAGGACTATAAATCATGCTGCTATAAAGACACATGCACACGTATGTTTATTGCAGCACTATTCACAATAGCAAAGAGTTGGAACCAACCCAAATGTCCAACAACGATAGACTGGATTAAGAAAATGTGGCACATATACACCATGGAATACTATGCAGCCATAAAAAATGATGAGCTCGTGTCCTTTGTAAGGACATGGATGAAACTGGAAAACATCATTCTCAGTAAACTATCGCAAGGACAAAAAACCAAACACCGCATGTTCTCACTCATAGGTGGGAATTGAACAATGAGAACTCATGGACACAGGAAGGGGAACATCACACTCCGGGGACTGTTGTGGGGTGGGGGGAGGGGGGAGGGACAGCATTAGGAGATACACCTAATGCTAAATGACGAGTTAATGGGTGCAGGAAATCAACATGGCACATGGATACATATGTAACAAACCTGCACATTGTCACATTGTGCACATGTACCCTAAAACCCTAAAGTATAATAAAAAAACAAACAAACAAACAAACAACAAAAAAAACTCCCTCTTTTTAGTTTATATATATATTAACAAAACAAGCAATATCATACATAGTCACCTATTGCTTAATGATGGAGATACATTCAGAGAAATGTATCTTCAGGTGATTTTGTCATTGTGCTAACGTCACAGAGAGTACTTACACAAACCTAGAGGGTGGTATAGCCCACTACACATGTGGATTATATGGTATAGCCTGTTGCTCCTACGCTACAAACCTGTGCACCATGTTACTGTACTGAATTCTGTAGGCAATTGTAACAAGATGGTATTTGTGTATCTAAATATATCTAAACATAGAAACGGTAATGCTTTGTGCTACGACTTTATGACTGCTACAAGATCACTAAGGGTTAGGAATTTTTCAGCTCCATTATAGTCTTGTGGGATCAGCATTGTATAGGTGGTTTATTGTTGACCAGAACTACCTTATGTGATGCACGAGACTATCTAGTTCTAAATAATACTATAGCACATATGTACTACCTACAATTACTCTTGTATAGTCAGCTCTTGTTTCTCTTTTTTTTTGGTTAGCTAAAATTTTATTTATGGGTTTTAATGTAATTAATTTCTCTGAAACCTTGAATGCTTAGACAGCCAACGCAAATTTATTTTCCTAAATATACAAATGTTGAAAAAAAAAAAAAAAAGCAATATATGCCTATGTCAAAAAAGTAGAAGATTTCAAATAAACAACCTAATGATGCACTTCAAGGAACTAGAAAAACAAGAACAAACCAAACCCCAAATTAGTAGAAGGAAATGAATAAGAAATGTCAGAGCAGAAATAAACAAAATAGAGACTAGAAAAACAATACAGAAGATCAAGAAAACAAAAGGTTGGTTTTATGAAAAGATAAAATTAAAAAAAAACTAGTAGTTAAACTAAGAAAGAAAAAGAGAGGACCCAAATAAATAAAATCAGAAGCAAAAAAGAAGACATTACAAGTGATAAAACGGAAATATGAATTATCATTAGAGAATATTATGAACAACAATACACTAACAAATTGGAAAACCTAGAGAAAATGGATTAATTCCTGGTCACATATAACCCACCAAGATTGAAAAAATAGAAAACATGAACAGGCTGAAAACAAGTAATTAGATTGAATCAGTAATACAAAGTCTCCTAATAAATAAAAGTCTAGGACTGGATGGCTTCACTGCTGAGTTATACCAAAGTTTTAAAGAAGAACCAACATCATTTATCCTCAAACTATTCCAAACAATGGAAGAGGAAGGAATTCTTTCTACTCATTCTACAGAGCCAGCATTACTCTGATACCAAAACCAGACAAGGACACAACAACAAAAAAAGAAAACTACACGCAAATAGCCCTGATGAACATATATGAGAAATCCTCAACAAAATGCTAGTAAACCACATTCCACAGCACATCAAAAAGATTATACAACACGATCAAGCGGAATTTATCCCAGGAATGGAAGGCTGGTTGAACATATGCAAATCAATAAATGTGATATATCAACAGAGTGAAGGACAAAAACCATGTAATCATCTCAACACATGCAGAAAAACATTTAATAAAATTCAACATCTCTTCATGGTAAAAACTATCAAATTAGATATAGAAAGAAACATACCTCAAAACAATAAAGTCCATATATGATGAACCCACAGCTAACATCAAACTGAATAAGGAAAATTTGAAAGCCTTTTTTTTCTAAGATCTGGGAAAAGACAAGGAAGCCTACTTTCACCACTTTTATTCAACGTAGTGCTGGAAGTCTTAGCCAGAGCAATTAGGTAGAAGAAAGAAATAAAGGGCATCCAAATTGGAAAGGAGGAAGTCAAATTGTCCCTGTCTGCAGATGACACGATCTTATATTTTGAAAACCCCAGACTCCTCCAAAACACTCTCAGAACTGATAAACGAATTCAGTAGGATTCAAAATATCTCAAATAATATATAAAATATCTCAAAATAGTAAGAGCTATTTATGACAAACCCATAGCCAATATCATACTGATGGGCAACAGCTGGAAGCATTCCCTTTGAAAACTGGCAGAAGACAAGGATGCCCTCTCTCACCACTCCTATTCAACGTAGTATTTGAAGTTCTGACCAGGACAATCAGGCAAGAGAGAGAAATAAAGGATATTCAAATAGGAAGAGAGGAAGTCAAATTGTCTCTGTTTGCAGATGACATGATTGTGTACTTAGAAAACCCCATCATCTCAGCCCCAAAACTCCTTAAGCTAATAAGCAACTTCAGCAAATTCTCAAGATACAAGATTGATGTGCAAAGATCACAAGCATTCCTGTACACCAATAATAGACAAGCAGAGAGCCAAATCATGAGTGAATTCCCATTCACGATTGCTACAAAGAGAATAAAATACCTAGGAATACAACTTACAGGGAACATGAAGGACCTCTTCAAGAACTACAAACCATTGCTCAAGGAAATAAGAGAGGACACAAACAAATGGAAAAACATTCCATGGTCATGGGTAGGAAGAATAAATATCGTAAAAATGGCCACACTGCCCAAAGTAATTTATAGATTCAATGCTATTCTCATCAAGCTACCATTGACTTTCTTCACAGAATTAGAAAAAATTACTTTAAATTTCATATGGAACCAAAAAAGAGCCCGTATCGCAAAGACAAGCAAAAAGAACAAAGCTGGAGGCATCACGCTACCTGACTTCAAACTATAATACAAGGGTACAGTAACCAAAACAGCATGGTAGTGGTACCAAAATAGATATATAGCCCAATGGAACAGAACAGAGGCCTCAGAAATAACACCACACAGGCCAGGTGTGGTGGCTCACGCCTGTAATCCCAGCACTTTGGGAGGCCGAGGCAGGCAGATCACGAGGTCAGGAGATCGAGACCATGGTGAAACCCCGTCTCTACTAAAAATACAAAAAATTAGCTGGGCGTAGTGGCGGGCGCCTGTAGTCCCAGCTACTCGGGAGGCTGAGGCAGGAGAATGGCGTGAACCCGGGAGGCGGAGCTTGCAGTGAGCCGAGATTGCGCCACTGCACTCCAGCCTGGGCGACAGAGCAAGACTCTGTCTCAAAAAAAAAAGAAAAAAGAAAGAAATAACACCACACATCTACAACCATCTGATCTTTGACAAACCTGACAAAAACAAGCAATGGGGAAAGGATTCCCTATTTAATAAATGGTGCTGGGAAAACTGGCTAGTCATATGCTGAAAACAAACTGGACCCCTTCCTTACACCTTATACAAAAATTAACTCAAGTTGGATTAAAGACTTAAATGTAAAACCCCAAACCATAAAAACCCTAGAAAACAACTTAGGCAATACCATTCAGGACATAGGCATGGGCAAAAACTTCATGACTAAAACACCAAAAGCAATGGCAACAAAAGCCAAAATTGACAAATGGAATCTAACTAACGAGCTTCTGCACAGCAAAAGAAACTATCATCAGAGTGAACAGGCAACCTACAGAATGGGAGAAAATATTTGCAATCTTTCCATCTGACAAAGGTCTAATATCCAGAATCTACAAGGAACTTAAACAAATTTACAAGAAAAAAACACCAAACAACCCCATCAAAAAGTGGGCAAAGGATATGAACAGACACTTCTCAAAAGAAGACATTTATGTGACCAACAAACATATAAAAGATGCTCGTCATCGCTGGTTATTAGAGAAATGCAAATGAAAACCACAGTGAGATATCATCTCATGCCAGTTAGAATGGCAATTATTAAAAAGTCAGGAAACAACAGATGCTAGAGAGGATGTGGAGAAATAAGAACGCTTTTACACAATTGGTAGGAGTGTAAATTAGTTCAACAATTGTGGAAGAAAGTGTGGTGATTCCTCAAGGATCTAGAACCAGAAATACCATTTGACCCAGCAGTCCCATTACTGGGTGTATACCCAAAGGATTAGAAATCATTCTACTATAAAGACACATGCACATGTATGTTTATTGCAGCACTATTTACAATAGCAAAGACTTGGAACCAACCCAAATGCCCATCAATGATAGACTGGATAAAGAAAATGTGGCACATATACACCATAGAATACTATGCAGCCATAAAAAAAGAATGAGTTCATGTCCTTTGCAGGGACTTGGATGAAGCTGGAAACCATCATTGTCAGCAAACTAACACAGGAACAGAAAACCAAACACCGCATGCTCTCACTCATAAGTGGGAGTTGAACAACGAGAACACATGGACACAGGGAGGGGAACATCACACACTGGGGCCTGTCGGGGGTTGGGGGTCAAGGGGAGGGAGAGCATTAGGACAAATACTTAATGCATGTCGGACTTAAAACCTAGATGACTGTTGATGGGTGCAGCAAGCCACTATGGCACATGTATAGCTATGTAACCTGCACGTTCTGCACATGTATCCCAGAACTTAAAATAATAAATAAGTAAATAAATAAGTTTCTGCATCACAGGCTAGTGTGAAGCCAACCAAATTGAAGTGTGGTAACAAAGAAAACATGACATTCACTTGCCAGAGTCCTTTCTTCCAAAATAGCGGGCGCGATTGGGAAAGAACTCCCAACTCCCTGAGTTGGGAAAGTCTCCCTGAGTAAGGAAAGAAGAATGGAAAATATATCCAACATTCTAACTTTTCTGGAGTGGGGGCGGTGGCTTCCCATGGGACTAGTTTCTGTCTTGCTAAAGCTAAGTACTGATAAGAAAGAGGTGCCAGGTTGGGGGCTGCTGAGAAAAAGAGTTAAATGTGCACCAGAGTGCATTATCACAGATAGACACTAGGCGGCGCTCCAGTGCTATGTCTTATTAAACCACCAGAGAGGCTGCAGTACTACAGATAGACACCAGGTGGGGCTCCTGAGTAGAAGCCAGTAAAGTTCAATTGTGAGCTTAACATACAAAAGCCCAGACAGGAAGGATCCTTAGAAAGCTTTACATGTCTCCAGAACTCTAGTTGATCTAATTGGAGAAAGTCCTCCCTGTATGAAACCAGACTCCAAAGACTGCAAGAGGTGGCTGTTTCGTGAATGCTGAAGTCCCAACAGATAATACAAAGAAACAAGGAAACATGACCCAACAAAAGAACAAGTTAATATTCAGAAACTGTCCCTAAAGAAGTAGAGATAAGTGAATTACCAGAGGAAGAATTTAAAAATAACCACCATAAGGATGCTCAATGTGAATTAAAAGAGAGTACAGACAAGCAACTAAATAAAATCAGGAAAATGAACAAAATGAGAATATCAACAGATATAAAAACCATGAAGAAGAACCAAACAGAAATTCTGAAACTGAAGAATACAATAACTGAATTGAAAACCTCACTATAGAAGCCCAACAGCAGATTTGACCAGATAGAACAAATCAGTGAACTTGAAGACAGGAAATTGAAATTATCTAGGCAGAGGAGCCAAAAGAAAAAAAGAATGAATAATACTGAACAGAGCCTAAAGGACTTATGGGACACTCTCAAGTGTAACAATATATGCATTATGGAAGTCCTTGAGGGGGAAAAAAAAAGAGGAAGGAGCAGAGAATTTGAAGAACTATTTGAAGAACTAATGGCTAAAAACTTCCCATATCAGAGGAGAGAAAGACATACATATTCAAGAAGCTCAAAGAAATTCAACTAGGATAAATATAAAGAGACCTATACTGAGGCACATTATAATCAAACTATAAAAAGTCACAGACAAAGAGAGAATCTTTTAAGCAGCAAAAGAAAAACAACTTGTCATTTAAAAAAGTGTGCTTCTAATAGATCGTCAACAGATTTTTCAGCAGAAACCTTGCAGGATAGAACCGATGTATTCAAAATTCTGAAATAAAAAACTGCTACTCAATAATATTATATCTGGCAAAACGGTCCTTCAAAAATGGAGGCAAAATGAAGAGTTTCTGAGATAAACAAAAGCTGAGGGAGTTAATCACACTAGACCTGTCCTATAAGAAATGCTGAAGAAAGTCTGTCAAGTTGAAGAAAAAAGACAATAAACAGCAACGTGAAACCATATGAAAATATAAAATTCCTTGGTAAAGGTTAATGTATAGATAAATGTAGAATCCTGTAGGTAGTATTTTAATATAGGTACATAAATCACTTTAAAAATCTTATCTAGCATTTAAAAACAAGAGCAGAAACAGTAATTTTAAATCTATGTTAATTGTATGCAATATTAAAGAGATATTTTGTGTCATGAAATTAAGTTGTTATAAGTTCAAAATAGATTGTTATAACTTTAAGCTGTTTTATGTAATTACAATGGCAACCACAAAGAAAATACCTATAGAGATCAGAGGAGGGAGGTGGAGCAAAATGGAAGAATACAAGGCTCCACCAATCATCCCCCCTGCAAGTACACCAGTTTAACAACTATCTACACAAAAAAAAGCACCTTCATAAGAACCAAATATCAGATGTGCACTCACAGTACCTGGTTTTAACTTCATTTGCTGAAAGAGGCACTGAAGAGATAGGAGAAACAGTCTTGAATTGACAATGCCACTCCTCCGCCAACCCCTGGCAGCAGCTGTGTGGTGCAGAGAGCATCTCTGGGTGCTGGGGGAGGAAGAACACAGCAATTGTGAGGCTTTGAACTCAGTGCTGTCCTTTTGGAGCAGAAAGGAAAACCAGACCAAACTCAGCTTGATGTGTGCCCACAGAGGGAGCATTTAAACCAGCCCTAGCCAGAGGGTAATTTCTGATCCCAGCAGTTGGAACTTTAGTCTCCACAAGCCTCACCACTGTGGGCTAAAGTGCTCTGGGTCTCTAAATAATCTTGAAAGGCAGTCTAGGCGTCAAGGACTATAACTCCGAGGAAAGCCCTAGTGCTTAACTGGGGCCAGAGACAGTGGACTGCAGGGGAGCATGCAACCTGCTGAGACACCAGTCAGGGTGGCTGAAGGAGTACTGGTATCACTCCTCTCCTAACTTGAGGCTGGTCAGCTTGTGGCTCCAAAAGAGACCCCTTCCTTCCACTTGAGGAGAGGAAAGGGAAGAGTAGGGAAGACTTTGTCTTGCATCTTGGGTACCAGCTCAGCCACATCAGGATATGGCATGAGTCAGAGCCATGAGGCCCTCTTTTCAGATTCTAGCTCCTGGATAACATTTCTAGACATATGCTGGGCCAGAAGGGAACTCACTGCCTTAAAGGGAAGGACCCACTCCTGGCAGGCTTCATCACCTGCTAACTGAAGAGCTCTTGGGCCCTGAATGACCAGCAACAATACCCAGGTACTACATTGAGGGCCTTTGGTGAGACTCTGAGACCTGCTGGCTTCAGGTGAGACTCAGCACATTCCCAGCTGTGATGGCTATGGGATGGAGACTGCTCTTTGAGACTCCTTCTTGAGAAAAGCAGAGGAAAAGTAAAGGGGACTTTGTCTCACACCTTAGGTACCAGCTCAGCCACAGGGGAATAGAGCACCAAGTGGACTCTTAGGGTCCCTGATCCCAGGACTTGGCTCTTGGATGGGATTTCTGGACCTGCCCTGGGCCACAGGGGAGCCCACTGCCCTGAAGGGTGAGTCCAAGGCCAAGCAGCATTCACCACAAGCTGACTGAAGAGCCCTTTGGCCTTAAGTGAACATCAGTGGTAGTCTGGCAATACTCCCCATGGTGGCCATGGGGTAGGAATCTCTGCCTTTGGAAAGGGGAGGGAAGAGTAGAAAGGATTGCGTCTTGTGGTTTGAGTGCCAGCTTAGCCCAGTATGGTAGAACACCAAATAGATGTCTATGGTTTTTCATTCTAGTCCCTGACTCCCAGACAGTATCTCTGGATGTGCCCGGGGCCTGGGGGAACTCATGGCCCTGAAAAGAAGGACACAGGCCTGGCTGGCTTTGCCACCTGCTGATTGTAGAGCCATAGGGCCTTGAGAAAACATAGGTGGTAACCAGAGAGTGGATATAGCAGGCCTTGGGTGAGACCCAGTGCTGTGCTGGCTTCAGGTCTGACCCAATGCAGTCATAGTGGTAGTGGCCACAGGAGTGCTTGTGTCACTCAACCTCCAGCTTCAGGTGGCTCAGGACAGAGAGAGAGAGAGGTTGTTTGTTTGGGAGAAAGTAAGGGAAGAGAACAAGAGTCTCTGCCTGGTAATCCAGAGAATTCTCCCAGATCTTGTCCAAGACCATCAAGGTAGTACCTTTAAGAGTCTGCAAGAACTACAGTGTTACTGAGCTTAGGGTGCCCTCTAAAGTACATAAAGCTTAGATCACAACACCCAAGTCCTTTTGAATATCTGGAAATCTGTCCAAGAAGGATGGGTACAAACAAGCCTAAAATGTGAAGACTATAATAAATACCTAACTCTTTAATGCCCAAACCTAAAAGTACAAAATTCACTGATAACAGTAAGTACACAGAAAAACAGTAGAATATTACAACCCTGTAACTGTGATGTGTAAACCACTCTTGTTTTTTTTTTTTTGTTTTTGAGACGGAGTCTTGCTCTTTTGCCCAGGCCAGAGTGCAGTGGTGCAATCTCGGCTCACTGCAAGCTCCGCCCCCCAGGTTCACGCCATTCTCCTGCCTCAGCCTCCCAAGTAGCTGGGACTACAGGCGCCTGCCACCATGCCCGGCTAATTTTTTGTATTTTTTTTGGTAGAGACAGGGTTTCACCATGTTAACCAGGATGGTCTCAATCTCCTGACCTCGTGATCCGCCTGCCTCGGCTTCCCAAGGTGCTGGGATTACAGGCGTGAGCCACCGTGCCCGGCCTTAAACTAGTCTTATCTTTTTTATTTTTATTTTTGAGATGGAATCTTGCTCTGTCGCCCAAGCTGGAATGCAGTGGCATAATCTCGGCTCACTGCAACCTCCGCTGCAACGCGCAAGCCCAAGCTGGCAGTTCTTGTTGCCTCTGACCTTAGTGGTGTGGAGATCCTGCAGAAGCCAGGCCCTTCACCTCAGAGTTAAACACATACCTGGCTCAGGAGTCGAAGGAGTTGAAGGAGGACCTAGGGGAAGGTGGAGCAGTTGTAGGCCCAGATGTGCTCCACACAAAAAAGGTGAGCCAGCAGATAAGCAGCAAATGTGTGAGCTGCAAAACGGCTATTGCTTCACTTCCATCCTCCAAATCTCTCACAGGAATCTTTTGTGGCCCACCCTAACAAGAAGCATAGAGAAAAGGGAATTCTGGAAAATGCAGTTCAGCCTAACTTGTTGACAAATATTAAAGCCACCAGAGATACATAACATGAATCTAATCATGAAGAAATATTAGAATAATCCAAATTCAGGGACAGTCTCCAAAATAACTGTAATCTTCACAAGTTCCAAGATTATAAAAGTTAAGGAAAGACTGAGGAAACATTCCAGACTAAAGGGGACTAAAGATACATTACAACTTAATGCAACCTATAATTCCGTCTTGAATCCTTTTACTCTGATGGGCAATTGTCACAACTTGAATGGGGTCTGAGGATTAGATGGTAATAATGTAGCAGTGTTAATTTCCTGATACTAATGGTTGACTTGTGATTATATGGGAGAATGTCCTTGTTTGTCAGAAATACACACTTAAATATCTGAGGAAATACACACTTAAGTATTTAGGGGCAAATGAACAGCAGGTTGGCAATTTATTCTAAAAAGATTCCAGAAAAAAATGTCATTTGTATTTACCACTTTTCCGTAAGTTTTCTGTATACTTGTAATTGCTTCAAAATAAAAAAAATTAATAAAAATATGCATTGGTAAGCGGAGCAACTGCATCCTTGATAAGCTCAATGGTGGCTATATTCTAAAGGCCAGAAATAATGGTGAGGGATACTGCAATACAATTAGGTCCCCTGACCTCAAATAGCAACAATGGGATCCCAAAGTGGTAAAGGTCAGGTGGACAAGATAGGGACCATTATCACAGTAGCACACAGGAACAGAATGGTAATCTGAATGTTTTGACCCACAAGAATCTGTGGCAATGGCTAATTGATCACCAGGTAACTAGAAATAGAATAGATAATCAGCTTACTAAAGTGCTGTTTGACATATGGTGATGGTTAATTTTAGGTGTCAACTTGACTGGATTAAAGGATACCCAGATAGCTGGTAGAGCATTATTTCTGGATTTGTCTGTGAGGATGTTTCACTAAGAGATTGACATTTGAATCAGTGGACTGAATAAGGAAGATCTGTCCTTACCCAATACGGGGAGGTATCATCCAATCATCTGAGGACCCAGATAGAACAACAACAACAACAAACAGAGAAAATGTGAACTTGCTCTCTCTCTCTCTCTCTCTTCCGGAGCTGGGACGCCCATCTTCTTTTGCCCTTGAACATCAGAACTCCAGATTCTCTGGTTTTAGGACTCTTGCATTTGTACCACTGGTTCCCTGTGTTCTCGGACTTTTGGCCTCAGACTGAGAGTTACGTTGGCTCCCCTGGTCCTCAAACCTTCAGACTTGGACTAAGCCAAACTGCCAGCTTCCCTGGTTCTCCAGCTTACAGGCAGCATATTGTGGGACTTCTCAGCCTCTGTAATAATATGAGCCAATTCTCCTATTAAATCTCCTTTTCTCTTTATCTATCTATCTATCTATCTATCTATCTATCTATCTATCTATCTATCTATCTATATCTAGTCTATCCATCCGTTCTATTGGTTTGGTTTCTTTGGAGAATCTGACTAATATAGATTTTGATACCAAGAGTGGTTCTAGAGAAAGAGAATTTTAAGGATGAGTCTCCTGAATTGGTTTTGGGAATTGGCTCTTTAATCCGATTAGACTTAAAAATGCTAAAAACTCTATTTCCAATAGTACAGAAAGCACTGATAGCCCATGGCATGAACTGTTTATAGAGATAAGCGAAATGTCTGCATTGGATACACCTAATTAACCACTTATAAAAGGGCAAATAACTTAGTGACTCTGTATATGATACTTTCAAACATTTGTGGAAAACTAAGGAATATAATGATACTGGTTGGTTGCTCCTAATGTCACTGGACAAAGTGATGAAAGAAAAGGATGAGCTCAGAGATTCAAATTCTAGGCTCAAGCAATGCATACATGACCTTAGAGTTTCTAGGTATATCCTGAGGGAGAATCTTATGTCCTGTAGCCACAGGGATAAAATTGCTAAAAACCAAACACAAATTTTCATTATATAATTGGCTGAATTACAATAAAAGTTGAGCTCCCAGTCTTGCAGAGTATTTACTGTTAAAGTCAGAGCATTGATTGGGAAAGAATGGGATCCTGTAAGTTTGGATGTGGATGTGTGGAAAGACTCTGATGAAGTTGGAGACATTGAACTCCTAAATTTGGATAAGTCTTTTATGCCAGTGTAAGTTGCTTCTTCACCCCTAGCAGCAGTGGCATCCCAACCCCAACCCACAGCAGCATCTGCCTTTCCACCTCTGTCTGAGGGGATTAACTTTGCATTGCCCGAGAAAATGGTAATGGCATTCCCTAAGGCAGTTGTCAAGCAAGACAATTCAGATTTTTCTCAGGACCTATCCACCACCCCTCTTTGCTTCTAGACTTATAACTAGACTGAAGCCCCAGCAGGCCCCTAAAGGTGAGGCACAAAGTGTGACCCATGAGGAGGTGCACTGCATTCCAAAAGAACCACTTGACAATCTTCCAATTTATACAAGAAGAAATCTGGGGACATGCGTTGGAATAGATATTGAAGGTTTGGTATAGTATTGGAAGGAACATACAGTTGGATCAGGCTGTATTTGTTGATATTAACTTACTAAGCAGAGAGCCTTCATTTAATGTTGCAACTCAGGGAGTTAGGGCTCTAACAGTTTGGGTGTTTGGCTGAAAGATGGATCAAAAGATGACTCATGGTGGGTAAGTTGGAGATGCCTATTATCTCTTGATTTAACATACAGGAAGAACTTGAGAGGCTTAAGGAGATTGGAATGTAATTAGGGAAGATTTGCCATTTAAGACCTACTCACCCACTTTGGGAGAGTTCAGAAGACATAACCTTTGCCAATACTTTAAGAAATAGATTTCCAAGTGGAGCCCCAACATCCTTGAAAAGCTCCGTGATGGCTCTTCTCTGTAGGCCAGACCTTGCTGTAGGAACCACAGTCACTCAACTGGTAAAATTAAATGCTGTGGGAGTAACTGGATCCCAGGGTAGCATGGGTCAAGTGGCAGCGCTCAACTGCCAAAGGCATGGTGAGCATAGTTATGATGAACAGCAGAGTCAGAGCAACCATCAGAATACTCTGACTTGTATAGACTACAGCATTGGCCAATTAATCATGGTGTTCTTAGAAGTGAAATAGATGGGAAGCCTACTACATTCTTTTTTAAAATTATTTTTATTATTATTACTATTTCAATAGTTTTTGGGGAACAGGTGGTGTTTGGTTACATGGATAAGTTCTTTAGGTGAGATTTCTGAGATTTTGGTGCACCCATCACCTGAGCAGTGTACACTGCCCCCAATGTGTAGTCTTGTATCCCTTACCTCCCACTTTTCCCCCCAAGTTTCCAGAGTCCATTATATCGTTTTATTTATTTATTTTTGAGACAGAGTCTCACTCTGTCACCCAGGCTGGATTGCAGTGGTACAATCTTGGCTCACTGCAACCTCCACCTCCCGGGTTCAAGCAATTCTCCTGCCTCAGCCTCCCAAGCAGCTGGGATTACAGGCAAGTGCCACCACTCCTGGCTAATTTTTCTATTTTTAGTAGACATGGTGTTTCACCATGTTGGCCAGGCTGATCTTGAACTCCTGACCTCAAGTCATCCGCCTGCCTCACCCTCCCAAAGTGGTGGGATTACAGGTGTGAGCCACCATGCCTGGCCCATTATATCATTCTTATGCCTTTGCATTCCCATAGCTTAGCTCCCACTTGTGAGAACATATGATCTTTGATTTTGCATTCCTGAGTTACTTGACTTAGAATAATCGTCTCCAACTCCAACCAGGTTGCTGCAAATGCCATTATTTCATTCCTTTTTATGGCTGAGTAGTATTCCATGGTATATATATCACGTTTTCTTTATTCACTGGTTGGTTGATGGGCATTTAGGCTGGTGCCATATTTTTGCAATTGTGAATTGTTCTGCTGTAAACATGCATGTGCAAGTGTTTTTTTTTTTTTCATATAATGAATTCTTTTCCTCTACCCAGAGGAAAAGTGAGATTGCTGGATTGAATGGTAGTTCTACTTTTAGTTCTTTAAGTAATCTCTATACTGTTTTCCATAGTGGTTGTACTAGTTTACACTCCCACCAGCAGTGTAAAAGTGTTCCCTTTTTACCATATCTACATCAACATCTTTTTTTTTAATTTTTAAATTATGGCCATTCTTGCAGGAGTAAAGTGGTATTGAATTGTGGTTTTGATTTGAATTTATCTGATAATTAGTGATATTGAACATTTTTTCATATATTTGTTGGCCATTTGTATATACTCTTTTGAGAATTGTCTATTCATGTCCTTAGCCCAGTTTTTGATGGGATTATTTGTTTTTTTCTTGCTGATTTGTTTGAGTCCCTTGTAGATTCTGGACATTAATCCTTTGTCTAATGGATGCATAGTTTGTGAATATTTTCTCCCACTCTGTGGGATGTCTGTTTACTTTGCTGATTATTTCTTTTGCTGTGAAGTAGCCTTTTTTAGTTTAACTAAGTCCCATCTATTTATCTTTGCTTTTGTTGTGTTTGCTTTGGGATTCTTGGTCATGAAGTATTTGCCTAAGCCAATGTCCAGAAAGATTTTTTTTGATGTTATTTTCTAGAATTTGTGTGGTTTCAGGTCTTAGATTTAAGTCTTTGATCCATCTTGAGTTGAGTTTTGTATACGGTGATAGATGAGAATCCATTTTTATTCTTCTACATGTGGCTTGCCAATTATCTCAGAACCATTTGTTGAATGTGGGGTGTCCTTTCCTCACTTTATGTTTTTGTTTGCTTCGTCGAAGATCAGTTGGCTGTTAAGTATTTGGCTTTATTTCTGGGTTCTCTATTCTGTTCCATTGGTCTAAGTGCCTGTTTTTATACCAGTAACATGCTGTTTTGGTAACTATAGCCTTATAGTATAGTTTTAAGTTGGGTAATGTGATCCCTCCAGATTTATTCTTTTTGTTTACTCTTGCTTTGGCTATGCGGGCTCTTTTTTGTTCCATATGAATTTTATGATATTTTTTCTGGTTCTGTGAAGAATGATGATGGTATTTTGATGGGAATTCCAATGAATTTATAAATTGCTTTTGGCAGTAAGGTCATTTTCACAATATTGATTCTACCCATCCATAAGCATGTGTTTCCATTCATTTGTGTCACCTGTGATCTCTTTTAGCAGTGTTTTCTTTTTTCTTTTTTTCTTTTCTTTTTTTTTTTTTTTTTTTTTTTTGAGACAGAGTCTCACTCTGTCACCCAGGCTGGAGTGCAGTGGCGCAATCTTGGCTCACTGCAAGCTGCACCTCCCGGGTTCATGCCATTTTCCTGCCTCAGCCTCCTGAGTAGCTGGGACTACAGGTGCCCACCACCATGCCCGGCTAATTTTTTGTATTTTTAGTAGAGACGGAGTTTCACCGTGTTAGCTAGGATGGTCTCAATCTCCTGACCACGTGATCCATCCGCCTTGGCCTCCCAAAGTGCTGGGATTACAAGTGTAAGCCACCACGCCTAGCCTAGTATTTTCTAGTTTTCCTTGTAAAGATCTTTAACCCCTTTGGTTATTACTACATTTTGTTTTGTTTTGTTTTGTTTTCGTAGCTGTTGTAAAATGGGTTGAGTTCTTGATTTGATTCTCAGCTTGATTGCTGTTGGTGTGTAGCAATGCTACTGATTTGTGTACATTGATTTTATATCCTGAAACTTTACTGAATTTATTTATCAGATCTAGGAATTTTTGGATGAGTCTTTAGGGTTTTCAAGATATACAATCAGCATCAACAAACAGTGACAGTTTGACTTCCTCTTTACCAGTTTGAATGCCCTTTATTTCTTTCTCATGTCTTATTGATCTGGCTAGGGCTTCCAGTAATATGTTGAATAGAAGTGGTGAAAGTGGCCATCCTTGTCTTGTTCCAGTTGTCAGGGAGAATGCTTTTAATTTTTCCCCATTCAGTATAATGTTGGCTGTTTGTTTGTCATAGATGGTTTTTATTACCTTAAGGTATGTCCCTTCTATGCCAATTTTGCTGAGGGTTTTAGTCACAAAGGGATACTGGATTTTGTCAAAGGTTTTTTCTGCATCTATTGAGATGATCATATGATTTTTGTTTTTACTTCTGTTTATTTGGTGTATCACATTTATTGACTTGTGTATGTTAAACCAACCCTGGTATGAAACCCACTTGATCATGGTGTATTATCTTTTTGATATATTGTCGAATTCAGTTAGCTAATATTTTGTTGAGGATTTTTGCATTTATGTTCATCAAGGATATTGGTATGGAATTTTCTTTTTTTATTATGTCTTTTCCTGGTTTTGGTATTAGGGTAATACTGGGGTAGCCTACTAAATTTTTACTTAATCTGTGTGAGCAGAAAACTTCCAGGTCAAATCAATAAAAGTCTAACCCAAATCATAAAAACAGAGAATCATGGTCCCTCAATCAATTCTCAGACTTGAGCCAGTTTACAAACCCAGAATCCCTTGAATGAAGGGGAGGCTGGGTCTCCTCAAGGAAAAACCCTGGTACACTACTGAAAATATATATGGTTAATCTTTGTCCCAGCTTTCTCCAAGGGGATCTGTGGCCTTTTACTGGGGTAGCTGTGCATTGAGGGGAAAAATCAGATATTTCAGGGAGTACTTGTTCTAAACTGACATTGATGCCAGGAGACCCAAAACATCACTATGGCCCTACACTCAGAGTAGGGGCTTATGGAGGTCAGGTTAACAATGGAATTTTAGCTTAAGTCCAACTCACAGTGGTTCAATGGGACCCCAAATGCATTCTGCAGTTGTTTCCCCAGTTCCAAGGTGCATAATTGGAATTGACATACTTAGCAGCTGGCAGAATTCCCACAATGGTTCCCTTACTATGGAGAGTGGGCTATTACGGTGGGAAAGGCAAAATGGAAGCCATTAGAGCCATTCTACTCAGGAAAATAGTAAATCAAAAGCAATACTTCATTTCTGGAGGGATTGCAGAAATTAGTGCCACCATCAAGTACTTGAAAGATGCAAAGGTGGTGATTCCTACCACATCCCTATTCAACTCTCCTATTTGGCCTGTGTAGAAGACAGATAGATCTTGGAGAATGAAGTGGATTATTGTAAGCTTAATCAAATGGTGACTCCAATTGCAGCTGCTGTACCAGATGTGGTTTCATTGCTTGAGCAAATTAACACAGCTCTTGGTACCTGATATGCAGCTATTGATCTGGCAAATGACTTTTTCTGCATCCCTATCCATAAGGCCCATCAGAAATAGTTTGCTTTCAGCTGAAAAGGCCAGTAATACACCTTCACTGTTCTGCCTGTGAAGGCTTATATCAGCCCTGTAGCCCTATGTCATAACTTAGTTTGTAGATATCTTGATCAGTTGACAGAGGAAGAGAAGACTTGGGCCTGGTTTAGATAGTTCTTCATGATATGAAGGCACCACCAGAAAGTGGACAGCTACAGCACTACAGCCCCTTTCTGGGACATCCCTAAAGAACGATCGTGAAGGGAAATCCTCCTCGTGGACAGAACACCAAGTAGTACACCTGGCTTTTCAGTTTGCTTGAAAGGAGAAAGAAGCAGACATGTAATTATAGACCAATTCATGGAATGTGGCCAGTGGATTGGCTACATGGTCAGGGACTTGGAAGGAACATGATTGGGAAATTGATGACAAAGAAATATGGGGAAGAGGTATGTGGATGGACATCTGAACTAGCAAAAACTGTGAAGATATTTGTGCCTCCAGCTGCATCCATGTTGCTGCAAACCATACAATTTTGTTCTTTTTGATGGCTATGTAGTATGGAATGGCCTTTTGAAGACACAGTTACAGTAGCAAGTAGATGACAGTACTTTGCAGGGCTGGGCAAGGTTCTTTGGAAGGCTGTTTCTGCTCTTAATCAGTGTCTAATATATGGTACTGTATCTCCCATAGTTATGATGCACAGGTCCAGGAATCAAGAGGTGGACATAGGAATGACACCACTTACCATTACCTGTAGTGACCCACAAACAAGCAACATTTTTGCTTCTTGTTCCTATGACTTTATGCTCTGCTGTCCTGGAGATCTTAGTTCCAGAGGGAGAAATGCTTCCACCAGGAGACATAACAATGATTCCACTGAATTGGAAGTTAAAACTGCCACCTGGCCACTTTGGGCTCCTCATAACTCTGAGTCAACAGGCTAAGAAGAGAGTTATGGTGTTAGCTGGAGTGACTGATCCAGACTACCAAGGGGAAATTGGATTAGTTCTCTACAAAGGAGGTAAGAAAGAGTATGTTTAGAATACAAGGGATCCCTTAAGGCATCTCTTAGTATTAACATGCCTTCTGGCTAAGGTTAATGGCTGCAACAACCCAACTCAGGCAGGAGTACAAATGACCCACACCCTTCAGAAATAAATGTTTGGGTCACCATGCCAATTAAAGAACCACAACCAGCTAAGGTGCTTTTTGAAGGCAAAGGGAATATAGAATGGGAGTAGAACATAGTTATAAATACCAGCTACGACCACAAGACCAGTTACAGCAACACGGATTATAATTGTCATGAGTATTTCCTCCCTATTTTGTTAAGAATACATTTGTGGCTATATATACACATGCAGATGGTCCCCAACTTATGATGTTTGACAGTGATGTGAAAGCAATATGCAGTTAGTAGAAACTGTACTTCAAATTTTGAATTTTAATCTTTTTCCAGGCTAGCGATATGCAGTATAGTACTCTTCTGCGATGCTGGACTATGGCAGCTCCCAGTCAGCCATGAGATCACGAGGGTAAGCAACCAATATTGTGCAGTGGACTGTGCTGACAACATTACTTGGATATTGTGTTTTGTGTTTTCACATCTTATTGTGTCTATAAAATGCCCAATTGTGTACAATATTCAACACTTTATTATAAAGTAGGCTTTGTGTTACATGATTTTGCCCAACTATAGGCTAGTGTAAGTGTTCTGAGCACATTTAAAGTAGGCTAGGCTAAGCTATGATTTTGCTAAATTCAGTGTATTAAATGTATTTTTGACCCATGATATTTTCAATGTACAATGGGTTTATCGGGGTGTAAACCCATGGTAAGTCAAGCAGTATCTGTACCAGTATGGACTCATAGTTCCTTATTTTATTCAATAACTTGTTACTATCATTAATCTGATCCTCAAATTGTCACTAATTTGGCCAATGGGAGTCACTTTAAGCTGATTTATATGTTCTTTTGACATGCCTTCAGTCATTCTTGAGTACTTCCTTGCTTTCTAGCTCAAAAGGGTGTTCCAGGCTCATCTTATCAATTTCTGTCCCAGCTCTGTAATCAGTCATTTCTCCAAGGACCTCTGGCTTCTTTTAGCCAAGAATGGTATTTAGAAACTGAGATCTGGGTGCTAAGTGTGATTGTTGCTACTGGGATGTCATTAATCCCAGGCCATCTCAGCAGATAGAGCTAGGACATATATATATGTATATATATATGTGTGTATATATATGTATATATATGTATATATATATGTGTATATATGTATATATATGTGTATATATGTGTATATATGTATATATATGTGTATATATGTGTATATATATACACACATATATATGTATATATATGTGTGTGTGTATATATATATACACATATGTGTGTGTGTGTGTGTATCCAGCTGTCTATCTAAATATGTATATATACATACAAACATTTACATCTATCTATCTATCTATCTATGTTTTTATTTTTTTGAGACAAAGTCTGGCTCTGTCACTCAGGCGGGAGTGCAGTGGCGCCATCTCGGCTCACTGCAAGCTCCACCTCCCTGGTTCACTCCATTCTCCTGTCTCAGCCTCCCGAGTAGTTGGGACTACAGGTGCTTGCCACCACGCCCAGCTAATTTTTTGTATTTTTAGTAGAGACAGGGTTTCACCGTGTTAGCCAGGATGGTCTCGATCTCCTGACCTCATAATCTGCCTGCCTCAGCCTCCCAAAGTGCTGGGATTACAGGCGTGAGCCACCACGCCTGGCCTACATCTATATTTTTATATTTAAAATGACAAATTCTAATTGGACCTCCAATTCCAATCGGATACCATAAGGTTTATTTTATTTTTTTCCCTTACCATATTGGTAACTCCCTTCTCTGACAGTGAGAAACATTCAGTTATCCTTAATGATTTTATTAGGCCCCTCCCCTTATGTAATTAATCTATGTCTTTACCATCCCTTCACCTATGAAGATATCTCCTAACCCCACTTTGGCTTTGACACCTGATTGCCAGGCCACTCCTCAGCATGGATGCCTTCCTCACCCTTCTTGGCTACTGATGTGCCATACCAGAATACCGTTTTTGGTGAGGATTCTCATTCTGTCCCACTTAGTCTGTGATGTTATACACTGCCCATCCCCACCCCACCTCACCTCCACTGTGTGGATATCCTCGACTGCACTGTGGGTTTTGATACCCCACGCCAGGCATCTCTCTCCAGGGATGCCCTCCTCACCCTGCTCTTCTCAGGCTCTGACCCTTCAATGCCAGGCTGCCCCTCTTCCCACATGGATGCTTTTCTTACACTGTTTGGGCTCTGATGCCCCACACCAGAGAGCCTCTTCCTGGAGACATTCTCCTCACTCTGCTTGGATAAAACTCCCCACTCTAGACTGGTCCTTCGCCTGCATGGAAGCCTTCCTCTCAACCCACCTGGGCTCTTAGACCCTGCACCAGGAAGTCTCTCCCCTTCATGGATACCCTTCTCACTCTCCTTGGACTCTGTCACCCCATCCCAGGTCTTACCCTTGCACGTATGCTTTCCTCACCCTGCTCAGGTTCTGACACCCTGCTTTAGGCTGCCACCTCATTTCATTGAGGTACTCTTCACCTGGCACAGGATCTGTTGCCCTGTATGAGTCTGCCTGCCTTCATAGACACCCTTCTCATTCCACTTGGGCTCTGATACTGCATGCCAGGTTGCATCTCTGTGTGAATGCCTTCCTCACTCTGCTCAGCGCTGACTTTGCATGCTGGGTTGTGCTCCAGTATGGACACTCTTTTAACCTCACTTAGGCTTTGAAATACCCTGTTCCAGGCAGGGAACATCACACCCTGGGGACTGTTGGGGGGTGGGTGGCAGGGGGAGGGATAGCATTAGGAGAAATACCTAATGTAAATGACGAGTTAATGGGTGCAGCAAACCAACATGGCACATGTATACCTATGTAACAAATCTGCATGTTGTGCACATGTACCCTAGAACTTAAAGTATAATAAATAAAGAGAGAGAGAAAAAAAGAAATACCCTGTTCCATTCTTGAAGGATGCCTTCCTCACTCTGCTTGGGCTCTGATTCCCCACACCAGGCATTCCCCTTTAATCCATGTGGATGCTTTCCTCACCATCTTCAGACTCTAAAGCCACCTCTTCTTAGGGATGTCTTTCTCCCTCTGCTCTGGCTGTGACTCCTCATGCTGGACTGTCCGGTAGTGTGGACACTCTCCTAATCCTTCTTGAGTGCTATACCCCCAAGCCAGGCGACCCCTCTTCACGAAGTTCCTCTTTTCCCTGTTTGGGCTTCGCCACTCCATTCAGGCTGTTCCTATGTGTGATGCCCTCCAAACGTGCATGGGTGTCCTCATACTCTGCTTAAGCTCCATCTCCATAACCCTATACCACAACTTTCTACTCTACTCAGACTTAACATTCTGCCCTTCAGATGCCTCCATTGCTCTGCCTCCACCAAATGGCTTTCAGACTAAATTTCCCAGGAATGAGAGGAAAGAGGAAAGACATTGATGCCTTTTTCTAAATGCCTTGGTGAAGGAAGTGTCCTCTGTGTGTTTCCAGGAGGGATGCCTAGGGGGGTAGCTAAACAGTTTGTACATAGATCCATTTCATTATATCCATTACCCTGAATCTTTGGACTCCGTATTCCATAGGACATCAGAGAAGTTCAGTCATTTTAACTTCAATAACTGCAGGCCATCACTGGGTCCAGGTTTTAATTAGCCAATTTAACATACCATTACAACATACCCTAGTGCTTGAACTTTAAATTTTGAGTTCTGGATGAATACACCTGTGCTGAAGAATTCACCTCTATCAAGTCTTATATTTCTTCCTCCTTGGTCTCACTCATTCCCCTAGAACTCACTTCTGAACATGCTTCCTGTGCTCCAGTCAATACAGACTGGTGAGGTCTTAGGACTCTTTTGGGATAAAAGCTCTCTCTCTTGGGCCAGGCCTTGTTCTTTTGTAATTCATGCCATTGTTGGGTCTAACTCTCCATATGGACTTGAAGCAGATAGAGTGTGGATCCAGAAAAGGCTCAACACTAGCTTGCCTGGTAACTGCCCTAGGGGTGTTTATTTAAGATTTTATGCTGAGGAGGGCTGATTCCCTGTGTGTAGGGGGAGGGAGATGAGGGAATTCATTCCCCATTTCAGCAATTGGGTACTGTAACAGCTATGCATATTTTATGTTAATCAACTATTTCTTTTTCTCACTCCCCTCTTCTTGCTTCCTTGATGAACAGTCTGATGGTGGCTAATATTATAATTTAGGTTCCAGATAGGAATGTAATTAAATCAACACCACCTCATGATGATACAGTAGCTCATAGAATTTTGTGTCTCCTCTGTATTATAGATGAGAGTTCTTCCTTTGAACAAAGGACAAGAATGGCTCCTGAGTGACAAAAGGGGTACACAGTCTGTATAATAAAGTGTTGGGAAAATAGGATACCCTCATGCAAAAGAATGAAAATGGACCCTTATCTTACACTATGCACAAAAATCAACTCAAAATGGATTAAAGAATTAAACATAAAACCCGAAACTGTACAACTCCTAGAAGAAAATACAGAGAAAAAGGTTTTTTGACGTTCATCTTGGCAATGATTTCTTGACAAGACACCAAGGACACAGACAACAAAAGCAAAAATAAACAAGTGGGACTACATCAAACTAAAAAGCTTCTGCACAGCAAAGGAAACAAGCAGGAGTGAAAAGGCAACCTACAAAAAGGAGGAAAATATTTGCCAACCATACATCTGATAAAGGGTTAATATCTAAAATATATAAGGGACTCATACAACTCAATAGCAAAAACCACCTGATTAAAAAATGGGTAAAGGAACTAAATAGACGTTTATTAAAGAAAGACATACAAATGGCCAACTGATATAATGAAAAGGTGCTCAATGTCACCAATCATCAGAGAAATGCAAATCAAAACCACAATGAGCTATCACCTCACACCTGTTAGGATGGCTATTCTAAAACAACAAAAGATAATGTATTGCTGGGTGCAGTGGCTCACACCTGTAATCCCAGCACTTTGGGAGGCTGAGCCAGACGAATCACTTGAGGTCAGGAGTTCAAGACCAGCCTGGCCAACATGGTGAAACCCCATCTCTACAAAAATACAAAAATTAGCTGGTCGTGGTGACACATGCCTGTAGTCCCAGCTACTTGTGAGGCTGAGGTGGGAGAATCTCTTGAACCTGGGAGGCAGAGGTTGCAGTGAGCCGAGATTGTGCCACTGCACTCCAGCCTGGGCAAGAGAGGGAGACTCTATCTCAAAACAAAACAAAACAAAAACAAACAAAACAAAAACGAGTGTTGCTGAGGATGTAGAGAAAAGGGAACCCTTGAACACTGTTAATGGAAATGTAAATTGGTACAGATACTATAGAAAATAGTATGAAATTTCCTTAAAAATTAAAAACAGAACTACCAGATGATCCAGAAATCCCACTTCTGGGTATATAGCCAAAAGAACTGAAATCAGGATCTGGAAGGGATCTGCACTCCCATGTTCATTGCATTGCAGCATTATTCACAATAGACAAGACATGGAAGCAACCTAAATGTCTGTGGATGGACAAATGAATAAAGAAAACGTGGTATAGTGGTCTCTCCCTCATCTTGAGGAGATAACTTTACAAGACCCCCAGTGGATCCCTGAAACTGTAGATAGTACCAAACCCTATGTATGCTGTTTTTTCCTATACATACATACCCATGATAAAGTTTAACTTATAAATTAGGCACAATAAGAGATTAACAACAATAACTAATAATAAATAAAAAATTATAATAATATACTGTAATAAAAGTTATGTGACTGTGGTCTCTCTCGCAAAATATCTTATTGTACTGTACTCATGTGGCAGCAGTTTCTTCATTGGCAGACACAGCCTCTCCAGTAATTTCTATATTTTCAGTCCAAACCTATTCCTGAATCTGTATAACTATCCCTTACTTACAGTAAATGGCTTGCTCATTTCAGGGGATTTCTTGCTAAGTCTTTGTATAGACTCAATGCTTTCTGGAGCAATACATTGCTGCCAGTCAGAATATGTTTCTTTTTTCTTTTCTTTTCTTTTCTTTTCTTTTTTTTTTTTTTTTTGAGGCAGAGTCTCCCTTTGTCTCCCAGGCTGGAGTGCAGTGGCGTGATCTTGGCTCACTGCAACCTCCGCCTCCTGGTTCAAGCGATTCTCCTGCCTCAGCCTCCTGAGTAACTGGGATTACAGACGCCCGCCACTATGCCCAGCTAATTTTTGTATTTTTAGTAGAGTTTGGGTTTCACCATGTTGCCCAGGCTGGTATCGAACTCCTGAGCTCAGGTGATCCGCCCGCCTAGGCCTCCCAAAGTGCTGGGATTACAGGCGTGAGCCACTGTGCCTGGCCAGAACATGTTTCTATTGATGTCTTCCACCCACAAATTTGATGCCTTTTCCACCTTAACTAAGCACTTAACATGCACTGTGGCCATCACTTTTACAGTCTGAGGTGCAACAGCAAAACTAGCACGAATTTCTTTTTCCTTCTTCACAGTTTTGTGGATAGAAGTTTCGTTCTTACTATAGATGTTAGCAACCTTAGCATATGATTTTTTTTCCTTATTAAGTCAGGAACTTTCACCTTTTCACTTAAAGCAAATACTTTACAACTTCTCTTTGGCATATCTGAATTGCCAGCACCCCTATTCTTGTGCTTTGGGGCCATTATTAAGCAAAACAAGGGTTCCTTTAACACAAGCACTGTGATACTGCCACTGTTGATCTAATAACATAGATGGCTCCTAAGTGACTCATGGGCAGGGAGCATATACAGCGTGGATACACTGGACAAAGAGATGATTCATATCCAGGGTGGGACTGAGTGGGACAGTGTGAGATCTTATCATACTACTATGAATGACACAAAATGTGAAACTTATGAATTGTTTATTTCTGAAAATTTCCATTTGATATTCGAGGACCACAGTTGACCAGGGATAACTGAAACTGTGGAAAGTAAAACCACAGATAAGGGGGGACTACTGCATATACATAAAATGGAATATTATTCAGCCTTTAAAAAGAGTGGGATTCTACCACTTGTAACACATGGATGAACCTGGAGGACATTATACTAAGTAAAATAGTCTAGATACAGAAGGACAAATACCACATGATACCACTAATGTGGAATCTAAAATAGTCAAACTCATAGAGGCAGAGAGTAGAATAGTGGTTGTCGGAGGCTAGGGAGAGGAGGAAATGGGAAGGTATTAGGAAATGGGAAGGCTTTAGTTATGCAAGATGAATAAGTCCGAGGCATTTCCTGTGCAGCATGGTGCCTACAGTTAACAATACTGTATTATATACTTAAAAATTTGCTAAGAGAGTAGATTTTATGTTGTGTTCTTATAAAAAATAATAAATGAAGAGAGCAGGAGGGAACTTTTGGAGATGATGGATGTGTTTATGACATAGATTGTGATTATTTTTTCAGGTGTGTATACTTTTCTCCAAACTCTTCAAGTTGTAGACATTAAATATGTATAATTTTTTATGTCAATTATTCCTCAATAAAGTGGTTTTTCAAATAAAAAGAGTAGACTGCTAGATGGTCTTCATCTCCTACCTTCATCCATTTTTCACTCTTCCTAGTCCCTCTTTATGTCTTAGGAGGTTTACTCCTATGGACTGCATCTTCTTGGTTCCTTTGCCTTGGCTTGCATTGGATTTGGTAAAGGGGTAACAATAATAGGAGATCAGAGAGTGAAGGAGAGAGGCGACAGGGATATTTCTTCCCTACTGTCTCTGCTGTGCATTGCATCCCTGGAAGTAGCTTCGTTCTTAAACAACTAGAGCACCCACTGGCCAACTCCTCCTCCATAGACTCAGCACTTACTGGGCTCTGGTAACTTTGTTTCTTCGCTTATCCCTTGGCTGTAGGGGTGGTAACAGATTCCCACTCAAACCTCACTATCTCTTGTTTCTTCTGTAACAAGGTCTATAACCCTGACCACTTCCTGTAGTTTTTCACAAATTCTCTTCATTTGAGCCATTTGGAGTGAATTATTTTTCTGCTGAGGCCCCGCTGATAACATATGTTCATATCTTCATCCTTTGCCTTATCTCCATGATTTTAAAGAAAAATAATGCTGGAAGTGAAACTCCCCACTTGGGTGTTTTTCTGTACACTTTCAGGGCTGTTCTACAGTGCTTGGAGATAGAGCACTAGGGAAATACAAATGATTCATCTGCGAAGCTTGCCTTTTTAAAAGAAGAAAATTGAAAAACCTACACAAATAATACATGATCAAAACAGAAAATTTAGGAAACCACAAAGAGGAAAACAAAAATTTTCAGTAATCCCACTCCACAGAAATAATCACTGTTAACATTTTGACGGATATCTTTTTTAAACTACGCATATTGAACTTGTATGCTTCTTTTAAAAACACACAGTTCCTGAGGCAGTGCCAGCTTGAATTCTTGGGCTTTTGGAATTACCATAACTGCCCCATCTGTGGTAGTGTGGACAAAGCAGGAGCAATTGAAGAAAAGAGAAACACCGTGGAGGAGGAAACAGACCTGGGGAGGTTTCACAGATCAGTCCCTTTCTGGACTGTCATAATTGATGCACTGGATGGACCTCACCCACACAAAGTCCTGCTACACTGGGTTGGGCTTGTGTGCTCTCTGGGAGGGGCGCCTTCTCCAGTTCTCACACTCAGAGGAATCTATGCCAGAAGCATGAGTAAATAAGTCACAGTTGCACAGCTGGCTGCCCTGCACAAATCTCCTTTGGAATACATGGAAACCTCTAGAGCCTGAGGCAGTTCAGAGAGAGAAGTAAAGAACCAATTAATTCTCCACCAGCCCTGAAAAGGTTAATCCCAAATTGACTGTGGAATACAAATGTGTCCCCACAGGGCAGAATCTAATCTTATTTTGGGTAATAACTTCAATCCTCTGAATTCGAGCTCGTTTGCTAGATGCCAAGGTCGTTTTGTTTTCCTTCAGAATCCGAAGAGCTAAAAATCCCTGTTATTTGATTCCTGTGTCTCCTCAAAAGAAATGACACTATTATGTACGTGTAGAACATCTTGTCCTCTGTATTTGCTTTTCCACTGCCCAGTGTTATGCTGACCTCAAATAACCAACTCTTTTGTCATGATGTTTATAAATTAGGCTGGGAAAATAGCCTCCAGAGAGAAGGAATTTGTACAGGCAGAGACATACAGAGTGGAGGCTACTCTATGCTGGCTGATTTGGTGTCAATGCATAGTCTTTCTTCCTAGAGGCCTCCCGTATTATTATTTACTTCACTACCTCACAGCAACTGAAGCATCAACTGTCTACCAGTTCCCCTTTCTGGACAGTTAGCAGTAGCAACAGAAGGATGGAATTTGGACACTATTCTTCTTGCTCGTTCTTTCTATTATTTTTCAAGCCCATGGTTTTCACTTTTAAAACATCCTGTTTGTGAGTCTGCTTTTTTGAAGATCTAACAAAAGAGATAACAATGTGAAAAATTTGTCAAAGAACAATCATAGGACTTGGAGCACAGAGGAACCCAATCTTCTTATTTTTTTAAAGAAAATACTAATTTTCACTTTAACTCTGCTTGTCAAATACTTTTCTTTTGGAAATCTTGTTGTACCTTTTCAGTTCATGCTGAGGTGAGGTAGTTGTACATTTACTGAGCTTCAAATAGAAAGGTATCTGGGCAGGGTGAACTCTCAATAAACTTGTTTGTTTGCTTAAAATGAGTGCCAGGACTTGACAAATTTGCAGAAGCTCCCTAGTAACTGCCTTCACATCTGATTGCAGTTTATTTGTGTCAAGCCTCATTCTTACATACCTTTGGATACACAGTAAGAACAATTTTAAGATTGTCAAGTAAGAATGCAAGAAGAATTATACAGAAAATTTTAGGAAAAGGAAGCAGGGATTAAACCCAGATGAAGCGATTTGCAGATAGCTCCTCCTTGTAAGTCTGAAGAGAGAAATTTTGAGCTGCATTATGAAAAATGGAATGGTAACAGCAAGGTAATGGAGATGTGACTTCAAGATCCTTAAAGACGAAGCTTGTGATATTAGAGTAGATATAAGCATAGTGGGTGGAAAGGCTATTAATGCACATTATAGCATGCAATGTTCTGCTTATATGCTGCATCCGCCCAAACGGCCCTTTGCATTGAGGCAGCTGTTGACAATTGAGTAATTGAGGCATTATAAGACATGTACACTCCTATTACAATGACCACCATTCCTGTGAAGCATTGTGAACGGTGCTAGAGCAGTGTTTGATGGTATTCCTAATAACAACAGAAAAGTTGCACAGCCCATGTTTTTCTCTGAATCTGGCTAATGCAATAGTTACTCCTTGTAAGGGAAAAATAGTTTAGTAGTGCTGTAACTGGTTACAGTAGAAGAATTCCTGTGATTGTCTTCTGGAGCATTGAGACCATGTCCCACTTCACAGAATGGGGGAAAAGGATTATTGAGAAGCAACCCAAAAGGATAGAGGGTGTGGCAGTACTTTGGGAAAGAGAAAAGAAGACTGAATCCTAGGGGCCTTTGGCTAGGGAGTCTTGGCCTGAAAAGGGACCCTGAAGTTGCATATTAGAAAGGCCTATATGTGGCCGGGCGCGGTGGTTCACACCTGTAATCCCAGCACTTTGGGAGGCTGAGGCGGGTGGATCACGAGGTCAGGAATTCGAGACCAGCCTGGCCAACATGGTGAAACCCCGTCTCTATGAAAAATACAAAAATGAGCCAGGCTTGGTGGCTGGCGCCTGTAATCTCAGCTATTCCGGAGGCTGAGGCAGATGAATTGCTTGAACCCGGGAGGAGGAGTTTGCAGTGAGCCGAGATCGTGCCACTGCACTCTAGCTTGGGCGACAGAGTGAGACTCCATCTCAAAAAAAAAAAAAGGCCGGCTTTGGGTGGAGCCAAGATGGCCGAATAGGAACAGCTCCAGTCTCCAGCTCCCAGCCCCAGCGACACAGAAGACGGATGACTTCTGCATTTCTGCTTGAGGTACCGGTTTCATCTCACTAGGGAGTGCCTAACAGTGGGTGCAGGACAGTCGGTGAAGCGCACTGTGCGCGAGCCGAAGCAGGGCGAGGCATTACCTCACTCGGGAAGCGCAAGGGGTCAGGGAGTTCCCTTTCCTAGTCAAAGAAAGGGGAAACAGACGGCACCTGGAATATCGGGTCAGTCCCACCCCAATACTGCGCTTTTCCAACGGGCCTGGAAAACGGCACACTAGGAGATTGTGTCCCGCACCTGGCTCGGAGGGTCCTGTGCCCACGGAGTCTCGCTGATTGCTAGCACAGCAGTCTGAGATCAAGCTGCAAGGCGGCAGCGAGGCTGGGGGAGGGG
>NW_026652282.1:83556208-83559471 GCF_009828535.3 Hylobates moloch | reverse complement strand
CCCCCCCAGTAGGGACAGACTGACACCTCATTCAACCGGGTACTCCTCTGAGACAAAACTTTCAGACGAACTATCAGACAGCTGAATTTGTGGTCTCACGAAAATCCGCTGTTCTGCAGCCACCGCTGCTGACACCCAGCCAAACAGGGTCTGGAGTGGACCTCTAGTAAACTCCAACAGACCTGCAGCTGAGGGTCCTGTCTGGTAGAAGGAAAACTAACAAACAGAAAGGACATCCACACCAAAAACCCATCTGTACATCACCATCATCAAAGACCAAAAGTAGATAAAACTACAAAGATGGGGAAAAAACAGAACAAAAAAACTGGAAACTCTAAAAAACAGAGCACCTCTCCTCCTCCAAAGGAACGCAGTTCCTCACCAGCAACGGAACAAAGCTGGATGGAGGATGACTTTGATGAGTTGAGAGAAGAAGGCTTCAGACGATCAAACTACTCTGAGCTACGAGAGGAAATTCAAAACAATAGCAAAGAAGTTAAAAACTTTGAAAAAATATTAGAAGAATGGATAACTAGAATAACCAATGGAGAGAAGGGCTTAAAGGAGCTGATGGAGCTGAAAGCCAAGTTTCGAGAACTACGCGAAGATTGCAGAAGCCTCAGTAGCAGATGCGATCAACTGGAAGAAAGGGTATCACTGATGGAAGATGAAATGAATGAAATGAAGAGAGAAGGGAAGTTTAGAGAAAAAAGAATAAAAAGAAATGAACAAAGCCTCCGAGAAATTTGGGACTATGTGAAAAGACCAAACCTACGTCTGATTGGTGTACCTGAAAATGATGGGGAGAATGGAACCAAGTTGGAAAACACTCTGCAAGATATTATCCAGGAGAACTTCCCCAATCTAGCAAGGCAGGCCAGCATTCAGATTCAGGAAATACAGAGAACGCCACAAAGATACTCCTCGAGAAGGGCAACTCCAAGACACATAATTGTCAGATTCACCAAAGTTGAAATGAAGGAAAAAATGTTAAGGGCAGCCAGAGAGAAAGGTCGGGTTACCCACAAAGGGAAGCCCATCAGACTAACAGCTGATCTCTCAGCAGAAACTCTACAAGCCAGAAGAGAGTGGGGGCCGATATTCAACATTCTTAAAGAAAAGAATTTTCAACCCAGAATTTGCTATCCCGCCAAACTAAGCTTCATAAGTGAAGGAGAAATAAAATACTTTACAGACAAGCAAACGCTGAGTGATTTTGTCACCACCAGGCCTGCCCTAAAAGAGCTCCTGAAGGAAGCACTAAACATGGAAAGGAACAACCGGTACCAGCCACTGCAAAAACATGCCAAATTGTAAAGACCATCGAGGCTAGGAAGAAACAATAGCAACTAACGAGCAAAATAACCAACTAACATCATAATGACAGGATCAGATTCACACATAACAATATTAACGTTAAATGTAAATGGGCTAAATGCTCCAATCAAAAGACACAGACTGGCAAACTGGATAAGGAGTCAGGACCCATCAGTGTGCTGTATTCAGGAAACCCATCTCACGTGCAGAGACACACATAGACTCAAAATAAAGGGATGGAGGAAGATCTATCAAGCAACTGGAAAACAAAAAAAGGCAGGGGTTGCAATTCTAGTCTCTGATAAAATAGACTTTAAACCAACAAAGATCAAAAGAGACAAAGAAGGCCATTACATAATGGTAAAGGGATCAATTCAACAAGAAGAGCTAACTATCCTAAATATATATGCACCCAACACAGGAGCACCCAGATTCATAAAGCAAGTCCTCAGTGACCTACAAAGGGACTTAAACTCCCACACAATAATAATGGGAGATTTTAACACCCCACTGTCAACATTAGACAGATCAACGAGACAGAAAGTTAACAAGGATATCCAGGAATTGAACTCAGCTCTACATAAAGTGGACCTAATAGACATCTACAGAACTCTCCACCCCAAGTCAACAGAATATACATTTTTTTCAGCACCACACCACACCTATTCGAAAATTGACCACATAGTTGGAAGTAAAGCTCTCCTCAGCAAATGTAAAAGAACAGAAATTATATCAAACTGTCTCTCAGACCACAGTGCAATCAAACTAGAACTCAGGATTAAGAAATTCACTCAAAACTGCTCAACTACATGGAAACTGAACAACCTGCTCCTGAATGACTATTGGGTACATAATGAAATGAAGGCAGAAATAAAGATGTTCTTTGAAACCAACGAGAACAAAGATACAACATACCAGAATCTCTGGGACACATTCAAAGCAGTGTGTAGAGGGAAATTTATAGCACTAAATGCCCACAAGAGAAAGCAGGAAAGATCCAAAATTGACACCCTAACATCACAATTAAAAGAACTAGAAAAGCAAGAGCAAACACATTCAAAAGCTAGCAGAAGGCTAGAAATAACTAAAATCAGAGCAGAACTGAAGGAAATAGAGACACAAAAAACCCTTCAAAAAATTAATGAATCCAGGAGCTGGTTTTTTGAAAAGATCAACAAAATTGATGGACCGCTAGCAAGACTAATAAAGAAGAAAAGAGAGAAGAATCAAATAGATGCAATAAAAAACGAAAAAGGGGATATCACCACCGATCCCACAGAAATACAATCTACCATCAGAGAATACTACAAACACCTCTATGCAAATAAACTAGAAAATCTAGAAGAAATGGATAAATTCCTTGACAAATACACCCTCCCAAGACTAAACCAGGAAGAAGTTGAATCTCTGAATAGACCAATAACAGGCTCTGAAATTGTGGCAATAATCAATAGCTTACCAACCAAAAAGAGTCCAGGACCTGACGGATTCACAGCCGAATTCTACCAGAGGTACAAGGAGGAACTGGTACCGTTCCTTCTGAAACTATTCCAATCGATAGAAAAAGAGGGAATCCTCCCTAACACATTTTATGAAGCCAGCATCGTCCTGATACCAAAACCTGGCAGAGACATAACCAAAAAAGAGAATTTCAGACCAATATCCTTGATGAACATTGATGCAAAAATCCTCAATAAAATACTGGCAAACCGAATCCAGCAGCACATCAAAAAGCTTATCCACCATGATCAAGTGGGCTTCATCCCTGGGATGCAAGGCTGGTTCAACATACGCAAATCAATAAATGTAATCCAGCATATAAACAGAACCAAAGACAAAAACCACATGATTATTTCAATAGATGCAGAAAAGGCCTTTGACAAAATTCAACAACCCTTCATGCTAAAAACTCTCAATAAATTAGGTATTGATGGGACGTATCTCAA
>NW_026652282.1:83529059-83555808 GCF_009828535.3 Hylobates moloch | reverse complement strand
TCAGGAAACAACAGGTGCTGGAGAGGATGTGGAGAAATAGGAACACTTTTACACTGTTGGTGGGACTGTAAACTAGTTCAACCATTGTGGAAGTCAGTGTGGCGATTCCTCAGGGATCTCGAACTAGAAATACCATTTGACCCAGCCATCCCATTACTGGGTATATACCCAAAGGACTATAAATCATGCTGCTATAAAGACACATGCACACGTATGTTTATTGCGGCACTATTCACAATAGCAAAGACTTGGAACCAACCCAAATGTCCAACAACGATAGACTGGATTAAGAAAATGTGGCCCATATACACCATGGAATACTATGCAGCCATAAAAAATGATGAGTTCGTGTCCTTTGTAGGGACATGGATGAAACTGGAAAACATCATTCTGAGTAAACTATCGCAAGGACAAAAAACCAAACACCGCATGTTCTCACTCATAGGTGGGAATTGAACAATGAGAACTCATGGACACAGGAAGGGGAACATCACACTCCGGGGACTGTTGTGGGGTGGGGGGGAGGGGGGAGGGACAGCATTAGGAGATACACCTAATGCTAAATGACGAGTTAATGGGTGCAGGAAATCAACATGGCACATGGATACATATGTAACAAACCTGCACATTGTCACATTGTGCACATGTACCCTAAAACCCTAAAGTATAATAAAAAAAAAAAAAAGGCCTATATGTTGGATATATCATATTTATCATAGTATATTATTATCATAATAAAATATAATTTTGCAAATGAGAAACCAAGGAATAGTGAGATAATTGCCACAGTTATTTTTTCAAAAAAAAAAAATGAACAAGTTCACATCTTCTGATTCTCAGCCCAGGCAAGATCCTATTGAACTACAGTGCCCCTAGATGGAAATATACCAAAGGGAGATGCGTCCTACACAAGTGAGGAGACTCAGACGAAGGGTTAACTGGACTTGGAGTGAATGCCAAACTGCTTTTTTTTTTTTTTTTTTTTAAGTTTGACAGCACAAACAAAATGTTGCAAGCATTAGAAAACATTTTAATTTTTTTGTGCCTTGAACACTGAATCATCCTGACGTGGTATAATAGAAAGACACTGGATTTAAGCCCCTGTTTCTTCATTTAACATTAATGTGTTACCTAACGTATCTGAGCCAGTTTTCTTATGTGTAAAGTGGAGATAATAATAGTGCCTAATTTATAGTGCTAGTGTGATGATTAAAAGAGATGATGCATTATAGAAACAGCTCAACAAATAATTATTTTCCTCTTTTTCCACTTGTATAGGAGTTTGTCTAGTGTGCTTAGCTTGAGTCAAAAAAGTGGCTTTCAAGTGTTCTATGAATTTAAAGTCCCATCTTACAAATGGCCCATCTCTCTGTAAGTGAATGAAGTGAATGTTTTCCCAAATACGGGTTTTAGCATATGTGCAAATGTGTTTTGCTCATCAGCAAGACCAAATGAAACCCCAGGCCACAAGAATTTTATCTTTATGACTCCTTTTTCCTCTTGTCATTATCTTGGACTCCAGAATGCAGGACTGAATTTCACAGGAAATGCTGTAATTCAGCACAAGAGAAACAAGACTGAAAAGTACACCACAGCTAAGGGGCAAGGTTTCTTAGCCTCAGAACTACTGAGCTTGGGGCTGGACACTTCTTTGTTGTGGGAAGCTGTCCTGTGCATTATAAGATGTTTAATAGCATCCTGGGCCTCCACCCACTAGATGCCAGTAGCACTTCTCTTTTTGGTTGCGACAACCAAAAATGTCCCCTGGGCAGGGGGAAGCAATATTGTTTTTGGTTGAGAATAAACCCTAGGAGAAATAAATCAGCTAGTTGTTTGGCATACAAACACCCTATAGGGGTAGATAAATTGAATCTTTAGGAGTGACTAGGAATTCAAAGTGCAAGGGGGAGTGAAGGAAAGAAGAGTCTGGGCAGAAGAACAGTTTGGATTTTAAAAGAGAACCTATTTCATATGCAGGCCTTATGAATACAGAGGTTAATAAGACATAGCTCTTGATCTCGAAGAGCTCACATTTTAGTGGTAAAGGCAACCACTTGAAAAGACAATGCAAATACTGTGTAGTCAGAAATATATAAAGAGTGTTATGGAACAATGGGAGCATAGGGGAGGGACACCCACACTAGCGGGGTACAGGAGAGGCTTTCCAGAAGAGATCATATCTGAGTCAAAGGATAAGTAAAGCTTAGCCTGGAGAAGATAAAAGGAGGATGGAAGAGCCATGAGAGAACTTGGTGTTTGGAGGAAAATGAAAATCATTTAGGTTGCCTAGAAACAGAATGGTCAAGACAAAGAGTGGTAGAATAGAAGCTTGTAAGGCAGACAGGGAGCGGATCATGAAAGTCTTTCAAAGCCATGTGTAAGAGTCAGTTTTGAGAACCACCGAGAGCCATTGAGTTTCTCCATGATCCTATTTATTTGGATTTGGGGAAGACTACTTTGGCAGTGGTGTGGAAAATAGACTGGAATTAGGGTAACCAGTCAGGAGGCTGTTTGTGTAGTTCAGGTGAGAGATGATTATGGCCTGAGTTAAAGCAGTGACAGTAGGAAAGAATTTAAAATCTACTTAGGTGATGAGAACAACAGGATCTAGGGACTAGTTAGGTGTAGGGACGGTTTCTGTTTTGTGCTACTAGGTAGATGGTAGTGCTATTCACTGGGATAGAAAACACTAGGTACAGAAAAGATTTGTAAGGAAGATGAAGTTTAAGTTTGGAAAAGTTGCATTTGAGGTGGTTGTGATCATTAAGGTGGGGATGGCTGGTAGCCATTAAACATACGAGTCTGAAGATCAGGAGAAAATGTAAGGTAGAGATACAAGATTGAGAGTCAGCAGGGGGAAATTGAAGTCATTGGGATAGTTACCCTACTTCCAATCTATTTTCCATACCACTGCCAAAGTAGTCTTCCCCAAATCCAAATCGGATCACGGAGAAACTCAATGGCTCTCGGTGGTTCTCAAAATTGAGTCTTATACATACATGACTTAGAAAGACTTTCATGATCTGCTCCTTGTCTGTCTTACAAGCTTCTATTCTAAGATCATCCAAGGAGAATGAGTATACTGAAGAGAGATGAGGACCAAAGACATTCCCATTGCTTGCTTCTGTACTTTGTTAGTGTCACCTCTTTTGAGAGGCTTTGCTTGGCTAACATATATAAAATATTACTCTATTCCTTTACTCTGATTTTTTGGGTAACGTTTCACTATCCCATATTATGTTATGTATTTAACCCACTTGCTTTTTGGTTACTCTCAGATATTTACAATAGTTTAATTTATAGGCACTTAAAAGTTCGGTCAAATCAAAGCTTCCATCTCACATCCAGTTTAAAACTTCTCCTCCAGTCCCCAACCTCCAGTGCAGCTTGACTGGCAATCCCACAGATCTCTAGTGAGAAAAGAGACTTGGTCTGTTCTTTCATTCTTGTTACTCTACCTCCTCCCCTACTCCTTCTACTACTTCTGTCTCCTCCAGGGCTTAGGGGTGGGGTGGGTAGGGAGAGGGGAGTCTTAAAGGGACAGTGAGAAGCTGAATTGACTGGTGCTGGTGTAATCTGGCTATGAATATCCTTTGTGATGTAGATGCCCAAATACTGCCTTTTCTTGTAGTGTGCTTTCATGGTTTATTCAGGGACCTTCTACCTCCTCTTCCTGCTAACAGGGATCTCTTCCCTACACTATTCCCTGATAGGAACAATGTACCATCTGACCGTCCTCCCCCTTGGCTGTTGCCCCCACAACTTTCTATTCATGGGATCCTCATTTTTATGCGGGAGTTGCCAGCTACGCTCAAAAGAAACTACCTGGTCCACACCAAACATGGTCCCTTGGAAGTCTAGATCTCTTTCTTTGCTCTGCCATTATGAGCAATTTAAACCAGGCTTCTGCCTTCGGATTTTAGGTAAAAGTCAAGTATAAGTTTCTATCTTTTCATAGCACTAGAGGACATATGCGAGGTTCTCTCATGAACTCATCCTGTTTCAGTAGCAACAAAGGCTAAAATTTCTGTAGTGCAGCAAGCCTCCAGCCTGGGGGTGAGATGCCAGTCTCTCTTCAAAAGGTTTAATTAGGATCTTTTTTTGCTTGGCTCGAGCAGGGGAACCATAGTGCTTTCTACTCCAATGAGTTCCCTTCAAAAAATCCTCTTTGTTGCTTCAATTAATCTCTAGAATTATCTGATAATAATTCTGGAGTTGAGTGGTGGGGATTAGTAATTGAAATACCAGTTTGGTTACCTCTTAGCAAGTCCTGTGGGAATCTGTCTAACACCCCTCTTTAGAATGTATGAATACCCCTAGTATGTATGTTTAACTTTGAAGCCTCAGTCAAAACTTTGGGAAACAACAGAAGAAGTCCCATTTAACATCCTTTTCCAAATATATGTAGCAATATACACATAACCCCATATACTTACAAATATATGTCTTGTGTGTATATGTATTATATACACACACACATGAATATGATATATTTATTTATTTATTGCTGAGAGACAACACAGAGTACTAGTTAAGACTATGGAATCTGAAGCCATACTGTCTGGCTTCAAATACTGAGTTAACCATTTGACCTCTCTGTGACTTAATTTCCTTATCTGTAAAATGGGTGTAATAATAGTATCTGCATCATAGGATTTTTGTGAGGACTAAATATGTGTGTGTGTGTGTGTGTGTGCATGTGTGCATGTGCGTGCATGTGTTCGTGTATCTTAGATTAGTACCTTAGGCTGGTAGTAAATGCTATATGCATTTGCTATTAGTGCTATTATTTTTCTCTGACTTAGAATATAAGTTCTGTGTATGCAAGACTTTACTGCTATACTTCTAACTCCTAAAAAACAGTGCATATAACAGGCACTAGTAAATGTTAGTGACCTCAGATTTTTCCTGAATAAATTAGTATGACATTTAAGCCTTGCAGTGTTAAGATATTGGCAGAAAAAGTGGAGTCCAAAAATATTAGGAAAGACAGTCAGAGAGATAGGAGAACAAGGAGGTCATGATGTCCAGAAACCACAGGAGAGGAGATTGTAATAAGGCAGGCATGGGCAATGGTGTCAAACATTGCTAGAGGATGAAAGGAAAATAAAACTAAAAAATTGTCATTGCATTGTCTAACAAGCAGCCCCAATTTTTGCTTTCATATCCTGGTAAATATTGGCTTTCTTTCCCTGACAGATGCTTTTATTGAAATGAATTACGGACCAGAATAAATCTTTGAAAATAGGCCTTAAAAGTTTTCAGCCCTGCATTACCAACCTCCAAAGAACAAACCAGTCCTGCACGTACTTGACCTTAACCATAAAGGACACATCCTCAATACAACTTAGTACGTTTCCCCCTGACTTGGACTCTCCTCTTGAATCAAACCATAAAACCTGCTGTTTATGTCTACATACAACTCCATGAGACTTCCCCTCCTAAGAATGTCCTTCTCCTTTCCTCCTACTCACCTCTCTTTTCAAAAGTATAAATAAGCTATATGAAGAACTCTTATAACACAACAAAAAGACAACCTAATTAAAAATGGACAAGGGTTCTGAATAGACATTTCTTCAAAGAAGGTATACTACTAATGGTTAACAAGTACATGAAAAGATGCTCAAAAGTATTAGTTATTAGAAAAATGCTAATCAAAACCACAATGGGATACCAATTTCCACCCACAGGGATGTCTGTAATCAAAAAGACTGATAATAACAAGTGCTATTGAGAATGTGGAGACATTGGAACCCTCACGTATTGCTGATGGGAATGTAAAATGGTGCAGTCACTTTGGAAAGCAGTCTGGCGATCCCTCAAAAGGTTAAACGCAGAGTTACTATGTGATCTGCAATTCCAATCCTAGGTAGATACACAAGCATTTTGAAAACACATGATTACAAAAACCTCATGCATGAATGTTTATGGTAGCATTATCTGTAGTAGCCAAAACATGGAAAAATCTCAATTGTCCATCAACTTTTGAGTGGATGAACAAAATGTGGTATATCCACATAGTGGAATATTATTTAGTCACAAAAGGATGAAAAATTATTTGAGTGATGTCACCAAAATGATGGAGTAGGGAATCTCAGGGCTCCTCAAATGGCTATAATTAGCTACTGGATAAAGTTCAAATTCTTTAACATGACTCACAAGGCCTCCGTTGTTCTAGTACCTACCTACCTGTTATGGGTTGAATTGTGTACCCCCAAATTCATCTGCTGAACTTCTAATCCCCAGTACCTAATAATGTATGCTAATTTGGAAATAAGGTCATAGCATATGTAATTAGTTAAGATGAGGTCATTAGGATGGACCCTAATCCGACATGATTGGTGTCCTCATAAGAAGGGGAAATTTGGACACAGAGACACATATACAAGAAGAATACCATGTGAAGATCAGGGCAGAGATTGGGATGATGCTTCTACAAGCCAAGAAATACCAGAGATTTCCAGCACAGCACCAGTAGCTAGGAGAGAGGCATGAAACAGATTTTCCTCACATCCCTTAGAAGCAACCAACCCTGCAGATAGCTTGATCTCAGATTTCTAGCCTCCAGAACTGTGAGAAAACAAGTTTCTGTTATTTAACCCACTCAGTTTTTGGTGCTTTCTTATAAACAACTTCCTTTCAGCCTCATCTATCATCACTTTTTCCTTTAACCTTATGCTCCAGCAACTTCTTTGCACTCCCTTTGCACATATCCAGTATTTCTAGCCTTTCTGTTTTTGCTTATGCTCTTCTTCTGCCTGGAATGCCTTTCTACCTTTTTGGTCTAGCTAGTTCCTACTCATCCTTTAAGGTTCAGAGAAGCAATTTCTTCTTCCAGGAACCCTTCACTGACCACTCCCCAATCAGGCTGATGTAAATGGCCTTCTGAGGCATTCTCCCATATCCTGAGCATCTCCCCAGCTTTGCACTTTCCACACTGTATTGTAAATTTATGTTTTTAGTTTGCCTGCCTTCCCCTACCCCATTCTGTGAACTCCCAGAGGAAAGAGTCACCAAAACCCCAGTGCCTAAGTAGCACAGTATATTTATATTTCAATGAATGGCTTTTTTTCCCCAGTGTTTGTTCATCTATTTTCTCATAGTACCTATTAAAGTGCTTCACATGTAGTGGGTACTCAGTACATCTTGACCAGTGGTTCTCAACTGGGGACATTGGTCAATATCTGGAGACATTGTTGGTTGTCACAAATTGGAAAGTGATCTAGTGGATAGAGGCATTTAGTGGATGGAGGTCAGACACATTGCTAAACATCTTGCAGTGCACAGGATAGCACCATCCTCCCACCCCAATAAATATCCATTCCGAAATATCAATAGTGTAGAGATTGAGAAACCACGATCTTGACTGAATGAGAGATTTGAATTTACTTTTTACACTTTATACTTACTGTAGACGACTGGTGTACTACATTTGCTGTGTTAGGAAGCCTGTTTTTTTTTTTTTTAATTTTGATTTTTACAAAAGTAAACTCAACATGAAATGAAAAGGGAGTGTCCTGGCAACCAGAATTAAAACTTTGGCAATTAAAGGGTACCTGATCAATGGCAAAACAGATATATAAATTGCAATCTTGTTATGCCCTGGAATGCTCTATAGCAGTGAAAATAAATTTATCCCTATCAACAGGGATAAATCTCATAAGAATAATATTGAGTGAGGAAAGTAAATTGCAGAAGTTACATACAGAAAGATAATATTTCTGTAAAGTACTACATATTGTTTAGAGATAAACACATATTTAGTAAATGTGTGTAGACATACAAGGAATTTCATGGTATCCTGTCACCTGGGGCTGAGGAAAATCTCCATCTTTTTAGGTTTGCACTGGTCAGAACTTGCTCAGTGTGGCAAAATCAGATTTCATGGAAATAATCAAGACCAAATCTGAGATTGTGAAAGCCTTAGGATGGAGGAAGACACAGAGAGTTTCGATTGTTTTGGTAATGCCTTACTTCATAAGCTGGGTAGTGCGCATGTCCTTGTTATATTATTCTCTATATGTTTATATATTTTTGAAATATTTGAAACTGTTTCAAAAGAGTAATTGCTCAATACTGAGGTATCCTGTCACCTGGGGCTGAGGAAAATCTTCATCTTTCAAAGTTTGCACTGGTCCAAACTCTCTCAACGTGGCGAAATTGACTCACTGAATTCAATCATTCACAATGGGTCAGGAGATCATATACTATACATGAGGTGGTAATCCATACATTCCTGTTTACATTTTTGCCAGGATAGTGCCTGGGTTTGCTCTCATTAGACCTCTCTCAATGTTTAGCATAAGAATTTGAACTTGTGGCAGACGAGGAGGATAAAACAGAAATAGGCAGCAGTTTGCAAAGCACAGAATATATGTAAACAGGCCACTGACTAACTTTGCTTGGGTTCATTATTTATGTTTGTCTCTCTGTGCATTTGAAGCTGGTCAGTGAGACTGCCTTAGAGAAGAGGGGTCAAATCCTCACATCCTCTTTAGTGAGGGGTACCTTGGACAGTGAGAAAGTGCACACATATAAAGAAGTAAAGCTTAAAATTTTGCTGAGGAAAAAGGGAGTTGGACAAAATGTTTCCAAACTTACTTCTGGCTGAAAGTGTTTCCAGCTCCTGCCAAGCACCATCTGCAAAGAAGGAGCAGAGAAGTGCCTGGTCTGAGTTCCCACAGGCCAGATTTGGGGGGCAGAACACATTCAAACTCCAAGGCTGAGTAGAGGGCTCTGGAGGGAGAGCTGAATTAGCAAAGCTAGACAGAACAAAAGGATTTCCAGTTTTTTTGTTTGTTTGTTTAATTTTGCTTTAAGTTCTGGGATACATGTGCAGAACGTGCAGGTTTACATGTGTCATGGTGTTTTGCTGCACCTATCAATCCATCATCTAGGCTAAGGATTTCCTTTTCAAAGTGGCCTCACACTTCAGGGTGGGGCGGTGTATTGAAGGGCTAAAGCATAAAAAAAACAAAAAACAAACAAAAAAAACTCTGGGTAGAGCCTGGGAGATGGATTTTTACTGTTTTGTCTGCTGGAATTAAATTTTTTTTTTTAGCTTTTGAAGATTTTTCAAGAAGATTTAAAAAATATTATCAAAGCCATGCATGCTCATTAAAAGAAAGTTGAAAAAGACAGAAAAGTAGGAGCAAAACTAAAAATTTGTTTAGTTCCATCACCTAGAGACACCCACTATCTATCTATCTATCTATCTATCTATCTATCTATCTATCGATCTATCTTTTTTTTTTTTTCAGACAGAGTCTTGCTCTGTCACCCAGGCTGGAGTGCAGTGGCGCAATCTCGGCTCACTGCAAGCTCTGCCTCCCAGGTTCACGCAATCCTCCTGCCTCAGCCTCCCGAATAGCTGAGACTACAGGTGTCCACCACCACGCCTGGCTAATTTTTTGTATTTTTAGTAGAGACGGGGTTTCACCATGTTAGCCAGGATGGTCTCGATCTCCTGACCTCGTGATCCGCCCGCCTCAGCCTCCCAAAGTGCTGAGATTACAGGCATGAGCCACCACCCACTATCGATATTTTAATAAAAATTCTTGCATACAGGTATACCTTGGAGATACTGTGGGTTTGGTTCTAGACCACCCCAATAAAGCAAGTTGCATACATTTTTCAGTTTCCCAGTAATATAAAAGTTATGTTTATACTATACCACAGTCTATTAAGTGTGAAATAGCATTATGTCTAAAAAACCAATGACCTTAATTGAAAAATACTTTAGGCCAGGCACAGTGGCTCATGCCTGTAATCCCAGCACTTTTGGGAGGCCAAGGCAGGAGGATCACTTAAGCTCAGGAGTTAGAAACCAGCCTGGGCAACATAGTGAGGCCTGTCTCTAATAAAATACTTTTAAAAGTATATAGCTGGACATGGTGGTGTGTGCCTATAGTCCCAGCAACTCGGAGGCTGAGGTGGGAGTATCGCTCGAGCCCAGGAGATAGAGTCTACAGTGTGCTACAATTGTGCCACTGCCCTCCAGCGTGGTGACAGAGTGAGACCTTGTCTCAAAAAAAGAAAAACTTTATTGTTAAAAAATGCAAATGATCCTGTGAGCCTTCAGTGAGTTGTAATCTTTTTGCTGGTGGGAGGTCTCGCCTTGATGTTGATGGCTGCTGACGGATCAGGGTGATGGTTCCTGAAGACTGGGGTGGCTGTAGCAATTTCTTAAAATAAGACAACAATGAAGATTGCTGTATTGATTGACTCTTCCTTTCACAAAAGATTTCTCTGTAGCATGCGATGCTGTTTGATTCCATTTTACACACAGTAGAACTTCTTCCAAAATTGGAGTCAATCCTCTCAAACCCTGCTGCTGCTTTATCAACTAAGTTTATGTGACATTCTAAATCCTTTTATTTATTTTATTTTTTTTCTTGCGACGGAGTCTCACTCTGTCACCCAGGCTGGAGTGCAGTGGCGCCATCTCGGCTCACTGCAAGTTCCGCCTCCTGGGTTCACTCCATTCTCCTGCCTCAGCCTCCAGAGTAGCTGGGACTACAGGCACCGGCCACCATGCCTGCTAATGTTTTGCATTTTTAGTAGAGATGGGGTTTCACTGTATTAGCCAGGATGGTCTCAATCTCCTGACCTCGTGATCTGCCCGCCTCGGCCTCCCAAATTGCTGGGATTACAGGCGTGAGCCACCGCGCCTGGCCTCTAAATCCTTTGCTGTTGTTTCAACAGCGTTCACATCATCTTCACCAGGAGTAGATTCCATCTCAAGAAATCACTTTCTTTGTTCACACAGGAATCAACTCCTTGGTCAGTCAAGCTTTATCATGAGATTGCAGCAATTCAGTTACATCTCTGGGTTCCACTTTTTTTTTTTTTTTTTTTTTTTTTTTTGACGGGGTCTCACTCTGTCGCCCAGGCTGGAGTGCTGTGGCACGATCTCGGCTCACTGCAAGCTCTGCCTCCCGGGTTCATGCCATTCTCCTGCCTCAGCCTCCTGAGTAGCTGGGACCACAGGCTCCCGCCACCATGCCCGGCTAATTTTTTCTGTATTTTTAGTAGAGACGGGGTTTCACCATGTTAGCCAGGATGGTCTTGATCTCCTGACCTCGTGATCCGCCCACCTCGGCCTCCCAAAGTGCTAGGATTACAGGCGTGAGCCACTGTGCTTGGCCTCTGGGTTCAACTTCTAATTCTAGTTCTCTTGCTATTTCTACCACATGTGTAGTGACTTCCTCCACTGAAGTCTTGAACCCTTCAAAGTCATCCATGAGGGTTGGAATCAACTTCTTCCAAACTCCTGCTAATGTTGATATTTGGCCCTTCTCCGTTGAATCATGAATGTTCTTAATGGCATCTAGAATGGTGAATCCATTGCCTTGAGTGGCATGTTGTCATTTACTGATATAGGAAATCCTGGAGGAGGAACAAATTTAAGAGAAAAGATGGTAGGTTTAACTTTGGATGTGTTGAATTTGAGGTGTCTGCAGGACATTCAAGTGGAGATGTCAAGAAAACAGAACTCAATAAAGCAGTCTGGGTAGAGTTATAGAATTAGAGTTGTGACCATATATATGGTAATTGAAGCCAAGTGAGTGAAAAAGATTATTTGGGGAGGGAGTATATGTATCCTAGCCCTGAGAATGTCTGACTTTCAGAGGTCAGATAGCAGAAGAGTGGCCTACAAAGGTCACTGAGGAGAGGGCAAAGAAGTAGGAGGAAAAGCAAAAGAGTAAAATGTCATAGATGCCATAGAAAGTTTCAAGGACGAGGAAATGGTTAACGGTGTTAAATGTAGGGGAGAAGTCAAGCAAAATAAGGACCAAAAATACCTTACTTATTTATGGATTTGTTGACACTGAGGGTCATTGTTTGTGTATCTCATTGAGAAGTTTCAGTGGGGGAAGGAAGCCAGACTGCTGAGAGCTAAGAAATGAATGAGAAGTAAGGGAATAAAAATTGCAATTTCACCTGTAAAGTACATTTTCAATACATTTGCCCATAAAGAGGACCTGAAGAGGGACCTACTGTGTAGGGAGGATCTTTTTTTAAGATGGTAGATACTTGAGCATGTTTAATTGCTGATGTGAAATGAGGGGTAGAGGGATGGGAGAGGGAGGGAGAGGAATCTGCAATTACTGGGTAGGTATAAACATTTTAAAGTCTATTGATACATATTGCTACATGCTTTCTAAAAGGGTTTTTAACCAACATATGCTCCTATCAGCAATTAAGAGAGCTTGTTTGGTGGCTACTTTGTCATCATTAAGTGTTATTAAAAAAATAAAAAAACAAAACTCTTTGCCAAAGAATCTCATTATTGTTCTAATTTGCTTTTCTTTGATTACTAGTGAGTTGGATATTTTAACCAGTTGTGTCCTTGAGTGTGTATGTGTGAATTTAGTCTACGCTTTTGCCCAAAACATTTCTATTTTAGACAGACATTTATTTGCCATAAAAGGCCACAAGTCAAAGGATCAGAATGGTATCATATTTTATTTACTCAAATTAGATAATTCATACTCCTTTATCTTCTTAGAAGTGTGAGACAATTTGACAACTTTTGACTCAGCTGAACGAAAGAGGCAGGTGATTTCACCATCTAAGAGAGTGACCAACAGATGGAAGTAAGGGGGTGGGGAGGCACGTCTAGTGTTAGACCCCTATCCTCAGTCCCCAGGCTCCCATTCCTAACCTGGAAGGACATTCCTCTTGTGTCTCAAGGCTTTGGGTCCTAGAGCTCCCTTTCGGGCTGAGTGGCCCCCTACTAAGGAGCCCAGGGCGCTGTGCGGCCCCTTTAAGAGTCCAGCTCCTCCCCGCTCCAGGGAAAGTTGCAGCTTTTTCCGCCTCCCGGGAGGGTGAGAAGGGCCGGCTGCCGGAGCTGGGTTGGGATCTTCCCGGAGCCGGAGACCCTCCCTCGAAACCGGCACTGGGACGTCTCGCTCTCTGGAGGCACCTGTTGCAGGTGACAGGTAGGTCAGCAGCCAGCGGCCGCCCCCTCGCCCTCGGTCCGGGGTTCCTTCTGGACCCCCAGCTCCTTTTCGCTGCTGAAGCGCCCCCCACCCCCATCTCGGGGTCGTGCGTCTTCCCTACCCGCTCTCTGCTCCCCCAGTTTTTCCTTCTCCCTAGCTGACCACGTCTCCCCTCTCCCCGTCCGCCTATCCCGACCGCACCCCCCCAGGCTTGGACTCCCGTCTGCTTGGGCGGTCCCTCCCGGCCACTTTTCTTTCTCCAGGGCTTCTTCTGGCCCCTTCCCTGACCCACCCAGCACTAATGCGGGCTGTGCCCCTCTGGGAGCCGCCTCCCCTCTCCTCTCCGGCTCCCCTCGCGGGGAGTGCCCGGGCTTTTCCCGCCAGCCCGAGCTGGTGCCCCTCCCTAGAGCTGGCCCTGGGGGCGGGGGCGGGGCCGAGCTCCTAGCGGGAACTGCGCCCTCCAAGGCGTCCAGTCACCTTTTCGTGGGTTCCTCTCTCAGCGCTCGGCCGTCGAGCGGGGTCGCTAACCCGCACTTTCTTCGGACCTCCGACGTCGCGGCTTCTCTGGCGTTGGCCACTCAGTCACAGGTAAAGGCTGGAGGCTGGTTGGCTGGAGTCCTGCCTCAGTGGGCTCCCTCTGCGCTTGGGGCTGGGGACCTGGCTGTGTGCTGTGGAGCTGCTTTATATTGCCGCTCTTCAAGCAGGCTGTGAGAGATCTGGTACTGGAGGAGGGTCCCAGAGATCTCAGAAGGGGCACAGAATGCTTTTGTCTCCTGTGTTGGTTTGTAATGGGGCAGAAAAAGGTGTTCCTCCAACCCTTAACATTGAATGAGGTGGGATTTGGGGTGGTAAAATCATTTGGTTAGAATTCTGGTGGCTTGAAAAGTGGTGAGTTTCTAATCAAGCTTTTCTTCCCCCAGTACCCTGCTTCTTCAGGATTAGAGGACGTAAAATTCCAGAGTACTGTGCTTGGCAGGGTTGACCCTAGACCTTGTATATTTGTGGCAAAAATGAATCTTCTGTACATCCTGGACCTCCTATATTTAACTGGCTTATTTTCTGCTCTTTAAGTTCGCCACCGCCACCTCTCATAAATCTATTAATATTGAGGTATTAATGACTTAAGACTTTTGTCGCTGTGGGAACAATGTTTAACGCAGAGACGTGGCCTTGATGAAGTTTTCTGCGTTTTTCGTTGTTTGGTTTTTAGCACCCTAGTAGAAGAGCACCATCAACTTGGCTTGTGAGGTTCTTTTTGGGCAGGAGATGAACATTTCTGGTAACACAATTTCAGGTGTCTCACTCTTGGTCAGAGCAGTGAAATGGAGCTGGAGGCCTGTTCTGGGGTAACTGATCTGTGAGTATATGTAGCATTCCGGCTCTCTGAGCTTGTTAGGTTCTGGTTGTTAGGCTCCATTGAACCAGACACTGTGATAAGTTCTTTACATAAAAATGCAATCCTCACAATAACTCTATACAGTAGGTGCTACAGTTAATAACCATATTATGATGAAAAAGAGACTGAGAAGTTAAGTACCTTGCCCTCAAAATCTCGGAGGCAGAGCTTGTGTTCCTATCCTGTCACACCACCTCTATTGTCTTAGATGTTGGGAACACTGAATAGCTCATGGATGAGGACTAAGTGATTAAAAAATTTCCTTCCAAGCCCAAGTATATGTTTTGCTCCTTGATTCCACCTTAGATGCACTGCCGAGACTATGGACTCCTTACCTTACTGATGTCTTACCCACTTCATTTCCGACATGGGCCAGTTGCCATGTTACCACTGTAAGTACACATCCCTGAGTGTACTTAGATGAATGAAATCTCCCGGGTTCTCAGCTCTGTGGTAATTGTCCTGAAGTTAGGGGAGGGTAACCCTGCTTCTAGGGGTGTGTGCCTGACTCAACTTCTTCCTCTCCTGCTGGCTAGGGGAGAAATGAGGGAGTGGTAAGTGATATGGATTTCCTGATGGCCATACTAGAGAGCCTGAGGGTGATCGTGTGCTAGTTTTGTCATGGGATGGATGGAGTACCATAGACAAGGATAGGAAGAAAATGTCCTCCCTATTCCCATCTCTGGGACTTTGCTGAAACTGTTCCTTTTTTTCTTCCTAAAAAGCTAACTTTCCTCCCCCATTCCCCCTCCCCTGACATTAATTCCTATCCATCCCTCAAGATTGAGTTCTGAAGTCACCTCCTTTGGAACGGCCTTACTGAACACATACTTCTTCCCCCAAGCAGAATTGCCAGTTATCCTGTGTCCTAAAGCACTTTGTTTACACCTCAGTAAAGCCCTTAACACTGCTTAGTTGTTTTTCCACCTGGAAGGCTGTAAGTTCTCTAAGGGCAAGGTCTGGATCTCGGAGCTCTCTTTGTCTTAAATATAAGATATTGGCAAATATTTGTGCCAGTAACCGGACGTACCATGCCATTCCTTCAAGGGGCTGAGGTGTAGTGATAGTGGGGTTGAGGTACAGAAGACACCTTCCTGAGGTACTTGAAATACCACAGCTAGGAGTTTGCCTTGACCACCCTATTTAAACGTGTAATCCCTTCCCTGAACATTCCATATGCCCTTTCCCTACCTTATTACATTGTTCTTGCTTATTGTCTGCCCTCCCACTCCCTCACCCACCATAACATAAACACCCTGTGGGCAGGGATTGCTGTCTGTTGTATTCACCGGTAGACTCTTGGACCCAGAACAGTCCTTGGTACATCATAGGTGCATAGTAATATTTGTTAATGAATGAATGGCATTGCCATTCTAGGAATTTGGCGCTCTTGGAGTTAGGCACTCCTGGACCTGAAACTAAGCCTACCCAGTTTGTCGCCCTACAGGTGTAAGTTTGCCCCAGGCCCAAAACTCAGCTTTACTTCTGCTGATTTTTGCTTTGAGATTGCATTCCTGATGCCAACTTTGACCTAGGTGGAAGTACTTCCTCTCTCTTACTTTTTTTTTTTTTTTTTTGAGACAGAGTCTTGCTCTGTCGCCCAGGCTGGAGTACAGTGGTGCGATCTCGGCTCACTGCAAGCTCTGCCTCCCGGGTTCATGCCATTCTCCTGCCTCAGCCTCCCGAGTAGCTGGGACTACAGGTGCCCGCTACCATGCCCGGCTAATTTTTTGTGTTTTTAGTAGAGATGGGGTTTCACCGTGTTAGCCAGGATGGTCTCGATCTGCTGACCTCATGATCTGCTCTCCTTGGCCTCCCAAAGTGCTGGGATTACAGGCGTGAGCCACCGCGCCTGGTCTCTCTCTCTTATTTTTTAAAAGTATGCGTCTCTGGGTGGAAATCTCTAAAGTTTAAAAGTGGAAATTTAAAAATGTTGTGCTTCTTGTTGGTAGGAAGGGGAGCTGCACTGGGAGGAAGGGGTGTGGATTGTCAGATGTCTTGAGGCCTTTCAGACTTTTCGCAAGATCAGTAAGAGGCTGGAGAAAGTTACTGTGCAATGGGGAAGTGAACAGCTCAAAAGAATAACGGATGGCACAAATTAGGCTTCTGGTTTCAAGTTACCCATAGCCTTTTAGATATGAGGTGGTTATTGGATTATGGAACTTTATGGAAAAGCCGTAGCTGAGTGCTATTTGTGTTGTACTTAACTAGTTTTCTACCAGGATGACTGTGCAGTCTGAAGAAACCACTGTGTAACATAAAAGAAAAAAGTGCTATTCTGTTTAAAAGTGTTTTGAAATGTTCAGAAAGAAAGAGGCCAGAATCTCTTAGAAGACAGACTTGGAAGGAGTTGGGCCCTTCATAAGGTGGTAAATATGTGATTCTCATCATTTAACATGTGTTAACTTATTTGAGACTCAAATTTGTACAAAAAACTGACCAGCTTCTTTTTCTACTAAATTTGTCTCCCCAGCCTTTGAACATTGCAGTGACCCAGGGCTCAGTCCCTGGACTTTTCTCCATCTAAAATCTTCACAGAGGCTCTCATCCAGCCGCATGGCTTTGAAGAACATCTGTCTAGACAGTCGTCACTCCCAAATTTATGTTTGTGACCCAGGCCTTTCTTCTAAGCTGCAGCCTCATATATCCAATGACCTATTTGACATCTCTGCTTGCCTATCAGATAGACCTCTCCAATGTAACGTGGCCAAAACGGCACTCCCGATTGCCCTTGTATTCCCACCCTCTTCCCTCAGCACTCCCTGTCTCAGTAAAATGTCACCATCATCCATTCAGTTGCTCAAACCAAGAACCTAAGATCACCCTTGATTCTTCTTTTTCTCTCACTGCTCTCCACCCAATTTAATTCATGAGGGAATCCTGCTGACCTGATCTTCAGACTGTATCATGTATTCTGCCACACGTCTCCATCTCCTCTGCCTGTCACCCTAGTCCAAGCCACCACATGTCTGCCATAAACATTCTTGCATAATGCTCGAGGATATATATACACAAGTATTTTTGTGGGATAGCTTTCTAATAGGAGAATTGTTAGGTCAAAGGATATATACATTAAACAATTTAAATAGGCATCACCAGAGTGACATTCGAGAGGGTTTACCCTTTCACCATGGCGAGTGGTTTTCCTCCTGCCCTTGCTGAGGATGGATGATGCTTTTCATTTTTTCCAATCTGATAGGTGAAAAATAGTATCTAACTGATTTAACTTGGCATTTCTCTGATCACTAGCGTGGCTGAGCATCTTTTCATTTGTGCTAGCTATTTGTATTTTTCCGAGACTTGCTCCTTTATATCCTTTGCACATTTATCTTTTGGGTTATATATTTGATTTGTTTGTAAGAACACTGTATTTATTAGTTATATTTACCCATTGCCTATTATATAGTGCAAGTTTTTTTCTCGCTAGTCTGTCATATGTCATAACTTTGTTCATGATGCGTACCCCTCTCGTAATCAGATAAAACCCACTATAAAACATTTAAAAAACACGTTCATTAGATTTGGCAATTAGGAGGCCAAAGACAACATCAGTGCAGCAGGAGGAGAGAAGGCAGATCGTAGAGGGTTGGGCAGTGAGGACTGAGAAGGACTGATAAAAAATATGGTAGATACACGTGGACATGGAGAGTGGGATGATAGACAATGGAGACTCAGAAGGGTGAGGGGTGGGAGAAGGGTAGATGATGAGAAATTTCTTAATGGGTACAATGTATGTTATTCAGGTTATAGATACCCTAAAGTCTCTGACTTAACCACTGCATATGTAACAAAATTGCATGTGTACCCTATAAATTTATATAATTTAAAAATGTAGTATATACATTGAAGAAGCTTGGCTATGATGGGAAGGAGAGAGTGTTCCTTATAGACAGTAAGGCACAGGGGATAAAAAGGATGTTTTATTTAATTTTGTTTTACTTTAAATATAAGAGATAGATGAGCCCATTTATGTGCAGATGGCATACAGCTTGATGATGCAAGGTCGCTGAGAAAGTCAGAGGGTGGGAGTGCCAGAGTGAAAGGGGGGAAAAGACTAGCCTTAGAGAAAAAGTGGTGGCTCTTCCATTGAAACAAGAGGACTCACCAATCCTCTTGGTAAAAACTATGGAGAAGGAAGGAGCTGTGGAGGGACAGGATTTTGAGAGAGCCCCTCCGCCCCCAACAAGAGAGTGAAAGGTTGACCAGAGAGTAAAGAGGGGAAGAACGGTAAAGGGTTGGAATAGCATTTGAGAGAGACGAAAAGAGGAGTTCTTTAGGGGCATATCATCCAGGTTATGTATGTGTATTTCAAAATATGCTGTACGCCATAAATATGTACAATTTTTGTCAAGTATACCTCCATAAAACTGGAAAAATTTTTTAAAATGGCTTCGGTAACTTGAATTTGTCTCTGCCTCAAGTCGCAGAACCCTGTATCCATTCTGTCCGGCAGCACTCATCAGACCAGGAACAGAGTGTGGACAATCTAGTATGGGGGATTTTTTCCGGGTGGCCGTGACAGAAATAGGGAGAGGCCTGGAGATTGGATGGCCCTGGCAGAAGAATAGTTGAAATGATGGACCACTGTGGCTTTCATATTCATATCTGTGACTATCTAAACCGAACTTGACCTTGAGTAATTTTTAAGAAGTAGAAAATTTCCATGGCATCTACACTGCTTCTTGTTTGTAGCTCTATCAATTCAGGCATCAGAATACCATTAGTATCAGTGTCTTTAAACTCATCAGAAAGCATGATTTGATTTACTGAGGGCCTACGTTGTGCCATGCTCTGTGTTGATTTACTGAGGATTTACATTGCACCAACGGAGAGCCTACAGTCAGGATCCTACAATGTAGATGTATCCGTCTATCCATCCATCAACCCAGCTAGATGCTTGAGGTATGGCTGAGAAAAAGGTAGACAATGGCCATTTTTCTCCTGGAACTTATTTCGGCAGGGGAAGTGTATATTAAATATTGTATCATGTAATTTTTTAATTACAATTGTGATAAGTTCTGTGAAGTTCAGTTTTCTTAGAAATCAGATTGTCACATTGCTTTTTAACAGGTCTTACTAATTTACATTTGCCCACAAAATATGAGAATATCTCTTAAATCCTTTTTAAAAATTGAAAATTGTCTTTCTGAAATTTTGCTGAATTAATAAGCAAACAAAAAAATCTTTATTGCCAGTAAGAGTGAAACTTTTTCTTTTTGATGTCTATTGGCCATGTGATTTTTCCCCTTTAAGAATTATCTGTTCACGCTCTCTGTCTATTGGATACTTACTTCTTCTTGTTTTTAATAGATCTCTCATTCCATGTTCGAAACCATTAGCTACACTTCTCTCCTTTCTCTCTTAGCCCTGGTGACCTTAAAATATTTTCCCCTAGTCTCTACGGCCATTCCCTTTTGATCTCCTGTGAAATTTTTTTCTTACCTAGAAGTGTTGCTGTGCTTAGGGATGGGACTACATTTTTATTAGTTGACCCAATAAAAGGTAACATATAAATCTTCTGTTCCTGCTTATCCCACTCTCTAGAGGTAACAATGTTAAGATTGTATTTCTTTCTAGACATTTTTCCATTCATCCATGATCCAATCTGTCTAAAATGTAAATGAATAAAAATGGAATCATAATATATATGATTTGCAATTTTTTTTACTTAATATGCTTTCAGTGTCAGTATATATAGAACTACAGTACCTTCTTCTTTTTAACAAAGGCACAATATTGCCTAATATGTGTGTACCATAACTAGTCAGTTTCCTATTGATGGATGTTTATGTTCTTTTTTTTTTTTTTGCTCTTTCAAATATTGAGCATCCTCAGAATATATATTTGTGAATTTACTTGAATATCAGCAGAATAAGTTTCTCAAAATGAAATGGCTATGTTAAAAATATGGTCAGTGGTACTAAAGATCCAGAGAAATCTAGGAAGACCAAGAACTGTCTATTGGATTTAGGAAGTTCTTGGTGACCTTAGAGCAATTTCAGAGAACTGTGAGGCAGAAAGCTAAACTATGGTGGGTTGAGAAATGATTGGGGAGATGAGGAAGTGGAGGCAGTGATTATGTACAATTCCTTAGAGAAATCTGTCTGGCTTTGAAGAGCAGAGAAAGGGTAGTAGCAAGGAAGGAGTTGAGATTGAGGACCTGTTATTTATTTATTTATTTATTTATTTATTTATTTATTTATTTATTTATTTAGGAATGACTTGAGTTTCTTTAAAGGCTGGTGGGAAGGAGGGACTAATTAATAGAGCAAAATCCTTGGAGGGCAAAGTCCTTATGCCAGATGGGAGGGGATCCAGATTGAGGTAGAGGATTATCCTCAATAGGCATAGATGAAAGTAGATTCATAGATTTGGCAGCAGGAACTTGTCTGATGGTATTTCTATTTCTCTATGATGTAGTAGTTAAGGCCAACCTCTTAGAGCAGGGGTTAAGATGGGACAAGGTTTGAGTTAGATATTCGTGGTGTTTGAAGAAGGTTTGAAATAGTTATTGTGGAGAACAGGAGAGCAGCCTGGGGAAGCATAGTTGCAGTGCCAGGCAGGGTTAAGATGAGCTTGGTGACCAAGAATACATATGGATAATAATCTACCAGAGTGTGATTTTTTTTTTTCTCCAGTAGATCTCAGGAGTCCTTGTGCATGCATAAAGTATAACAGTTGGACTTAGAAGAGCTATGGTTTTTTAAATCAGATATTTGCAGTGAAATTATGCATTATCGAGGATATTGACAAGAGTGCAGTTGAAACAATAGAATTGGCTGGGTGCGGTGGCTCACACCAGTAATCCTAGCACTTTGGGAGGCTGAGGCGGGTGGATCACCTGAGGTCAGGAGATAGAGACCAGCCTGGCCAACATAGTGAAACCCCATCTCTACTAAAAATACAAAAATTAGCCAGGCGTGGTGGCGCACACCTGTAATCCCAGCTACTCGGGAGGCTGAGGCAGGAGAATTGCTTGAACCCAGGAGGCAATGGTTGCATTGAGCCAAGATGACGCCACTGCACTCCAGCCAGAGTGACAGAGAAAAGTCTCAGAAAAAAAAAGAGAAAGAAACAATAAAATTTGAATGTTATTGGGAAGGAAGTAAAGATGGGAAGGAGCTGAGGAGGTGAAAGCAGAAGGGTCTATGGAACACTGCCCCCACCCAAGAAATCTGAGAATAGGAATGGGGCTAGTTGGGGGTCTCATTGGCTGAATAGGCTAGAAGCACAGCAGGTTGTGGTCAGAGAGGGGGTGTTGAATCAGTGATATCAAAGGTGGAGAAGTCCTAGATGATAAGCTCTTGGGTGTGGCCGAGTATGATATATGGTATTCTTGATGCCAGCTCATTAGTTCAACAAATATTTATTTTGTGCATATTATGATCCAGGCAGTGCTCTAGGCACCAAAGGTACAGAAATGAACAAAACAAAGTCCCTTCTCTCATACAGCTTACAATCTAGTGGGGGAGAATATTTTTATAAACTAAAAGAACATCCTTATTGATGTGCTGATACCTGTATGTGTAGCTTTATTTATAACTAATGATAATACTAGGATCAAATATTTACATATATGGGGGCTAAGAAGGTCCATCTAGGCATTTTGAGTATCTTGCTTTATCTCAAGTTATACTAACTGAATTATGGAAACTCATACCTCTTTTCTTTCCCCTTAGAACTTTTTAAGGTATTTTTACTTACTGTGTCAATATTGAAAATAAACAAATATATACAAATCTAATTTGAACATTTTATTGGTTTTAATTTTTTATACTTTTTTTAAAAACATTAGGATATTGCTTCAAGCTGTAGACCAGATGTTGATAATGCACGTACTAATCTTGCTCTAGGGATTTGATGTAATGTGTAAAGTAATTATGGTTAAGCAGTTTAGGAGGGAAAGAAGGCTTGTAATAAGTTAATATTTTACATTTATTTTTATATTATTCTCCAATTTATTATACCTACCTTTTAATGTACGTATGCTCATGTATATATTTATTAATATATTTGAAAGAAATTAGCATTTATTTGACATCTTATAGGCCTCAAGTAAAACTTTAAAATTACGTGCCATGTATGCAATTCAATTTAAATTCAACTACAGGTTATTTTTTATTGTTTTAAGGTTTCTGTGGCCATAGCCAGATCACAGCATCCCTAAAATTAAAAAGAAACCAAATGCATGAAATCACAGTTATGTGTGAGCATGGGCTGGATTAGTCATGAACCATGATGATTTCACATTTAAGGGGACTGTGTGGGTGATTTTTAGGTGACATGGTCTGCAAGAAATAATCAGATGCCAGCTAGAGTTCAGTTTAGAAATCCCCACCATCTGCGATCCTGGCAGGAGAAGAGGGTCTTCCCTGCGGGGGTGCTGCATTATCAAAGCTTGTTGACTAAGGAAAGATAATAGTGTTCTGCGTGGGAGGTGATGAGGCTTATTGAAAAATAACAATGTGTCAGCTCTCACTGGACTTAAAAATGTTTTATACATATAAATGACCTAGATTTTAAAACAGTCCATTCTTTTAGTTGGGGATTTTAGATTTTTTAAAAATCTAAAAAATGGGCTGTCAAGGAAGGGGCTTTTGGCAGAGAAGAGGGTAAACTGGCCATCCTACACCCATCAGCCTTATGAGGCTCTTGTGTCTGGCTCATGTTAGAGGAAGCTTCAAATGTAGATTTTGAAAGCTGGAAAGCTAAATGGGATTTGTTTTAATATATGTATTTTCCCTGTTGCCAAGTAGGGTGTTTGGACACATGGTCTTGTTTTTATAATATTTTAGAGTTACTTCTATGTACCACATTTATGGAAATCTGCCTTCTAGGATTGGTGGTGGGTTTAAGGCACCTTCTAGAGTTGCTGAGGAGCAGGGGAAAAATGTGTGGAATCATGAAAGACCACATTTCCACATATCCAAAACAACCATTCTGCAGGAGAAATGAATATATAGTATTAAGATATCTGACTTCCTTCTGGGACTTGTTTTAGAGTAGTATATATTATTTTAAGTGGGAGTTTACACAAACCATTTATGAACAGAATTTGTTGGTATTGAAAGGTAGCTATGTGAATTCCATCTGGAGGAAATTGTCCCCGCATATGATTCTAAGAGCTAACAAAAGAGGCATTTTAGTTACTACCACTGCCTTCTTCCACCCTGCTGCCCACTCCCACCCCCTGCCCCACCATTATGCACCTGACATCTTTTAGGATGGATGTCCTAGATGAGGGGAATGAGTTATTTTCTTGCGTATAATGTTGCTTTGAGCTAGAGTTGCTCTGGCCTGTTACACATATTGCAGGAGGAGGTCAGGGGTCTGGGAAAGTAAGCCAGACCGAGGGCCTCTCAAACATTGTTTGTTACTAGCCGAAGACTTTTAGAAACCCCACCTCAAGTTCCTGAGGTTGATGTCCCCTTTTCCAAAAATCACCATATAGAGCAATATTGCCAGAATATGAAGAGACAGTATAATATAATGTAACAGTTAAGAGCTTGGACTCTGGAACCAGACGGCCTGGGTCCAAAAACCAGACTGTCATAGGGCATGTGACCTTGAACAAGTTATTTGCTCAATCTGTGCCTCACTTTCCTCATTTGTAAAGTGGACATAATAATTTAGTACCTACCTCACAGTGTGATTGTGAGGACTAAATAAAGTGCTTAGAAAAGTGCATGGCACATAATAAACATTATAGAAGTGTTAACTATCATTATCATCATCTTCATCAGTTGGTGGATATCTTAAAAGGAGTGAAAACTGGCCAGGTGAGATGGCTAATGCCTGTAATCCCAGCATGTTGGGAGGCCGAGATGGGCAGATCACGAGGTCAGGCATTTAAGACCAGCCTGGCCAACATGGTGAAACCCTGTCTCTACTAAAAATACAAAAATTAGCCGGGTGTGAAGGCACACACCTATAATCCCAGCTACTGGGAGGCTGAGGCAGGAGAATCCCTTGAACCCAGGAGGCGGAGGTTGAGGTGAGCTGAGATGGCGCTGCCTAACCAGCCTGGGCAACAGAGTGAGACTCCATCTCACAAAAAAAAAAAAAAAAAAGGAGTGAAAAGCACAAAATGCCTCAGCACATGCAAACTCTACTTTTGTAGAATCTATTTTGAAAAGGATCGTAGGGAGCCAAAACCTTACTGCAAAATCAGAATTTTGTAAAATTAAGAGCTAGTTGTAAATTTCTCATTGTTAGGGAAAAATACAGCTTTGCTCCCATACAACTTTTGAGAATGGACTCGTGAAGGCAGGCCCTAGGGGATTTTATGTGAGGCATAGATGTGCTCCATGGATGGACAGGTAGGGGTCTAGACCCCAGCTGACTCCTAGGAAGCCTCAGTTGCCCTTTGGTTTTGGAGCCTTGATACTGACTCTACCAGTTTGTCTCCACTCCTATTTTTCTTCTTTTTGATCCTATTTTTAAAATTTATGATTTTTTTGATGTTTTATGAATCTTTGTAAGTCACTTTAAATCCTGTCTGGAACAGTGTATAAATAAATATCCTTTAAACTGATCATATCTAATTGCTAACATTTGCTTCATATTTATGCTTGTCAGCCTCCCTCCATGCAGAGAGGTACGGTGACCTTCCATCTAGGCAAGAATACTGATTAGATTTCTCAAATTTCATAGAAAGATGTCAAAACTGCCATATGCTCATATATTTTCCAAAGCATATGGTTAATAATAATTAAAACTAAACAGCTACCAATATTGGGTGCTTACTCTAGGCCAGGCACTATGCTATGCCTTTTACTCATGATGCATGCTTGAATCCTCACAGCCATAGGCAGGAGCTCTTATTATTAATCCTCATTTTTACAAATGGGGAAACAGACTCAAGGAGGTTAAATAACTTGCCCAAAGTTAATTCAGGGAAAAGGCAAAGCTGCGATTTTAACCCAGGCAGCTCAGATCCAGTGCTTTTAAGCATAATTCTATGCTATACTGTCCTTAATTAGAAATCTAGCACATCAGAACTCCAAGTCCCAGTAGAAGAGGCCGTACTTGTGTTACAGAACATTCACAGGTCCTGCAGATTTTCTCTCTGTGTTATGTCTTTAATATGCCCCTTTCTATCTCTAGTGCCACTGCCCTCTACTCTTGGCTCTTGTTATCTTTCCTCTGGATTTATGCCACAGCCTCCTCAAATCCATAGTCTGCAAAATTGTCAGTGTGCCCTAACAAGTCCTTGCTTTACCTAAAACTCTTCAGTGATTTCTGTTGTCGAAGGCTAATTAGCCGTGTTTTTGAGCATAGCATATGGAGCACCCGCCAGCCACACATGATGTGATTCCCCACCTGCCTCTTCTGCATTCTCCCTTACAATTTAAACCAACCAGCATCATTGTACTACTTGCTCATACCACGTTGCTTTATGCCTCCATGCTTTTGTAAATGCTACGCACTTTGCCTGGAAAGCCCTCGTTCTCCTGCCTATCCAGCTGAAACACATTAATTTACAATCAGTTCATGTGCTACTGCTGGATATTCTCTTTCTAATTCCCTTTCCCCAAGCTGAATTATGTGCCCTCCCTTGGTATTCTTATAATATCTCATGCATATATTTCCTTGGTTACCATGTTTTGTTTTGTTTTTTAAGGATTATTTAAGTGTCTCTGTTACTAAACTGTGAACTCTGTGGGCATGGACTAGCTCTGTTCTTTTCTTCTTAGCCAGCTAGTGTACCACTTAGCACATAGTTGGCCCTCCTAACTAGTGAGCATTCTGTAACAGTGCAGAATACAGAGCTCTAGGACAGGGAAAGAAGTAGGATTTGGAAGGCCTGAAACCGTGCACACATTCAAAGATAATTACCAGGACAGCAGAAGGAGCTCTTGCAGAAAAATCTTTGGGGCCGGGTAATTTACATTATTTAACCCAAGAGCCAGAAAGGATGTGGGGAGATGGGAGCTGGGGTCTGAATCCAAAGGGAACTTTGAAACTTCTAAGAAGCCAGACTTAGCAGCTTTATAAATTGAAACTTCCTTGAATTTGTCTGAGTAGCCTGGAATAGGTATCTAAGACAGATACATTTTAATAAGAATATTTATAGTTTTCTAGGAGAGACATCACCCTAAAATTGAAAGGGGCAGTTGATACAGTAATGAACACAATGTCCCAAAGCAAATATTTTATTGACTGTAAGCAATGTTGTATGCTCATGCAAATGTTACCAGTAAGATGTTATCCATTGGTATTTTTGTGCATAGGTGGCTGGATCCAGACAAGGGGATTTTAGGAAGCCCTGCATTCCTGGAAGTTTTCTTTTCTACTTGAGTTTTTTTCTTTCTTATTTTTTTTTTTTAAGTTTTGCAGACCACCATACACTCTGGATTTGGTCTCATTTTTCCGTGCTCTAAAATCAATTTTTTTTTTTTTTTTTTTT
>NW_026652282.1:83512299-83529049 GCF_009828535.3 Hylobates moloch | reverse complement strand
TTTTTTTTTTTTTTTTGAGTTGGAGTTTTGCTCTTGTTGCCCAGGCTGGAGTGCAGTGGTGTGATCTCAGCTCACCGCAACCTCTGCTTCTCAGGTTCAAGCGATTCTTCTGCCTCAGCCTTCACGAGTAGCTGGGATTACAGGCATGCACCACCATGCCGGGGTAATTTTGTATTTTTAGTAGAGACGGAGTTTCTCCATGTTGGTCAGGCTGGTCTTGAACTCCCAACCTCAGGTGATCAGCCCGCCTTGGCCTCCCAAAGTGCTGGGATTACAGACGTGAGCCACCGCTCCCGGCCAAATCAACTCTTTTACCTTTAGATTATCAAATAACTAGTCCCCCACCCATGGGTACTAGATTTTGCTACCTTTTAGGGCTATGCTTCACCCATGTTCTGGAAACCCACAGAAATAATAGGTATTAGTTTTGACAGTACTTTAGCTTGATCTGCTTTAGATGCTGTCATTGCTTTTGTCACAATTAGTTAATAGAGTCCACTTTTTTTTTTTTTTTTTTTTTTGAGAGAGAAAGAGAAAGGGTCTTACTCTGTCACCCAGGCTGGAGTGCAGTGGACCAATCTTGGCTCATTGCAGCCTTGACCTCCCGGGCTCAGGTGATCCTCCCACCTCAGCCTTCCAAGTAGCTGGGATTACAGGTACACACCACCACACCTGGCTAATTTGTGTGTGTGTGTGTGTGTGTGTGTGTGTCTGTGTGTGTGTGTAAAGATGGGGTTTCACTGTATAGTCCAGGCTGGTCTCAAACTCCTGGGCTCAAGAGATCCTCCCACCTCGGCTTCACAAATTGCTAGGATTACAGGCATGAGCCACCTCACCTAGCCTGGAGTCCACTTTTGCATGTGTCTTATGACAGCAAAAATTCTTATTCATTATGCTGTACTACTTGCATAAGAGCAACTGCATACAATCATCAGAATGATTTATTCTTTCCTAATTAACATACATCATATCTCTATGCAAGCAGAATCATGAAAATATATGGCAATTTGTAGAATAGTTTCCCTTAACCAGCCTTTAAAGGACTTCCTAGCTTTTTTGATTACTCACCTTTATCACCCCAAATTTTTATCACTCCTAAAATAAGTATTTGTAAACTACATTATTAACCAGTGTATTGGTCATATATTATAAAGCATGCACAGGCCAGGTGTGGTGTCTCACGCCTGTAATCCCAGCCCTTTGGGAGGCCGAGGCAGGAGGATCACTTGAGTCTAAGAGTTCGAGACCAGCCTGGGCAACATGGTGAAACCCCATCTCTACAAAAAATAAAAACAAAGTAGCCAGGTGTGGTGGCTTGTGCCTGCAATCCCAGCTACTGGGGAGGCTGAGGTGGGAGAATTATTTGAGTCCAGGAGGTCAGGGCTACACTGAGCTACGATTGTGCCGCTGCACTCCAGCTTGGGTGACAGAGTGAGACTCTGTCTCAAAGAAAAAGCACAAAAATAGAAATAAAGAAGGATGAGAGATTAAATGAACTTCTAAAAATTAATTCTAATAATTATTAATGGTACAATAACCTTTGCTGTCGTTTTGATGATACCAGTGACATTAAATGTGCTTCATTTAAACAAAATTTTGGTTTATGATACAGCTACTTGAACATCTGATTCTAACTTCTGTTTATTTTTATACTTGATTTTAATGACTGATGCCTCACAAAGTATATACATTTTAAAATAAAAGAAGTGTATTGTTTGGATGCACTTACTGAATAATCATATTCATATTACAGTTCCAGGCACCAGTTATGCAAACATTTTATTGCTGTTCCTGAACCTGCTGTCTTTTACGTTTTTAACAAATTGAAAAGTTAAAAGGTGGAACATCTTTTAGATAACAAAACTGTATAGGAAGGGAAATATTTCAAACCTACTCTGTATTGTTTATTCTCTATTAAAAAAAACCTTGGCCGGGCACGGTGGCTCATGCCTGTAATCCCCGCACTTTGGGAGGCCGAGATGGGCAGATCACGGGATCAGGAGATTGAGACCATCTTGGCTAATACGGTGAAACCCTGTCTCTACTAGAAATACAAAAAGTTAGCTGGGTGTGGTGATGGGCGCCTGTAGTCCCAGCTACTGGGGAGGCTGAGGCAGGAGAATGGCGTGAACCCGGGAGGCGGAGCTTGCAGTGAGCCGAGATCGTGCCAGTGCACTCCAGCCTGAGCAACAGCAAGACTCCATCTCAAAAAAAAAAAAAAAAACCTTGACATAAAATATTTTAGTGTTTCAATTAATTTAAAGGCTCCTAGTGTCTTGTAGGTATTCTGGGATTGGAAAACATGATTACAAGAAGAGAGTTTAGTTACATTTAATATTAAAATGTTTAAAAACATTTTATTGAACTACAATAGACAAATTATATATAAAGTATACAATTTGACAAATTTTGACATCTGTATATATCCATGAAACTATCACCAGAATCAAGATATTGAACATCTATCACCTCCAAAAGTTTCCTTGTGTCATGTTGTAATCCTTCCTTCTTGTCCCTGTGTGCTATTACCCTCCTCACCCCCTGTCAACTCCTGAAACCACTCATTCTGTTTTCTGACACTATGTATTTTCTAGAGTTTTATATAAATGAAATCATACAGTGTAATTTTTTTTGCCTGACTTATTTCAGTCAGCATAATTATTTTGAGATTCATTCATGTTGCTATGTGTATCAGTAGTTCATTCTTCTCTGTTGCTAAGTAGTATTCCATTGCATGGGTATACTACAATTTGTTTATCCATTTACCTCTTAGTGGGCATTTGGGCCGTTTCCAGATTTGGGCTATTACCAATAATGCTGTTAACATTTCCATGCAAATCTGTGTGGGCATATGCTTTTTTTTTTTCCCCTTTTGAGGCGAAGTCTCGCTCTGTTGCCCAGGCTTGAGTGCAGTGGCGCAATCTTGGCTCACTGCAACCTCCACCTCCCAGGTTCAAGCGATTCTCCCGCCTCAGCCTCCCAAGTAACTGGGATTACAGGCATGCACCACCATACCCAGCTAATTTTTGTTTTTGTTTTCTTTTGAGACGGAGTTTCGCTCTTGTTGCCCAGGCTGGAGTGTAGTGGCATGATCTCGGCTCACTGCAACCACCACCTCCCTGGTTCAAGCTATTCTCCTGCCTCAGCCTCCCAAGTAGCTGGGATTACAGGTGCCTGCTGCCACACCCGGGTAATTTTTTGTATTTTTAGTAGACATGGGGTTTCACCATGTTGATCGGCTGGCTTCAAATTCCTGACCTCAAGCGATCCGCCCACCTTGGCCTCCCAAAGTGCTGGGATTATGGGTGCGAGCCACCACGTCCAGCCTACATATGCTTTTGCTTTTCTTGGATAAATACCAAAAGTGGAAAGCCTGAGTCATATGGGAGATATATGTTTAACTTTTTAAGAAACTACTAAGCTGTTTTCCAATATGGCTATACCATTTTACATTCCCACTGTAGTGTATGAGAGTTCCAGTTGTTTCAAATGCCGGCCAACATTTGGTGCATTTTAAATTTTGGTCATTCTAATAAGTGTGTAGTGATATCTCATTGTGGTTTTAGTTTGCATTTCCCTAATGATTAATGATGTTGATCATGTTTTCATGTGTTTATTTGCTATTTGTATATCTTCTTTGGTGATATGTTTATTCATATCTTTTGTCTATTTTTAAAATTTGTGTTTTTTAAAAAAATGTAGAGTTCTGAGAGTTCTTTATATATGCTGTATATAAGTCCTTATCAGATACACTAGTTGCAAATATTTTCTTCCAGTATACTGCTTATCTTTTTATTTCCTAATAAAGTTCTTACAAAGCAGAGGTTTTAAATTTTGACGAAGCCTAATTTATCAAGTTCTGGATCACATTTTACGTGTCATGTCAGAAATGCTTGCTTTTTTTTTCATATGGATATCTAGTTTTTCCAGCACTACTTGTTGAAAAGACTGCCATTTCTCCACTAAACTTCCCTTAACCTTTATTTAAAAAATCAAGTGACTATAAACATGAGGGCTTATTTCCATACTCTCTATTCTGTTCGTTTGTCTATCTTCCTGCCCAGTACAACATTGACTTGATTACTGTGGATTTATAGTGTCTCTTGAAATCAGGTTAAGTTCCAGCTTTGTTCTACCATATGTTTTGAACCTCACAATATATCGTTTTTCCTTTAAACAGTCAATTATATTTTAAAAGAGATTTAAGTAATAAGAAAAAAGTATTTTTACCTACATTGTTACCATTGCATGTGCTCTGTATTCCTTTTTATAGACCTTTATTTCTGTGCAGTACCATTTTCTTTCTGCTTCAAGGACTTCCTTTAACACTTTTTATTGTGCAGGTCTGCTGGTGATTAATTCTTTCAACTTTTGCATGTCTGAAAAAGTCTTTATTTCACTTCTGTTTTTGAATGATATCTTGCTGGGTGTAGAATTCTATCTAGGTTGATGTTTTTTTTTTTCTTTCAGTATTTTAGAGAGGTTGTTCTGTCTTTACACTTGCATTGATGCCAATGATAAATTTGCTTTTAACATTATCTTTGTTCATCTGTATATATATAATGTGTCCTTCCCCAAGACCCCAACCCCACCCCACCCCACCACTCTAGCTTCTTTTAAGATTTTCCCATTATTTCTGGTTTTAAGCAATTTATGGTGTGCCACATGGTACATTTTTCTTTATGTTTCTGGTGCTTAATGTTCATAGAGCTTCTTGGATCTGTGAGTTTATAGTGTTCACCAAATTTGGGCCATTATTTTTGGTGACATCAATGACTTGTATAGAAGGTAGCTTGATGTTGCCCCACAGCTCATTAATTCCTTTTTCTTTTTTTCAATTTTTTTCTTTCTGTGTTCCATTTTGAATAATTTCTATTGCTATGCCTTCAAGTTCTTAACTCTTTTCTACTGTAATACCCAATTTGCTGTTAATTCCAACGAGTGTGGTTTTCATCTCAGACATTGTACCTTTTATCCGTAGGTTTGATTTGAGTCTTTTTACATCTTCCATGTCCCCTACCTAACTTTTTGAACATATAGAATGCAGTTATAATAATTGCTTTAATGACTTTGTTTACTAATTCTAACATTTGTGTCAGTTCTTGGTCTTTTTGATTGATTTTTCTCATTATTATGGATCATATTTTCTTGCTTTTTTGCATGCCTGTTAGTTTTTTACTGGGTACCAAATATTATGAATTTGACCTTGTTGAGTACTGCATATTTTTGTATTACTATAAATATACTTGAGCTCTGTTCTGGGATGCCCTTAGATTACTTGGATACAGAGTGACCCTTTCAGGTTTTTCTGTTTAGATTTGTTAGGCAGGACCAGAGCAGTGCATAATCTGGGCTATTTCCCACTACTGAGGCAAGACCCTTCTGAGTCCTTCAGCTAGTGTCCTGTGAATCATGAGGTTTTCCAATTTGGCTGGCAGAAACAGGCATTATTCTTAGCCCTGTGTGAGTGACAGGCATTGTTCTTTTGAATCCTTTCAGGTAGTTCTTTCCCTGGCCTAGAGTAATTTCCTCACAGGCATACCATGGGCTAATCAGTCCTTTGCTAAATACTCGAGTGAAACCTTCTGCAGGCCTCTGAAGATCTCTCTCTCTTTCTGTGGAGCTATCTCAGGTCCTCTGTCCTATGAACTCCAGCTACCTGTTTTTTTTCCCAGACTCTCAGTTCTGTCTCCAGAACTCAGGGAGTTCACTAGGCTCTACCTGGGTTCTTCCTTTCTGTACCATTATCTGGAAATTCTCTTAAGACAGTAAGCTGGGAAAATCAAAGGGCTCATCTTATTTGTTTCCCATCTCAGAAATCATAGTCCTTCATTGCTTGATGTTCAGTGATTTGAAAACCATTGTTTCATGTATTTGGTACATTTGTTGTTGTTGTTATTGTTTCAGGCAGGGTGGAAATTCATTCCACCTTGACATTTTATAATCCCCAATTATGACCAATTAAAATTTGTAGCCCAATTTAAATTCTCATCTTTCAAAAAAAGTGTAGACACCATCACATTTCTTGACATAGCTAAATCAGTTCTGAATACCCATGTTCAAAAGTATACAGAATCTGGCATGCAGCAGTATAAATCTCACATCAGTATAAAACTCATTAATCAGTTTCTGTGTAAAACATAGTATCATTTTAACAAGAGCAGTTTAATTCAGGCTTCTTGGTTAAACGAATATATTTTGAAAGACTCTGGTTTACTTTTTCATGTTCAGTGAGGTATAAAATTGTCCATTGTCCTTAGCCTAAACAGCAAAATACTTTCATTATATCACTTTGGCAGGATATGATAATCCATTAGAATGTATTTGTAAAACTATCATATAATTACTACTTATAACTTTAGAGAATAATTTAATACCAGTTCAGCCTTTTGGCCCTTGGGCATGGGTCAATTTTTAAGAAAATCTTCTGTCATCTATAAGGCTGTCAGCATGGTTCCTCACTTCAAAAACAGTGGCCTGTGATTAGTGCATTAAAATTAATCACTATAAATTCATCAATGTACCCAAAAACTACTTGTACCCCAAAAGCTATTGAAATAAAAAAATTTAAATAACAATAACAATAGCCTGAAACTTTAACTGACCTCTAGACAGTTTAACTCACAATTCATCTGCATTCTTTAGAAGAAAATAAATGTCATTTTCTAAGACCCAGTTAAGTTTGAAAGCAGAAATGAACATATATAAACTGACACAAATAGGTAACACTTAGCATTCTTTGTGTTCTCATTACTTTAAGCACTTAACATATTTTAAAAACTCATTTAATCTTTATAAAAACAAGCCCCAAAGGATAGGTACAATTTTTATCTTCATTTTACGAGTGAGGAAATTGAGGTACTGAGAGGTTTAGTAACTTACCCAAGGTCACACAGCTAGTAAATGTGGAAGTTGGGATTCAAGTTCAGGCAGTCTGGCTCAATTCCAAGCTTTTTGTTTGTTTGTTTTATTGACACAGAGTCTCACTCTGTTGCCCGGGCTGGAGTGCAGTTGCACCATCTTGGCTCACTGCAACTTCCGCCTCCCAGGTTCAAGCCATTCTCTGCCTCAGTGTCCTGAGTATCTGAGACTACAGGCGCAAGCCACCATGCCTGGCTAATTTTTTTTTTTTTTGTATTTTTTGTAGAGACAGGGTTTCACCATGTTGGCCAGGCTGGCCTCGAACTCCTGGCCTCAAGTGATCCACCCGCCTTAGCCTCCCAAAATGCTGGGATTGCAGATGTGAGCCACCCACCCAGCCCAGAGTCCAGGCTTTTAACCACAGCTCACACACTGCCTCAGGAAAACAAAAACATTTTTCTCTTAGCTCTATTACAGCTCTTCAATTTCCATGGGTTTAAGTTTAAACATGTAAACACAAATAGATTTCTGGGTAAAGACATTCACTAGACTTTTGTTGAACTCATACTGTGTGTCACACACTGTGCCAAGCTCCTGGGGCTGTGATATCCAGATATAGTACCTACCTTCAAAGAGGTTACATCTGGTAGATGTTTCTAGTTTGAGCATAAGAACCATATATTACCATCTTCACATTTATGTGTGGCCTGCATGCAACACAGCAAAATCTGTTGTATTTGCTGTCCAGGGCAGGGACATTACGTGGTGTTTTCCTAATTCACATCAGTTTTCATTTTGGGAACACCAATGATTATTTTTAATCTGAGTACTATTCTTACAAGCAAGGAATTCTGTATTTTTAGTCATCTTTTTAATATTCTAGTCTCATGCCCAAGGTCATATAGCTAAAAATAGCAGAGCTAGGATTTGAACCCAAGTCTGTCTTTCACCACTATTTTCATTATTCTGTGCTTCCTGTCAAGTTTTGCCTAGTTTTTCATTTTTAAAATTGGTCTTTAGAATTTGAAATAATTTGAGATAGCTCACCCATCCCCTTCTTGAAAACCAGTTGTGTTAGTGTTTATTTTCATTCATTGTTATTATTTCTCAATCATTAGGATTAGGATATAGACTGGATATATCCAATTGGATATGGAATTCTACATATGTCCTTTAGATCAAGCTTATTGTGTTGTTCACCTTGTCTACATACTTACTAATTTTTCATCTGTTATACTATCAGTAATTGAGAGAGGTATGGTAACTTCCCATTTTTATGGTAGATTTAGTTTTTCCTTTGGTTTTGTAAGTATTTGCATTAACATATTATCCTCATTTTTTAGCAATAAATATGTATAATTGCTAAGTAAGCCATCTTTTCTTTTTTTAAATTTTTTTATTATACTTTAAGTTCTGGGATACCAGAATGTGCAGGTTTGTTACATAAGTATACACGTGCCATGGTGGTTTGCTGCACCCATCAACCTGTCATCTACATTAGGTATTTCTCCTAATGCTATCCCTCCCCTAGCCCCCGACCCCTGACAGGCCCCAGTGTGTGATGTTCCCCTCCCTGTGTCCATGTGTTCTCATTATTCAACTCCCACTTATGAGAGAACATGCAGTGTTTGGTTTTCTATTCTTGTGTTAGTTTGCTGAGAATGATACAAACCACCTTTTCTAAAATATTTTTTTATGGGCATGGGTCCCACAAGGATGCTATGTTAAGATACTTCATCTGAGTCTTGACACCTCAGGACTAACACAGAACAAGTTGTCCATCTGAGCTCAGATTCTGACATTCATGATACCTGAGCCGTGGTCTTCTCAATAGATAATCTTGCCTTTTTGACTGTACACCTGGGACTGAATGTAATGAAGGGTCTTAAGTTTTCTTGGGCTTTGGTTTCTCTATTAAACCCTAGTAGCCATAAATTGAGAGTATTCGATTAGTCATAGCTTTTCTAACTTCACATCTGTCTGGTCTTCTTATTATAACTATATTTGTGCCTCCATTATTTTCCTGAGTTCTAGTTTTCAAAATATGATGTACTATTTACCATAAAAATATATCACTGGGTTTATTGCGTATGAAAGCTGTATTTTTCTTTCATATTTTCCTTTTTGAATTTCTAGAGAACATTCTATGCCATAGTATGGGGAGTAGTGATGGTAGTGAGGTAGGAGGCAGGTTTTTTCTCTAAGATGTTAAGGATAGATTTAGTACGATTATGATCTCTTCTTTGACATGTGGGTTATTTAGAAGTGTCTTTATAAATTTTCAAAAAGTGTTGTGATAAGAAATTGCCTTATTTTAAATTGATTTCTTATTTAATTTCCTCGAAGTCAGAGACTGGTCTGTATGGGAAGGATTTAAAAAAAAAAAATTATGGAGACTTGCATTACAGCCTCGTACGTGGTCAGTTTTGGGGGTAAATATTCTATATGTGCTTGAAAATAATGTAATTCTCCAGTTGGATATAGAATTTTTTGTATTCCTATTAAATCAAGCTCATTTTGTTATTCAACTTGTCTATATATTTACTAGTTTGTATTTGCTTGTACCATTCATAATTGCAACAACAAAGAGGTATATGTTAACCTCTGATTTTGATGGTTGATTTTTCAATTTCTCTCTCTTGTTCCTTTGTATATTTAGTGATGTTTTATTAGTGGATGCATGTTTATTATCTCTATGTAGTGATCTTATCTAACCTTTATAATGCTTTTATTGTCTTTTTTACTTTTAGATATTAATATAGCTACCTCAGCTTTCTTTTGGCTAGAATTTACCTGGTATATCTTTTCCCATCTTTTTGCTTTCAATTTTCCCTTCAATTTATGTTTTAGATGTATCTCTTATAAATGGCACATAACTGGATTTTTTCCTTTCATCTAGTCTGTTAATTCCTGTATTTCAAAGGGTGAATTTTGCTCATATATGAGTTTCATATTCATTGATATACTTGAACTTGTTTTTACCATTTTACCTTTTGTTTTCTCTTTGGGTCTCAGTTTTTTCTGCACTTACCTTTGTCTTCTTGCTTTTTAATTTTTGTTCTTAATTTGTTTTCTTCTCCTCATTAGTGATTCTGCAAGATCCCATTGCAAACAAGCTAGCTGTTAACAGGGTTAGTGTTGGAAACAACAGCAACCTATGGTGGAAGGTGGAGCTTGGGGTGGGATATGGCTTTTCTGAAAGGAGTCAGACTGGCAAGTGATGGGGAAGAGGAGGCAGGGAGCTGATGTTTGTAAGCTGATGGTCTTACAAAAATCTTTTTACAAGTATGAGAGAAGCATGTCTGATGGGACTGGAGGGAAGGGAAGTGGGAGTGTGAGATGAATGAAGGCTTAAATAGAACCCAAAGGGACTAGGTAAAGGAATCGAACAAGCATAAGTAACAGAATTTATGGGTGACAATGAGGGTTCAGCTGAGGTTGTAGACCAGGAATTATGTAGAACCTGGGTATGGGAGCAGACAAGGCAGGCTAGAGCATTAGCACAGGTTTGGGATTTTCATGGGCAGTTGTGGCAGAGGGATGAAGGTATATGGATATGGAAGGTACTGGTGAGAGTGGTTCAAATGTTGAGCCATCTGGAGTCCAGGATGGGTATAGGGGGAAGATAGATCAGCAGAAGGCAAGTGGACCAAGAGACAATGTGGGGCTCAAGAGACTGTGGTCTTGATAAGGTTGAAGAACAGATAGAGCAGGAGTGAGCTGTGGTTGGAAAGTGGGAATTCTTGAATTTAAGATTTCAGAGGGGGCAGTTCTGGTTGGTCAGGTCCATAAATGAAAAAGAAAGGGCAGATGTACAATGTTGGTAGTTCCATTTTCTTAAGATACTATCTTTATTTCCTCAAGGATCTTCTTACTTCCCTGGATTTTGATATTACTTGGTCTCATTATTATGCCAATGTGCCTTTCTCATCACAATATTCTGCTGCCTCTCCACAAGCACCAGTTTTTTAATCTGGTATGGTTCTCATTTCTAGTGTGCCTGTGCTATCCTTGCTTTTTAGCTGACAGGTAACTGATAATACCTCTTTTATCCAGGAGCCACTGATTTTTTTGCGCAGTGTTTCAGCCATAATCACACATATGGGAATTCATTTCGACAATGCTTTTGATTTGTCTGTTTAGTATTTTATAGTTGCTTTGGTTATAATTCTGCCTAGACTGAGCCTGTAGAGCACCAACTCTAGTATCAGATTGCCTGGGCTTGAATCCCTGCAATTTCACTTACTTGCTCTTTATTCTTGGGCAAGTTAGCCTAACCTCTCCTGAATCCTAATCTATACAATGGGGGTAATAATAGTCACTCATTCTTGGTCTTGTGGCAAGGATTAAATTAGTTAATATATGTAAGGTACTTGTTTGGCATATAGTCAATTCTCAATAAAAGATACTGTTGGGGTGACAATGACAGTGATCGCAATATTGGCAGCATATGCAAAATTATGTACCAGATATTGCATTAAGTGCTAGGGCAGATACAGAGGAGAAGATTGAAAAAGTCCTTGTTTTCATGGAGGATATATATTCTCCTTGGGGATAAGAACTAAGAACATTTCCTCAAGACTGTCTAAGAAAGGGTTTGTGCAAGAGGCTTAACGTCTTATAGTTCAATAAAGACCAGGAAATATACAAGTTGAGGAAATATTGAGGTTTCAGGAACCTGTATAGCTTTGCCATGTTGTTTATGTTCTCCACTGTTTTGTAGGGAATTAGTAAAAAAAGAAAAATAAAAAGTAAAAAAGTGAAAGAGGCGTGTTGTCTAGTTTCAAAGGAGAGGAGAGAAGGTAAGTGTGATTCTCATTTCCTTTTTCACTCTCTGTCTACCTTGGGCTCTTTGACTCCCATGACTACCAAGTGTATATTTTCAGATACATTTTTCCTTCCTGAGGTCCAGCCCTGTGTCTCCAACTATTTCCTGGGCCCAGTTACCTGGATATCAAGTATGCAACACTAACTTAATAGGGTTAAAACAAAACTTTTTGCCTTACTTCCAAACCTGTTTCTTTCCTTACATCTTCTGTTGCTATGAGGGCTGTCACTAGCCAGTCAATTGTTTAATCTAGACTGTGAACTAGGCATCTTTGACTTCACCTTCTTCATCCTCTCTGCTCAGTCAGTCTCCCTATTCTGTCAATTCTACTTCTCAAACCTATTCTGTTTTTTCTTGCTGCCTGGCTCAGGCCTTTATCATTTTAGAAGATTCAGCAAGTATTTGTACTCCGAACATTGTGATTGGCCCTTTAACACACATTATTTAATTTTTTAAACAACGTTTGAGGTGGGTAGTTTTGTAGATGAGAAACCAAAGGGTCAGAAATAAAATGACTTCTGCTGGGCACGGTGGCTCTGTCTATAGGTCCAGCTACTTGGGAGGCTGAGGCAGGAGGATCGCTTGAGCCCAGGAATTTGAGTCCAGGCTGGGCAACATAGTGAAACTCTGTCTCTAAAAATGAAAAATAAAATGACTGGTCTAATTGTTTAGAGGCACAGTTAGTAAATCTAGATTGTCTTTTGCTGCAGTATTGTAATAATATCTCTGCCTCATTTGTATTGTTTTCTTTTTTGAGATATAAATGGAAGATATATGTAAAAACAAATTAGAACTATATGAAGTAAAAAGTGAAAGTTGCCCTTTCCCAATTCTACTCCCCAAGGGAAACCAATGATAGTGGCTTTTGTTCTAGACCTTTCTCTTTGCATATACAAATATTTAGATAAATTCTTTATAAAAGATCATTTTTTATTGTCCTACAACTACTTTTTCACTCATGGCCATATGTTTATGTCAATACATGTGTATCTACCACATTTTTAATGGCGACATAATGTTCCATTATGTGGACATATTATGTTGTTTAATGATTCCTCTGTTAAATAACTGTTTCTGTTCTTACAAATAATGTTGCAGTAATAGTCTTGTGCATATACTCTTGCTTGTGCATTTGTATGAATATTTCTATTAGGTAAATTCTTAGAAGTCATATTGCTTGGTTAAATATATGCCTATTTTAAATGTATGTACTACCAAATTGTCCTCTGATTTGTCCTCTAAATCAGTCTTTCATATTATAGCTAGAGCGATATAGCTATAATATGTCTTTGTAAAATGAATTTCATCATGTGATTTCCAGCATCAAAAAGCAACATCAGAGATGTTTGATGGATTTCTATTGTCTATGCAGTAAATTTTAAAATTAAAAAAAATTTTTTCCAGACAGAATCTTGCTCTGTTGCCCAGGCTAGAGTGGGCCACATGTGATGGCGTGATCTCAGCTCACTGTAGCCTCAACCTCACAGGCTCAAACAATCCTCCCACTTCAGCCTCCCGAGTAGCTGGGAATGCAGGCGTGTACTATCACGCCCAGCTAAGTTTTGATTTTTCTTTTTGTAGAGACTGAGTCGCCCTATGTTGCCCAGGCTAGTCTTGAACTCCTAGGTTCAAGCGATCCTCCTGCCTCAGCCTCCCAAAGTGCTGGGATTACAGGTGAGAGCCTCCATGCTGAGCCAAAATTCTTAAAATTTTAAAAAAGTTTTTAAGAGTTATGTAATTTGGTCCCAAACTATCTTTCGTACCATTCTTCCCTACCAGGAAATTTGTCCTCTGATAAGGCAAAATCCACCTCTTCTGTGAAATTTCCCATGTATACTGCTCTTTCCTCTCTCTATACAAGATAGAATGAGTTACTTTCTTCCCTAAGTTCTCATAGCACTTAATTTATAGTCCCTTATAATCCCTCTGATAGCACTTAATGCATTGTACTGTATTTATGTGTGTCTGTCTCCCCTGCTACTCTGTGATTTTCGTAAGGGTAGGAACTGTGACTTACTCATCTTTGTATCCCCAGCAGTTTACACAATGCCTGTCAGCGTAGTGCTCAACAAGTGTTCATGAATTTGGGCAAGATATCCTGGAGGCAGTGCTAGACTGCTAGTATGATAAGAACTTTGAGAGATAGAGTAGGTGGTAGAAGTTTTGAAGCATAGCAGAAAGCTGACTGACTCCTGGGAGAATGGAAGCTGGTTAGGAATAGACAACTGGGCCTAAACTGGCAGGAGCCTTCATGTGCTTTTCTCCTTTACTACAGAGACCAGCTGCCTGGTTATTTGGGTTAATAGGCTTGAGATTTGAGAACATTTAAAGTATTAAAAATTGGATGATTGAGGACTCACTTGGAGAGGGAGATTGACTCAGCTGTTCTATGTTCTTTCCAGACTAAGATGCATATACTGAATAACCAATCCTTTTCCCAGAGTCACGAATAACTTTTTCTTTCTGAAAAATCAAGGACTCTTCATTTTCAGGGCATGTTTTGGATGGGAGTAGGAAGAGTAAACAGGTCAGATACTTCTACTTTGTCTCTTTAGCTTGGCTCAAGGGGAAAGTAACCTATTGAAAGGGTTTAGGGCTGTGGGCCTATTCTTGAGTAAATCATCTGTGTGAAATTAGTTATTTTGTCATTTCAGGCAACTCTGGTAGCTCTCCTTGTCTGGTTGTTTTGAAGAAAGAAGAGTAGAAGAAAAAGTTGAATAAATCATGTCGGAGTTACTGGACCTTTCTTTTCTGTCTGAGGAGGAAAAGGATTTGATTCTCAGTGTTCTACAGCGAGATGAGGAGGTCCGGAAAGCAGATGAGAAAAGGATTAGGTAAGAGTTCCCCAAAACGCATAGGGACCCAGGCCTTTGACCAATGATGTCTGGGCTTTTCCTTATGTCTCCCACCTGACTTTCATAGGAATTTGTATATGTGATGTTTACCACTACTTATTGGGTCACGTTGGGCTCTGAGTTTGTTGCTTCCACAGAACCAAATAGTCTTACTGTCTTTACCTCTCAACCCCTCTCTATCCAATCTATGCATATCCTGAATCCACTTACGCTTCTCTTTTGGGTCTTGGCAGGCGACTAAAGAATGAGTTACTGGAGATAAAAAGGAAAGGGGCCAAGAGGGGCAGCCAACACTACAGTGATCGGACCTGTGCCCGGTGCCAGGAGAGCCTGGGCCGTTTGAGTCCCAAAACCAATACTTGTCGGGGTTGTAATCACCTGGTGTGTCGGGACTGCCGCATACAGGAAAGCAATGGTACCTGGAGGTGCAAGGTGTGCGCCAAGGAAATGTGAGTGTCACCTATGGCTGAGTAGAGAGGGGATGAGGCCTTGGCTGTGGTGAGAATTTCTTTCCTCAGCCTTTATTAGACAAGAACCATTCTTTATCCATCTGTCATTTTCTTTTATTTCTTCCCAGAGAGTTGAAGAAAGCAACTGGGGACTGGTTTTATGACCAGAAAGTGAATCGCTTTGCTTACCGCACAGGTAGTGAGATAATCAGGATGTCCCTGCGCCACAAACCTGCAGGTACTGGACCTGTCTAGAGATGGTTCTTGGTATGGAATCCTAGTGTATTCTGACTGGTGGCATCTTAACTCCATGGGCTCAGCCAGTTAGTGGAGAATAGAAGATTGTATTGTCATCCCTTCTGCAAGCATGGTGTATTTCAGGGGATTTGCTATGAGGGTTGTTTCCTTTTTCCCCTACTCATAACCACCACCCTGGCATACTTTTCTTTGTCTTGAAGTGAGTAAAAGAGAGACAGTGGGACAGTCTCTCCTTCATCAGACACAGATGGGTGACATCTGGCCAGGAAGAAAGATCATTCAGGAGCGGCAGAAGGAGCCCAGGTAAGAATCAAGTAATTGTTTAAAGAAATGCTTACAATATCCCTTTAATTCTTTTACTATTCTTTTTACTTCTTCTGTTTATAAAATAATAGATGTTCATTATAGGAAAACTTGAAAAGTACAGAAAATAGTAAAGGAGGGAAAAAATCATTCCTAATCCCACTACTCATATGTAGACGTTAACATTTTGGTATATTTACTTAGTTCTTTATTTTTTATAGTTTGCATTCGCTTTCTCAGGTTGAATAGTTTGTTCTTTATAAGAACAATTTGAAGACAAATAAAAATAACACATGCTTATTATTAAGCAACAAATCACCCACATTCCTACTACCCCAGTTTTCACATTATGTGAAAATTATTTCGTATATCTTCTATGTATATACATAACGGGTTGACTGGATGGATAAACTGAAAAATCTTTTTAATATTGGATCATAGTATAATAAATTAAAATCATCCTGTTGAATTTAACAGAATAAAACACTGAAATAAAATGAAAGAATAGCTAATCTTCAGACAAATTTTTTTTAAAGTAAAAGATATTAGTTGTTAACATTCCTCTAAGCTTAAGAAAAAATATTATGAAAGCCATTGAGCAGTTGGTCACTTTTTTAGTGGAGTGTTTTTGGTAACAGCCTTATTGAGATATAATTCACATGCTATACAATTTGCCCATTTTTGGTGTACAATGCAATAGTTTTTAGTATATTCACTGAGTTGTGCAACCATCCCCTGAATCAATTTTAGAAAATTTTCATCACCTCAAAAAGAAACCCTTTACCCTTTTAGCTGTCACCCTCCCTGATCCCTAAGCAATCACTGATCTACTTTCTGTCTCTCTATATTTGCCTATCCTGGATATTTCATGTAAATGGAATCATACAATATGTGGTCCTTTTTGACTTGCCTCTTTCACTTAACATTAACGTTTTCAAGGTTCATCCATGTCATAGCATGTATCAGAACTTCATTCCTTTTTATAGCCAAATAATACCCCATGATATGTATTTATCACATTTTATCTGTTCATCTGTTGAAGAACATTTGGGTTGTTTCTACTTTTTGGTTATTAAGAGTAATGCTGGGCCAGGTGCGGTGGCTCACGCCTGTAATCCCAGCACTTTGGGAGGCTGAGGTGGGTGGATCATGAGGTCAGGAAATCGAGACCATCCTGGCCAACATGGTGAAACCCC
>NW_026652282.1:83511110-83512277 GCF_009828535.3 Hylobates moloch | reverse complement strand
AAAAAAAAAAGAGTAATGCTGCTATGAACATTCATTAAGAGTTTTGTGTGGATGTATGTTTTCTTTTCTCTTCTTTTCTTTTGAGACGGAGTTTCGCTCTTGCTGCCGAGGCTGGAGTGCAGTGGCGCCATCTCGGCTCACTGCAACCTTCACCTCCCAGGTTCAAGCGATTTTCCTGCCTCAGCCTCTTGAGTAGCTGGGATTACAGGCACGCGTCACCAAGCCCAGCTAATTTTCATATTTCTAGTAGAGACGGGGTTTCACCATGTTGGCCACGCTGGTCTTGAACTCCTGACTTCAAGTGATCCACCTGCCTTGGTCTCCCAAAATGTTGGGATTGCAGGTGTGAGTCACCATGCCTGGCCTGTTTTCATTTTTCTAAGGTAGATACTTTGGAGTTAGCCGTCATTTAAAAAATCTGCCTGTTTCAATATTTAACATTATCAGTGGACGCTTTGCTGTGAAAGAGGAAGCAGTTAGCTTTCTTACACTTCCCCCTGGTTATTTTCTTCTATCCCCACTATTTGTTACTCGAATTATTTTTCCTTTGTCAGGGTTTATGTTATTTACATTCTCTTATATAACCATAAATCATCTGTTTGTTTTATCTGTTTGTTTCCTTTTAGTTTTATACTTAAAAGGATTGTATGCTTACAATCAGGCCTTATACCACAACTTCTCTATTTCTGATTTAGTTCTTGGTTTTCTGGATTTCATCATTGAGGAGTTCCTTCAAGAAGAGCTTGCAGGTGCTATATTTATTGTATTCTTACATGTTAAGAATGTCTGCCAGGTGCCTTTATACTTGAATGGTATCTTGGCTGGATATTATATTCTTGGGCCACATTTTCTTTCCCTCAGAATGTTGTAGACATTGTTCCATTGTCTTCTTCCATTGAATGTAACTGTGAAGAAGTCTGAGGACATCTTGGCCCTTGTAATTTTCTTTCTTATGGATGAGAGAGAGAGAGAGAGAGAGAGAGAGAGAGAGAGAGATTGGACTTGCTTGAAAATTTTCTTTTCTTTTTCTTGAAGTTTAGTAATTTAAGGGCCTGTAATCCCAGCACTTTGGGAGGCCGAGGCGGGTGGATCACAAGGTCAGGAGATCGAGACCATCCTGGCTAACACGGTGAAACCCCGTCTCTACTAAAAATACAAAAAAATTAG
>NW_026652282.1:83472667-83511100 GCF_009828535.3 Hylobates moloch | reverse complement strand
AACCTGGGAGGCGGAGCTTGCACTGAGCCGAGATCACGCCACTGCACTCCAGCCTGGGTGACAGAGCAAGACTCCGTCTCAAAAAATAAAAAAAAATTAAAAAAAAAAGAAGTTTAGTAATGTAACAAGGTTGTAACTCAATGGTGATCATTCTGTATCATTTTTCCCTATATGTGATATACCCTTGATGAGTTCTTTCTTCATTGCTGGAAAATTTTTCTGTATCGTATCTCTGAACTCTTTTTCTTTCTGTTTTATTAGTTAAGTTCTCCACCTCAGAGATACTGGATTTTCTTATCCTCTATTTTTGTCATTTTCTTTTACTAGCGAATGGAATAGGAAAAATGGTGAAAGCGATTAACTGTGATTAGCCCAACCCATTCCTCCATGCTATTAATTTGATTTTCAGTTTATTTACCTCCCCTCCCCCCTTTCCCCTCCCTTCCTTACTTTTTGCTGCTTCTAATTTAATTATTTGAGTAAATTATCTTATTTAGGTTTTGATTTGTTCTTTGCTCTAATCTTCTTTCTCTTATTTTGTTTTATCATCTTGTATTTGAATTCTTGCACTTTATTGAATTTATATTATTAATTCCCCTGTAGTGTAAAGCACTCACATGAAACCTACTTGTTTTCCTAGGGTTAAATTCTTCTCCAGACTCGGTTCTTCATCCATCTTGCAAATTGTTTTCATTTCTCTCCACTCCATGGCTATTTATATATCTGCCAGACTATTATTTCATTTTACTCAACTTTAATATGGGAAGTTTTGTCTGTATCTTTTGTTTCCTCTGATACAGTATATGTGAGTTCTTCTTCTCACCTTAACTTGAAACAATTTATCTTTTCCCCATTCCCAGCTATACTTTAGTTTAAGGACTGAATATTGCTTTTTATATTTCTTTCCTTGTAACCTGAAGGGGTAGGTGCAGAAGGCAACTTGGGGTCCTGAGTTTTGGTCTCATGAAATTCTCTTAAATGTCCTGGTTCAGGGCTTACCTGTCCCAGATCTGGGTTAATCCCCTAGCTCATACCAGTGCCCTGGGAGATGACATTTTGCATTAGTCTTGTCTGTCTTTGTTGAGGTTCTACAGTGGTACCTGGGGCTATAAATCTTGAGGTCTTCCGTTTTTCTTGACTACTCACTCACTTAATCTGCAAGTTGCTACATTGGAAAGGATTAGTTAAGGAGCTTTGCTGAATTAAATCTTCTGTTTTCTTAGGCACGATTTTTGAAATCTGTGACTTGAGGCTTTATTTTTGACTCATTTGGTTGTGGCGGTGAATTTTTACCTTTTGTATGGTGTGTGTGTGTGTTTTTTTCCCCTAACTTTCACTCACCCAGAGGGAAATGACTTTATCATGTTTCATATGATTGTTGCAAAACAGTATAGAAATGTATAAAGTAAGTCCTCCAGTAACCTCACTGCTTCTTCCCCAGATAATTATTGTTAATAGTTGTGAATAGTTTTGGCATATGGACTACCAAACTGTCTAAATATACATATATGGGTTGGGTTCCTAAGTTTTTACTTTCTTTTTTTTAAAGGATGATACTGTATACATGTTAAGTGAAAAAAAGTGAAAGAAAAAGAACTTTAAAAACTGAATAATGCAGACAATCCCATAGAAAATGCACAAAAAATTTGAACAGACATTTCACCAAAGACAATATAGAGATGTCAGATAAGCACATGAAAAGATGCTCAACATCTTTAGTCGTTAAATAAATTTGACCTAAAAATCACAATAAGATACTACTACATACCCATTAGAATGACTAAAATTAAAAAGACTGACCATGCCAATTGTTGGTGAGGATGTAAAACAACTGGATTTTAAAAAAAATTTCTTTTCTACATTTCCTCCTTGCTATTATAAACAACTAGCATTCTTATACACTGCTGGTGGGAATGTACAATGGCATAGCTACTTTGAAAAGCAATTTGGCAGTATTTTAAAAAGTTCATTGTGCACCTACCTTGTGATTAAGTCATTTCATTCCTGGGTACTTACTCAAGAGAAAGGAAAACGTATGTTTGTACAAAGACTTCTACGTGAATGTTCATAGCAGCTTTATTTGTAATAGCCCAACCCTGGAAATAACCCAAATGCCCATCAGCAGGTGAATGGATCAACTGATTTGTTTATACGATGGAATACTACTCAGCAATGGAAAGAAATGAACTATTGATACACGCAACAACATGAATGAATCTCAAAATAATCATGCTGAGTGACAGAAGCCAAGCAGTAAAGAGTACATACTGTATGGTTCTGTTTGTATAAAAATCTAGAAAATACAAACTAGAAAGCAGTGACAGAAAGCAGATCAACACTTACAGGAAGGGCGGGAGGGATTAGAAAGGGGCAGGAGGAAACCTTTGGGAGTGAAAGATATGTTCATTAACTTAATTGTGATAGTTTCGCAGATGTCTACATTTGTCAAAATGTCACGTTGCACACTTGAACATGTGCAGATTATTTATGTCAGTTATTACTCAAAGCATAAAAGAAAAAAATCGTAGAAAGATACAGCATGAACATCTTTCTGTGTCAGCACCAAGGATCTGTTTCATTCTTTTGACATCTGTATGATGTTTCATTGTATATATGGACTGTGATTTTTATCTACACAGCCTTGGGTGGGTGACTCATCTGTTCCAGGTGATGAGGCCCCCTTTTTTCTTTGTGGATTAAGGATAAGAATGGCTTTTATTTGCTGAACCTGATTAACACATCTGACATCATCAGTCAGAATGTAATTTCTGAAACCTACTGCTTCTGGTTGTCTGTGATCTCTTGTCTCATTGGACCCAGAAGACTCTTATTTATTCTAAACATGAAAACAGATTAAGTGACCATAAATGATCTTTCCCATGAAATTATGGAGCCTCAGAGATAATTTAATTCAACCACCCTATTTTTGCAGAAAAGAAAGCAGGATAAGTGATTTACCTGAGATCATACAGATAGTTAGAGCCCAGGGCTCCCATCTCTTAGTCTATTTTTTACTGCACAGATGTCAAATAATTGCTTTTTTGCCCTTGGGTTGTTTGTATTAGCTCTGGATTGGTATGTATTAATCTTTAGGAAAAGCAAAAACCACTCTCCATGGGCCATTGTTAAAACTACCTCTCTGGAGGAATGGTTCTGCTTGGGTTTTTTTGGCGGCGGTGGGGGTGGGGACAAAAGGGGAAAAAGGACAATTCTAAAGTAAAAAATGAAATCAAGCCCCCCTGCTATGTCTTGTACTATACAGCTAATACAGCTTTCAAGGAATGACCGACATTTCACCTCTTGCAAGTACTAGAATTTCAGCCTGGCTGTCTGTTTTCACAGAACTCTCAAACATCATGTGACAACTTGGAGAGTTTATTCTTTACTGGCTAAGACATTATAGATTTTGGTTAACTCATTCTTTGTGCATCTATTTGTTTGTTTGACAAATACCTATGAATGCCTACTATGTGCCAGGCATTGTTTTAGACCCTGAGATACACTGGTGAATACAAGGCCTCTTGTTTGTGGGGCTTAGATTTCTGGGGTGGGAAATAAAAATAGTCAAGTAAATGTATGGCATATCAGATGTTGACAAGTGCTGTGGAGAAAATGAAGTAGACCAAAGGTATAGGGAGTGCCAGGAATGAATGTGTGTACATATACTGTTTTCTTTAGGATAGCCAGGGCAAGTCTTAACAGCAAGGTAACATTTGAGCAAAGATATGAAGCAAATGAGGGAGCAAACCCTTAGGGTATCTGGGGGAAGAGCATGTAGATAGAGAAAGAAGGACGTGTAAAGACGCTAGGGTGAGTTTTTGTTTGGCACTTTTGAGTAATCTGAAACTGAGTGAGCAAGGGAGGCTGAGGAAGGAGTTGAGGACAGAGATGGGATGAGAAGCATATCATGTTAAGACTTTGGTAGCACTTGTAAGCATTCTGTCTTTTACTCCAAGTAAGAAGGATGGCCGTGAGGGGCACAGCCTTATTTTGTCTTCTTTTTAAAAATGGAGATAAAATTGACATAACATAAAATCATTTTACCAATTTTAAAGTATAAAGTTCTGTGATTGTTAGTACTTTCAGAATGTTGTGCAACCATCACCACGATCTAATTTCAGAACATTTTCACCATCCCAAATAGAAACCCGATAGCCATTAAGTAGTCACCTCCATTTACCCCAGCCCCTAATCTGCTTTCTGTCTTGATAGATTTGCCTAATCTAGACATTTCATATAAATGCAGTCATGCAATATGTGTCCTTTTTTGTTTGGCTTATTTCAATTAGCATAATGATTTCAAAGTTCATGTTGCAGCATGTATCAGAATTTCATTGTCTTATTGATGAATAATCCGTTATGTGAATATACCACATTTCGTTTGTCTAGTCATGCATTGATGGACATTTAGGGTGTTTTCACCTTTTGGATATTAGGAATAATGCTGCTACGAACATTCATGTAACATTTTTGTGTGGACATATATTGTTTAGTTCTGTTGGGTAGGTACCCAGGAGTGGAATTGCTGGGTCATATGATAGTTCTATGCCTGATTTACATTTTAAAAGCTCATTTTGGCTGTTGAGGGAAAGCCAAAGCCAAGGGAAGAAGCAGGATTAGTTAGGAGGCTACTGCAACCATCCAAGAGCTACATGATGGTGGTTTGGACCAGAGTAATGGCAGTGGAGGCAGTGAGAATGGATCAGAGTCTAGGTATACATTGAAGAGGATTTGCTGACAGATTTGATTTGTATTGTGAGAAAAAGAGGAGTAACTGATGATTCTTAGCGTTTTTGACTTGAGAAATGAAAGGGAATTGCCATTTGATGAGACAGAGTTGAAGAGCAGTTTTGGGGGAAGATTAGGGCTTTGGTTTTGGGCTTGCTGTGTTTGAGACATCCACGTGGAGACATTGAGTAGGCCATTGGAAAAACAAGTCTGGAGTTTGAGTAAGAGATAAATTTGAGGCTGGGCATGATGGCTCATGCCTGTAATCCCAACACTTTGGGAGGCTGAGGCGGATGGATCATCTGAGGTCAGGAGCTCAAGACCAGCCTGGCCGACATGGTGAAACCCTGTCTCTACTAAAAATACAAAAATTAGCCAGCCATGGTGGCACAAACCTGTAATCCCAGCTACTCAAGAGGCTGAGGCAGGAGATCGCTTGAACCCAGGAGGTGGAGGTTGTAGTGAGCCGAGATTGTGCCACTGCACTCCAGCCTGGGTGACAGAGACTCCATCTCAAAAAACATAAAAAAAAATATATATATATTTCAGTTATTAGTTTATTGAGGATATTTAAAGCCATGAGACTAGATGAGATCATTTAGGGATAATTCTAGATAGAGAGGAGGAGCAGCCCCAGGAAGAAGTTTGGACATAATCTAAATATTAGAGGTCTACGGAAGGAGGAAGGACTAGCAAAGGAGACTGAGAAGCAGCAGCCAGTGAGGTTGGAGGAGGAAACCAGGGGAGTGTGGTGTCCAGGGAGCCAAGGGAAGTTATTTGAGATATTTGAGGAAGAATGGATTTTTTTCCCCTTTTCCTGCTGCTCTCACTAATTCTTTGAGGTAAGGGGCTGAGGAATGGTATCCTTCCCTTGAAAGATGAGAACTGGTGTTTTGAATGCCCAGAGTCATCCTTCATTAAGGCGATTAAGCTAAAAAAAAAAAAAGAATTCTGGTCACCTGAATACTGTCTTCTAGACATACTGCTTATTTATGGATATATCTCAGTCCCACTGAGGGCATTTATTCAATAATTCAGTCAATAAAAATACTTGAGTGCGTACTCTATGCTAGTCTCTCTTCAAGGCACTGGGAACACATCAGTAAATAAGATATGTGGTCACTGATCTTATGGAACTTTGTCGAATGGAGGAGAAAGACATTAAATAATTTGTTTAAATTATTGGATCAGTTAAATAATTTGTTTAAAATACATACATAGTTACATATGTGGTGACCGTTACTAGGAAATCAGGATGCTATGGGAGCGCAGAGGAAGGTTACTAATCCAGACTTAGGGTGGGGGCGTGGCCAGAGAGATCTGGAGGAATTGACATATAAGGAGAGACCTGAAGCAGGAGTAGATTGAGGCAGGTGAAGAAAAGTGGCCATTGTGAAAAGAATATCTTAGGCAGATAAAAGAGGGAAGATGGAGAGCTTCAGGATATTCAGAGAAACAAAAATAACTTTGTCTTTCTAAAATATAAAACTTGAGGGAGGAGAAGGGGTGAAAAATGAGGCTGGAGAGGGTGAGCAGGGGGCCATATCATGAGGATTTCTTGCCATGCTAAGGAGTTTCAGCTAAATCCCAACAGCAATGGGGAACCACTGAAGAGTTTTAAAAGCACACTGAGGGCTGGGTGCGGTGGCTTACGCCTGTAATCCCAGCACTTTGGGAGGCCGAGGCAGGCGGATCACAAGGTCAGGAGATCGAGACCATCCTGGCTAACACAGTGAAACCCCGTCTCTACTAAAAATACAAAAAAATTAGCCGGGCGTGGTGGCAGGCACCTGTAGTCCCAGCTCCTGGGGAGGCTAAGGCAGAAGAATGGCATGAACCCAGGAGGCGGAGCTTGCCGTGAGCCAAGATCGCGCCACTGCACTCCAACCTGGGAGACAGAGCGAGACTCCGTCTCAAAAAAAAAAAAAAAAGTATACTCAGCTGGGCACCATGGTACATGCCTGTACTCAGCTGGTACACCATGGTACAGCTACTCAGAAGGCTGAGGCAGCAGGATTGCTTGAGCCTAGGAGTTAGAGACTGCTGTGCACTATGACGGCACCTGTGAATAGCCACAGTACTCCAGCCTGGGCAACATTGTGAGACCCTATTTCTTAATTAATTAATGTATTATATGTTTAAAGTATACTCATATTTATTTTAGAAAGATCACTCAGGCTACGATTGTGAATGGATTGGAAAGAGGCCTGACTAGAGGCAGGAGAACGTGCTTCCTTTCAATATTGGCTCTTGGTTTTTATTCTAGTGTGCTATTTGAAGTGCCAAAGCTGAAAAGTGGAAAGAGTGCATTGGAAGCTGAGAGTGAGAGTCTGGATAGCTTCACAGCTGACTCGGATAGCACCTCCAGGTGGGGTTCCCCCATTTCCCTCATCTCCTCTCAACCCAAGTTGCGATTTTGTTCTGCAGCATCAGTGTTCCTGATTTCTGTCCTCAGGAAGTTGAACGAAGTATTTTCTCTGTCCTCACCAGAAGTCTTTTCAGTAGCACGTCTACTGATTTGGCTCTGAGCACAGCTTCCTGGAACATATTGGCATCTCTAGTCAATTCCCCCAGTACCTTGGAGTATTCTTCTTAGCCCAGTAGCAACTGATGCTGCTGTCCCTTAAGAATGAGGGTTTGAGTGTTTGTGTTTGTGCAGAGTTGCCTATCTGATCTTCTGCATGCCTTCTAGGTAAATCACATGCGAAGTGTACCTTCTGAATTTGGTTATTATGATGACCCAAGCCACTGGCTCTCCTTCCATAGAGCTTTGATCCCTGGGTAGAAGGGGAAGGGTAGGAGGTGACTTAGTTATAACTTCTGAATCTACCTCCAGGAGAGACTCTCTGGATAAATCTGGCCTCTTTCCAGAATGGAAGAAGATGTCTGCTCCCAAGTCTCAAGTAGAAAAGGTAAGCTTCAGGTTATTGAGCCACCTTCCTCTCCTCCCTTCCGTCCCTTTCTCCTTCACCTCCTGTCTCCCTCCCTCCCTCCCCCTCACTCTTCTCTTCCTCTTTCTTCCCTCCCTCCATTCTCTTAGGCAGAATTTAAATCAGGAATTTCAACTAAACAAATTTCAGTTCAGATTCATTCGGGAGCATTTTCTAAAGTTTTGGTTGAAATGTGTGAGAAAATAGGTTTTGTACTATTTCTAGGCATTTAATCTTTCCTTTTTGTCATAGTTTAGCGAAAATCTGAGCCTTATTCTTCTTAAGACTGTCCTTCCTTACTCACTCCTTCTACCTATCCATCTGTCCTTTTCCATTTTCTTGCCCTTGTTCCTTCCTAGGAAACTCAGCCTGGAGGTCAAAATGTGGTGTTTGTGGATGAGGGTGAGATGATATTTAAGAAGAACACCAGAAAAATCCTCAGGCCTTCAGGTAACTGGTTTCCCTTACTGGTCTTTCGGGACAGAAGTTCTGAGTACCCTTGATGGGCTCTTGGTATGGAGAATAGGTCTCTTTGATTTGGCTTTTTTGGTCTTCCCCTCAGAGTACACTAAATCTGTGATAGATCTTCGCCCAGAAGATGTGGGACATGAAAGTGGCTCCTTGGGAGACAGAAGCAAATCCGTCCCAGGCCTCAATGTGGATATGGTAGGTGCCTTTATATTTTACTTGGTCACTATATGAAATTTGGCTTATCTAGAGTTGGCTTTAGTACCTGATATTCTCAGTCAACCTATTTAATTCTTTAAGAAAAGGCAACATGAAACTTGATACCCCCAAGTTTCTAAAGTAAATCTGGTTCCTGATTTGCTTAAAGGAAAGGACTGTCTTTGCTATCTCTCTTTTTTTTTTTTTTTTTTTTTGAGACAGAGTTTCGCTCTTGTTTCTCAGGCTGGAGTGCAATGGCATGATCTCGGCTCACTGCAACCTCCGCCTCCCGGGTTCAAGCAATTCTCCTGCCTCAGCCTCCTGAGTAGCTGGGATTACAGGTGTGCACCACCATGCCCGGGTAATTTGTTATATTTTTAGTAGAGATGGGGTTTCACCATGTTGGCCAGGCTGGTCGCAAACTCCTGACCTCAGGTGATCCACCTGCCTCGGCCTCCCAATTTTTTTTTTGTTTTTAAGAGACAGCATCTCACTCTGTTGCCCAGACTGGAGTGTAGTGGCACAATTATAGCTCAGTGCCACCTTGAACTCCTGAGCTCAAGCTATCCTCTCACCTCAGCCTCCTGAGTAGCTGGGACTATAGGCATGAACCATGATACCCAGCTATTTTTTTTTTTTTTTTTTTGAGAGATGGGAGTCTCACTATATTTCCTAGCCTGGTCTCGAACTCCTAGGCTCAAGTGATCCACCCGCCTCTGCCTCCCAAAGTGCTGGAATTATAGGCGTGAGCCACCACGCCTGGCCATCTCTTTTCTTTTCTTTTTTGTCTTTTTATTATACTTTAAGTTTTAGGGTACATGTGCACAACGTGCAGGTTAGTATACATATGTATACATGCGCCATGTTGGTGTGCTGCACCCATTAACTTGTCATTTAACATTAGGTATATCTCCTAATGCTATCCCTCCCCCCTCCCCCCACCCCACAATAGGCCCCGGTGTGTGATGTTCCCCTTCCTGTGTCCATGTGTTCTCATTGTTCAATTCCCACCTAATAAATTGCTGAATATATGGCTGGGGCTCAAATAAATACTTCTTTTGATTAAAATGTAAAGAGGGTTGGGGAAAGTCAAATGGAAAAGAGTTATAGCTTCTATGAAAAACATTAAATATTCTTATCTTGTTCTTTTGAGATATGAGAAGGATGGTTGGAATAGAGCTGGGAACCCTGAAATGGGAAGACATGTAAAAGGAAGGATATGAGGCCGGGCACGGTGGCTCATGCCTGTAATCTCAGCACTTTGGGAGGCCGAGGTGGGCAGATCACCTGAGATCGGGAGTTCGAGACCAGCCTGGCCAACATGGGGAAACTCTGTCTGTACTAAAAATACAAAAATTAGCCAGGTGTGGTGGTGGGTGCCTGTAATCCCAGCTACTCTGGAGGCTGAAGCAGGAGAATTGCTTGAACCCAGGAGGCGGAGGTTGCGGTGAGCTGAGATCATGCCATCGCACTCCAGCCTGGGCAACAAAAGTGAGGCTCCATCTCAAAAAAAAAAAAAAAGAAGTATGTGTGCATACACATACACGTGGCAACTTGGAGCTTTAAAGGAAAGATATCAGTCTTTGAAGTTAAAGAAAAGTCTTTCTTTTATTAGCTCTGAATCTATATTTATTGTTCCAGGAAGAGGAAGAAGAAGAAGAAGAAGACATTGACCACCTAGTGAAGTTACATCGCCAGAAGCTAGCCAGAAGCAGCATGCAAAGTGGCTCCTCCATGGTAAGTTCTATTAGATCTGTGGTTACCGGCATGTTGGGGTACTAGGAAGAAAAGAAGCACCTCCCTAGAGCAGACTTGGGACCTGGGGAAACCATCCTAGTCACTCTTTTCAGGTAAGTAAGATCATTTGTTTGTTCCTATCCTCAATTTAGACTATAGGTGCTTAGTGTACATCTAGGTGACTTCCTGAGCCCCCACCTGGAGATTATTACATTAGATAAGGCTTGGGACATTTTTCATCACAGCTTTGTGAACAATAACCTTAACTTATCCTCTAAAGGGGTACCCAGGCTATGAAGTGAGCAAGATCAGATTTCTTCATCATGGCCCATTCCAAATTCTCAACATTAAAAGAAAGTGAGTGTCATGAGAGGGGCTCTGGCAGGGTTAAATGACATCAGGGTATGGTTAACAAGCAATAATACCAGTCAGGATAATGAAGTTAAAGGAACATTTAAGAATCAGGGCAGCACACCAACATGGCACATGTATACATATGTAACAAACCTGCACATTGTGCACATGTACCCTAAAACTTAAAGTATAATAAAAAAAAAGAATCAGGGCCTTGTTCTGTCATAAGCATGAAGATTGATATTTAGGGAAATAGGAACAAGGGTGAACAGAATTTGTTCACACACACAGGAAGAGAATGTCAGCTCGCATGACCGATTACTACCAGAGAGGAAGGTGCCTTTTCACTTCTGGTAGGGTTTCCTCCCTCCCACTCACTCCCAGTTCTGGCCAAATCTCTTTTCTCTGTAGGCCCTGATAAGACATAAGGTGGATAAGAGAAACCCACAGATAATTAAGGCACCTTGTTTTAGTTAGTGACTAACCCCCTTCTAGCCGGTGTTTTAGTGTATATAACACATTCCCCAGATGGACTTACCTGCACCTTGCTTCTGCTCCCTGCCCACCTCCTGGGGCAGGTGAAAATGAACACTAAAATTTGTAAAAAGAGAAGAGGAAGAGAAGCTAAGAGGCTAGGTGAGCCGTGAGCTGATTTATTCACCTGAACAATTTTGAGTGCTGGTAGTTCTCTCTTACCCTCTGGGTCAAGGAATGTCAGCAGCGCTGGCTTATTGCAGGGGCTTCTGAAACTTCTGTTCAGTGACTGTGGTTTTATCATGAGGGAAGATGTGAGCAATGCGGGTGGGGGAGTGTGCCTTCCCCAGATGTTCGTGGGTGCTTTATCTTCAGAGTACGATCGGCAGCATGATGAGCATCTACAGTGAAGCTGGTGATTTCGGGAACATCTTTGTGACTGGCAGGATTGCCTTTTCCCTGAAGTATGAGCAGCAAACCCAGAGTCTGGTTGTCCATGTGAAGGAGTGCCATCAGCTGGCCTATGCTGATGAAGCCAAGAAGCGCTCTAACCCGTGAGTGCTTCTGGAACCTGACTGATGCTCTGAGACCAGAGACCAGACCCCGGCATCTGTCCGGGCACTCTTGAACAGAGCTTATCCATTTCTGGGGGAGCAGGGAGGTGTAATGTAGGAAAAGAACCAGAATTGGGAAAAAGCAAGAATGGCATGTCTAAGAGGGCTTGAGGTGACATTTTTGACATCACATGTCACCATGGCATATTTATATGGAGAGCAGGAAAGTGAAAAGCAGGCTTGAGAAAGACCAGCAAATTACTCAGTACTCTCTTTGGTTTCTAGGTATGTGAAGACTTACCTTCTGCCTGACAAATCCCGCCAAGGAAAAAGAAAAACCAGCATCAAGCGGGACACCATTAATCCACTATATGATGAGACGCTCAGGGTAAGTATCTAGACCCCAAGAGTAGGAGAACTTGTTCTGTCTTGTGCCCTAAGCTGTAGCTATTCCTCTGCAACATGGCCAGGTGACACGGGCTTCAGTGGGCCATGTCTGTGTCTGAGGATACATTGGGTATCTGTTCACATCCTGATCTCCCAGTGAAGAGAACAAAGGTGATCTGCCTTTCCTGGATTGTTGTGAAGTTGGAGATTCACATGGCCACAAATCTCATGTAATTATCTCTCCTTATTTGAGATAAGGAGTCTCCTTGGCAGTTCTTTTTGGACAATCTAGTGTTATCTCATCCACTTAAGAAAAAATGAATTTTCCAGGTCCTCCTATGGAATACGGTAGGTTTTTATAAAATGGGTTAAGTTGAGGCTTTGAGTGAGGAAACTCTTAAGTGCTCAGGGAACGTAAAGTAATTTGGTATTCAGGACTAGTGACTTCAGGAATGGTTGCTCAGGTTTTGGAATAATCTTGTCTGAAGAATTACCCTTAACTAATCATCTTGGGCTTTTACTTTCCCTTCACAGTATGAGATCCCAGAATCTCTCCTGGCCCAGAGGACCCTGCAGTTCTCAGTTTGGCATCATGGCCGTTTTGGCAGAAACACTTTCCTTGGAGAGGCAGAGATCCAGATGGATTCCTGGAAGCTTGATAAGAAACTGGATCATTGCCTGCCTTTACATGGAAAGGTAGTCTGCTTTAACAACTCCTGCAGTTTGGATCTGAGGTAGAATTGTCTGCAGTAGCCTCTGCTGGTCTATGTTGGTAGCGTCTTTGAATGTAGTCTTCTCTGGAGTTCTAGTGCCCCCTGCTGGTGTTTCTGAGTTTGACAGCAATTTCAGAGGCATTTGTGTATCAAGTGTGAGTTCTGTGTAAACCAGGCGAATTATGAAGCCATGGTTTTGCTTTGAAAAAATTTTCATATGTATACCAAACTTTGTCTCCTAACCTTCCAGAATCTGGGTGTATCCTAACATCCTAACTCGCACCTCTTCTCCGAGCTAACCTTCTGTGTATATCCTAATCTGTACCCTTTTGCCAAGCCACTGCTTTACTTCCAAGTGGGAAGTAAAGCAATTCATGGAGCTCCAATTGCTATGCTCTTGGTTACAGAGGCCAGGGAAATATTGCTTTGGAGATGTCATCTTGGGCCAGAGTGTAGCAGTATGGCATAATCATGCCTGGGATCTGAGTGCAGACCTGTATTGGAATCCTGGTTCTGTCACTTGCCAACTAGATGAGTCACTTAACTTACAAAATAATGTAGGGAAATCATCTGGCTAAGAAGAAATAGTTAAAACAGAGGACTTATTCAGCAACTTCTTGATTATCAGAACTATACGATGACATGACAAAGTTCATCTTTAATTTTTTTTACACTAGCGTTTTAAATGTGGGATGGTTTTACATGGTCCATAGACTATCTTTGGGAAGTTAGATGAGAAACTAGTCATGGTGGCTGCCTCTAGGAATGGAGACTGAGGTAGAAGGAATATTTAGTTTTCTCTATATCCCCTTTTTAAGCATTTGAACTTTTTACCATATTAAGAAAATTAAGCAAAAAAGGACTTATTGTACACGATTCAAAATTAAAACAACATAAAGTATATTAAAAGGAAAGTAGGTTCCATTCCTTAGAAATAACCAGTGTTAACACTACTTGTGTATCGTAGAAATTTTTTATGGCTAGGTGTGGTGGCTCACGCCTGTAATCCCAGCACATTGGGAGGCGGAGGCAGGCGGGATCACCTGAGGTCAGGAGTTCGAGACCAGCCTGACCAACATGGTGAAACCCCATCTCTACTAAATACAAAAAAATTAGCTGGGCATGGTGGTGCAAGCCTGTAATCCCAGCTACTTGGGAGGCTGAGGCAGGAGAATCGCTTGAACCCATGAGGCGGAGGTTGCAGTGAGCCGAGATTGCGTCTTTGCACTCCAGCCTGGGCAAAAGAGTGAAACTCTGTCTCAAAAAAAAAAAAAAAAAAAAAGAAAGAAATTTTGTATTAAGCAGCACAGGTATGCATCCATGTATTTATATGTATTTTTTTCTCTTTTTACACAAATGGGTTCACATGGACCTCACTGTACACATTTTTTTTTTCATTTATCATGGGCATCCTTTTGTGCCATCACTTACAGATCTATCTCATTTTAATTGCTGCTGCATAGTATTTTTTCATGTGCCTGTATTATAATTTATTTACCATTCCCCCACTAATAGGCATTTAAGTTGTTTGAATTCTTTTTTGCTCTTAAAACTATGCTGTAATATATCTTGGTCTTCTTTTGTGAATGTAACTGTCAGAGAAATTCCTGTTGGTGGAATTGCTGAGTGAAAGGAAATATACATCCAATATTTTGATAGCTGTTGCCTTTGCAAAAAAAATAGTGACAACATTAAATTTGTCCCTTTAAATACTAATAAAAACAGGAATTTGTTCAATAGCACAGTAGGATGACTATAGTCAACAAAAATATGTGTATTTCAAAATAGCTAGAAGATTTGAAATGTTTCCAGTGCAAAAAAATGATAAATGTTCAAAATGATGGATGTAACAAAATATCACATGTACCCCATAAATATATACAAATATTATATATCAATAAAAAGACAGGAAAGAAATTATTACCAAAGTGTAACATATTATTACAAATTTAGAATTTCTTAACCATTTGGCACCCAAGTCATTCTCTACGGTCAATATAATTATATTGGAAATGTCACTGTAAACCATCATGAACTACTGCCAATAAAACTGTTTTATATAAAGAGAAGAAACCACATTAACATGGAGGTCTTTGCTCTTTGTAAATATTTGGAGCCAGAATAAAAATGTGCTACTAAAACAAATATGCCAGTTTCTAGCTAATGCTAAACTCCAATTTTTAAGAGTCCACTGAAGTTCACAGAACTTTTCTAAAAAATAATTTTCTAGAAATTAATAAATTGTGTAGATATTTTATAAGCAACAGAAAGACCATTCCCATATTATATATCGATTTTAACTTCTACATTTGTTGTTTCTGGTTTTGTTTTTGTTTTTTGTTTTTTCCCTAGCAATCCATTTGCTCCTATTCAGTTTTCCCTTGCCTGCATCTACCTCCCGATTCTTTTGTCTCTCTCACATATATTAAACTGTGTGTTCTGGGTATGTGGTATGTTGATCCAAACCTATGGGGATTATGCCTTCCTAGCATTGGTAAGGACCCAAGTTAGAGGAACCCCAATTAACACAGGCAAGGCCAAGTGCAGTGACTCCTGCTTGTAATCCCAGCACTTTGGGAGGCTGAGGTGGGCGGATCACTTCAGCTCAGGAGTTCCGGACCAGCCTGGGCAGCATGGCAAAACCCCACCTCTACAAAAATTAGCTGGGTGTGGTGGTGTGCGCCTGTAGTCCCAGCTACTCAGGAGGCTGACGCTGGAGAATCACTTGAGCTTGGGAGGCAGAGGTTGCAGCGAGCTGAGATCGCGCCATTGCATTCTAGCCTGCCTGGGCTCTGGGAGTGAAACCCTGTCTCAAAAAAAAAAAAAAAAAACACACACACACAAAAAAACAGGCAGGTGAAAGGGCACCTCTAGTCTGCACCAGCTCATGCTCTGGATACTAAAGCACAAAGAACAAAGTCATGCCGAGACAGCCAATAGAGTGAAGCAGTTCTGCCAATCAAAGCCAAAGACAATAGGCCACCTGCTGCTCATCCCAGACATTCATTCGTTCACTCTTACATTCATTCAGTAAATATTTGTGGAGCACCTACTATGTGCCAGATACTTTGCTAAGTGTTGGGCATACTAGGATGAACACAAATAGGCTTGATTTCTGTCTCTTGGCACTTTGACTGTAGTGGTAGAGACAGACATTGATCAAAGATAACTTAAATAAATGCAAAATTTATAATTGTGGCATATCCAAATTTGCGTAACAGAGTTACACCTAGCCCTCAAATCTTTGCAAGCCCTCCTTTTTTCTTTTTTTTGTGGGAAGGGACAGGGTCTGGCTCTGTTGCCCAGGCGGAGTGCGGTGGCACAATCTTGGCTCACTGCAACCTCCGCCTCCCAGGTTCAAGTGATTCTCATGCCTCAGCCTCCCAAGTAGCTGGTATTATAGGCCCACACCACCCCACCGGCTGATTTTTGTGTTTTTTGTAGAGACAAGGTTTTGCTACGTTGTCCAGGCTGGTCTCGAACTCCTGGACTCAAGCATTTGCCCACCTCAGCCTCCTAAAACGCTGGGATTACAAATGTGAGCCACTGCACCTGACTGAAAGCCCTCTTTTTTTTTCCCCCCGCAAACCCTCTTTTTAAAAATACCTTGTAAAAATACTTTGTATTTTTAAAAACCATAAAAATGATATATACTATTCTCATTAAAAAGAGACTAAATGTTAATATAGAGTAAAAAAGGGAAAGTTGTCTTTCATTTCCCTATTCTGTTCCCCTCCCTAGAGGAAACGAGGATAAGTTTGTTCATATCCTGGGTTTTTCTATGCAGTGTAGTATAATGTTTAAAAGCATGGACTCTGGAACCAGTCTGTCTGAATTTGAATCCTAGCTCTGCCAATTACTAACTGTGTGACCTTGGGCAAGTTACTTAGCTTCTCTGTTCCTCTCTTCCATCAGTTGTAAAATGGGGATAGTAGTACCTATCTCATAGAGACAGTCATCAAACAAAATGATACACCTAAAGTACTTATAACAGTGCCTAGCACAGGCTGGGCGCGGTGGCTCACGCTTGTAATCCCAGCACTTTGGGAGGCCGAGGCGGGCGGATCATGAGGTCAGGAGATCGAGACCACGGTGAAACCCCGTCTCTACTAAAAAATACAAAAAAATTAGCCGGGCATGGTGGCGGGCGCCTGTAGTCCCAGCTACTCAGACAGGCTGAGGCAGGAGAATGGCGTGAACCTGGGAGGCGGAGCTTGCAGTGAGCAGAGATTGCGCCACTGCACTCCAGCCTGGGCGACAGAGCGAGACTCCGTCTCAAAAAAAAAAATAAATAAAAAATAAAATAAAAAAACAGTGCCTAGCACATAGTAAGGGCTAACATAAGTGATAATGGTAATCGTTATTTACATACATTTATATTCACATGTACAACTATGAATATATTTTAATATAAGTGGAACATTTTTCTGCATCTTGCTTTGTTGACTTAACCCTATGTCTTGGATATCTTTCCATGTCAGCATGTGTAGATTCACTGCATTCTTTTTTGAGGACTGCATGCCATATGCCATACAAGGACACTACAATTATTCATTTAACTCTTTCTATAGTGATTGACATTTAGGTTGTTTGCACTTTTTGTCTATTACTAACAATGCTGGTAGCAAGATTCTCTGTCATGCTGTCAGTCCTTCGTGAGTTTGTATGGCAACCTTGCTTGAAGATCTTTGAGAGTATTTGGAATCTAGTAACTGTGCCCCCAAAGTGGCATAATAGTGGGTATTGCAGAAGACTGTTTGTTGGTTCTGCCCTATTTCCTTCTAAGGAAACTGCCATAGAAACCTGTGGCTGCCATGGCCTAGGGACTGTGGATTATATTCATACGAAGAAGGATCCTCTTTTGCCTTGATGCTGTTCTTGGGGGGTAATTTTAGAATTTTCTCAGGGAGAAGTCCCAACAATTCCTGAGAAGCCCAGCTTGACCTGTTGGGTTTCCCTGTGTTTCAGATCAGTGCTGAGTCCCCGACTGGCTTGCCATCACACAAAGGCGAGTTGGTGGTTTCATTGAAATACATCCCAGCCTCCAAACCCCCTGTTGGAGGTGACCGGAAAAAGAGTGAGTTTTCTTTGGGGTCCTGGATGTAGCTTAGTCTTCTGCACAGGATCTGTGCGAGGCCGGTGCTGGCTACTGGCTAGCACTGTTGGAGAGACCAAATTGGGATGCTCCCCGGATCTGCTAGGGAGATTCCTTTACTAAGGAAGCCTCTCTGCATTTTTTCAACCAGAAGGGAATGCCTTAGGGTTGGCATTCTTTTCTTTTTTTAGGCTATTAAATGGACTTGGTCCAGCTGTGTCAAGCTACTAAGAGGGCAGAAGAGAACAGAAACTTTGGGGCTGAGAAGGGTGGCTGGGAGAGGTGGTAAAGTATGAAGGACAGGAAGTTGAAAGCTGGGGAAGAGTAATTCAACATGGCAGCCACTGCGTTAGTGACTACGGTTGTGTAGATGAGTAAAACATATTTGCTTTCCCTTGAGGAGCTTAAGTTTTTGCAAGAAAGACAGTCATGTACTAAAAGGACACAGATATAGGAGTGGTGAATTATGTCTGGTTACATTTGGGAGAGCTTTGAAGAAGTAACATTAAAACTGGAACTTAAAACTTTACCAGACAGAAAAGGAACAGGATGAGGAGAGAAGAGCATTTTCAGAAGAGGGGATAACATGTGCAAAGGTTTTAAAAAGGCATGGTAAATGTGAGGTTGTATGTGAGTGTGTCCCTTATTTTAGTGGGACTGGAGTTTTGGTACACTAGATGTGGGTGTGGGGCTGGAGTTGGACATGAGGTGGGAGCCTGACTGAAGAGGTCCTTGAACTTAAAGAGTTTCACTTGATCCCTTGGCAATGTGTAGCCTAAGTTCTTTGAAAAAATATACCTTTGGCAGAGTCACATCTAGAAGGTTTGGGGGAATCAATGAAATCCCCAGTGAGGGTATGTAGCATGACTAGAGAAGACAGGCAAGTATATACTTAACCAGAGAGATCAGCAACATTTTAAAGGATGAAGAGAGAAAGAAACACCAGTGAAGTAAAAGGTTATCAGGAGAGAGCTTCAAGAAGAAGGGGCGGGGGTTATCAACAGTATTGAAATACTACAGGGAGGTCAGACCAGATGAGGTCTGAGACGACATGGCCAGTTGGCATTAGTTTGCATTTTCAGTGGATCAGTGAAAGCAGAACCCAGATTTCACTAGAAACTAGGCTGAGTGAATGGGCAAGGAAGTAGAGGTGGTAAGTGTGGACTTTTTTTTCCTCAGGATAATTGATGGTGAAAGAAAGTAGAGACATGGAGAATAGCTTGAAGAAGAGATAAGGTTAAAGGGAGCTTTTCTTTTAGAAGTACTTTTTCAAAGAGATGAGATTAGTATATATTTAGACTGAGGGGAAGGCACAAGTGGAGAAAGAGATATTTAAATTGGGAGGTGGGGATTGAAATTGATGATGCCTGATGAGTGCTGTGAAGCAGGGGTGGAATCAAGAACTCAGATGGAGGAGTTCCCTCTTTTTTAAATCATTGAACAAATATCAGGCAACTTTATGTCTCTAAGCCTCAATTTTCTCATGTACAAAATGAGGACAAAAATAGTGTGACTCTCCTAGGGTTGTTTTGATAATTAAATGCTTATTAACATGGTATCTGGCACATAGCCAGTTTTCAATAGGCATTTATTAATATTGTGGTTGTTATTAATACAGCGCCTATTGCTTACTGGCAGGCACTGTGCTAGGCACTGAGGAGACAGGACAGGCACGGTTCTGTTATGGAGCTCGCTGCCTTTAGGAGCAAGGAAAGAAAGTGCTGCATAAACAAAGCTCAAGATAAATCTAGAGGTGTAAGGGGCTCACTTGCTATGGCTGACATCCCTTACAGGTAAAGGTGGGGAAGGGGGAGAGCTCCAGGTGTGGATCAAAGAAGCCAAGAACTTGACGGCTGCCAAAGCAGGAGGGACTTCAGACAGCTTTGTCAAGGGGTGAGTCCGTAGACCAGCCCCAAACTAACCATTTTCAGAACAAGAGAGCTAAGAGAATAACCCAGTTTAACTTTCTCTGTGGATATTATCCAGTGTGTCTTACCACTCCAGGCGACCAAATTTGTTCCTGAAATTAGGTAATGGCAAAACCTCCACCACCTTTGCACTGGTCTGGGCTGTAGACTTGATAATCCAAAGAGGAGGGCTGTAGACAGGTTCTGACTTTTGTCTGACTCATGTTCTTAATTAATTCTGGGTGAAAATCTGTGTCTTCTGACTGTCTAGATTTTGGAACTCAGGACTTTGTTTCGCACAATTTTTAAGCTTTCCCCAAATTACAGATTACCCACTGACTTAATTTATCTAGAAATCATGTTTGGCTAAGCTTATACATATTATTATTGGTTTTATTTAAAGAGATAAATTGTCTAGTAGAAACAGCCAAATATTTAAAACCCATTTTCAGTGGAGCACAGAATAGCCTCACTAATACTATTATATTCATTTTCTCTCTAGGTTAAAGGAATTGAATCAGGTGAATGATCTAGTAGAGGTAGTGGGAACTCTGCTTCAGCAGATTCAAGGAGGGGCGTGTGTAGTAGGATCTGGATGTGGGTTCATCTTCCTGGGCTAGGCCTGTGGTAGGGGAAAGGGGAATTTAGAGAGATAACTGTCCGCTTTGAGTAGGCTGTTGATTACTCCCCGCCCTCTGCCAGATACCTCCTTCCCATGAGGAACAAGGCCAGTAAACGTAAAACTCCTGTGATGAAGAAGACCCTGAATCCTCACTACAACCATACATTTGTCTACAATGGTGTGAGGCTGGAAGATCTACAACATATGTGCCTGGAACTGACTGTGTGGGACCGGGAGCCCCTGGCCAGCAATGACTTCCTGGGAGGGGTCAGGCTGGGTGTTGGCACTGGTGAGATCCCCTCCCCCATCCTCACTTGTTTGAAGGCTTCTTGTCTATTTTACTCCTATTACCACCCCCGCCTCCCAACACAAAGCTCCTCTGTGATGACTGTTGTCTTCTTTCCTTTCAGTTAACATTCAGCCAATACTTATTGAGTGCCTACTATGTGCCAGGACTAGGGGAAGGCTGAGCTCATGCATTGATATTTGCACAGATAAATGTGACCCTGATTGCCAGGAACTCCATAATCTTCCCACCAAAAAAAATCTACAAACCTACCTATATGTATGTACCTATACATTCCATCTTCCATGCTGTTAATAATGAAAGAAGGGTCATTGCTAGCAAAAGCCAACCTCTCTCCAAGTGCTCTGGGCCACCTCCCCCCACCCTTCTCGATGACCTCACTTCTATAATCTTCATCTCTCAGTTTCATCCTCCCTACCAGGGGTGAATACAGATATGCTCTGATATTTCCAATCTTATGAAACAAAAACAAACCTTTCCTTGACTACACGTTCCCCTTCTAGTTTCTTAGAAAGAATTGTCTCCATTTCTCACCTCTCCTTCAGCTCTCCTTCACTGTGATCTGGCTTTTATCCCACCACTCTGCTGAGCAGTTGCTCTTGCCAAAGTGTTGTTCTCATCTCACTAGAATTTTCAGCACTATTGAACATAGTAGATCACTCCTCTTCGCTTGAAAGACTGAACTTCTATTGACACTGCATTCTGATTCCCTTTTAAGTCACTGCTCACCCCTTAGTTTTCTTTGTAGGTGCTGCATTCTATACCCAAACTCTAAATGTTGGTGCTTGGCAGAGCTTAGTCTCAGATCCTCTTCTTTGCCCTCTCCCTAGTCTCTGCACTTGTATATTAATATACTTATATATTAATAATCACACAGAACATTTAACATGAAGCATATAGACTGATGTTTTTACACATGAAAGCCAATTCATGTCAGTCCCCTGTTAAAACCCCTCAGTGGCTTTCTGTTGTGCTTAGAAAACAATCCAAAGTTCTTACCATGCCTACAGGCCCCTATGTAACCTGGGTCCTCTATTCCTTTCTGATCCGTCTCGTATCACTCTTCCCCTTGCTCACTGTGCTTCAACCACAATGACTTTCTGCTCTCCAAATATACCAAGCTCATTCCCACTTCAGAACCTTTGCAATTATTGTTTTCTCTGAATGGAAAGTCTGGTTCTTTCTTATCCTTCAGGTCTTGGCTCAAATGTCACCTTCTCAGAGAGTCCTCAGACCACTCCATCTGCACAGTAGTTCCTGAGTCAGGTACTACACATCATCCTGTTTATTTACATCATAATATTAATCTCACTATCTGAAATACTCTTACTGGTTTGCTTGTATATTTTCTGTCTTCTCTATTCAAATGAAAGTTGCCTGAGGACAGAGACTTTTTCTGCTTTATTTACTAGTGTCTCTAGAGCCTAGAAGAGTACCTGGCACACAGTAGGCACTCAATAAATGTTTGCTGAATTAATGGATGAATATACAAGAGAATAGGAATGGGGCCACATACGATCCTCACTTCTGACCTGGAGTCTGCAGCTAGAGGAGAGGCGTTTAGCTTCAAAAAAAAAAAGTTGGCCGGGCGCGGTGGCTCATACCTGTAATCCCAGCACTTTGGAAGGCTGAGGCGGGTGGATCACGAGGTCAAGAGGTCGAGACCATTCTGGCCAACATGGTGAAACCCCGTCTCTACTAAAAATACAAAAAAATTAGCTGGGTGTGGTGGCGCGGGCCTGTAGTCCCAGCTACTCTGAGACAGGAGAATCGCTTAAACCCAGGAGGCAGAGGTTGCAGTGAGCCAAGATTGTGCCACTGCACTCCAGCCTGGCGACAGAGCGAGGCTCCGTCTCAAATTAATAATAATAATAAAAATGTTTAAGTACAGTTGGCAATAGTTCTGGCATGAGTTGTCAGGCACTAGAACTCTGTAACAGCCTCAGAATAAGAAGTCTCTAGTGACTGCATGCCATTTGGAGTCTGATTTCATCAACCCAGAGTCTCTTGACAGAGTCTCAGGAGTACAGGTGAGGGAGCACTTCCCAGACTGCTGTGGCCATTAGCCCATCTTCATAGGAAACTGTCTGTTATGGGGTGGCTAATCTTGCTGTACAACCCATCTTCCCTGGTGGGCTGAGAGTGGGCCCGTCTTTAGCCTCCTCTGGTGTTTCTCCTCAGGGATCAGTAATGGGGAAGTGGTGGACTGGATGGACTCGACTGGGGAAGAAGTGAGCCTGTGGCAGAAGATGCGACAGTACCCAGGGTCTTGGGCAGAAGGGACTCTGCAGCTCCGTTCCTCAATGGCCAAGCAGAAGCTGGGTTTATGAGTCCCTGTCCTCTTCTGCAGGTCCAGCCCTGGCGAGGGCAAGTCAGAGGAAGTGAAGAAATCAAGAGCAAAGATTTATAATTTAATGTGTGTGTGTGTGTGTGTGTGTGTGTGTGTACAAACGTGTTTTCTGCAAATCTCATTATGCTGGCTAGAGTGATGCAGACTTGTTCTCCCTTTTAAAGCAGTCTCAAGAAAAAGTATCTCTTCAAAATGTTTCTGTGTATAATCTAGTATATTTTCAGAGTCCATTTGTTCTTATGTCTGTATAAGGTTTACTTAAAAACAGCTTTTAAAACAATCTTTTATCTTCTGTCTTGCTATCATTGTTCCTACTTCCCTAGGAAGCCCTGGCTACCTTTGGCATTAGGACCAGTCTGGGTTTTAAGGCTCTGGGAAGCAGGGTTGGGTTAGTAAAGACAGGAATGTGGGGGAGAGGTGAGTAGTTCCTTCCTCTTTCTCCTCTCCAATTTATGCTTTTAACTTATTTTCTACCTTGATAAACTTCTGGAACTTGGCTTTTAAATTTAACTTTTCTAGTTTTTAAGCAGTTTCCACCTTGCTTTGGTCTAATGCTTTTCTTTGAAATGCTAACAGAATTCCCAAGCTTTTTCCAGTTCCAGATATCTTTACTAGACCTTTGGGGGACTCTTATAATGGAGCTGCTTTAGAAAAGCACTTTAATTAGATAATGTATTTTGACTAAATCATGAGGATGCCCAGTGAGAGCTTCTAGCTGATCTCAGAGGACCAGAGTGACTGAGGGTAAAGTGTCTCACAGCCCATGCTGAATTTTCTGCATTTTAAACTGATACTGCAGTCATTGGAGAGAGAGCTCCTCATTTCTCGAATGAAAGATGAGATATATTCATCCTCATGTACCACACCTGTCTTAGTGTTTGCGTCTGGGGTGTGTTATCAAACAGAGCATGGTCTACATACCACTGTGTCAACCAGAAGAACCAAGTGTTATCTCAATTGGCCCAGTGTTTCTCCAGGCTGGGGACTGTTAAGGGCTCTAAGGGAATGTAGACAGAGTCTCCCTGTTATTCTGACTTCCTGCTTGATGAGCTTTCAATTCCTGTTTTTGCTATTGTTTCCTAAATTTGACCTACATATTACATGGGTGTAGTGTGTTGAGGCTTTTCAAAGAAGGGTCTAGTGAGCTAAGTTTCATCTTCCGGTACTCATTGATCCAAACTGACCTTTCTATTCTCATAAGCATTTCTACCCAAAGTTGTGTGTGGAAGGAGTGTATAGCAGAAAGGAAATCCCTTTCAACAGAGTCAGCTGCTAATTAATTTCCTATAAGCACACTGGATTCAGGGCAGCTACAGTGGTTTCTATTGTATGTATGAACCGAATGGAGGAATGTTTTCAAAGATTGATTTGGTGTGGATTGCAATTGTAATGGAAGGCATAACTTGGGATCCCGGGCTGTAACTTGCTCTTTTGTTTCCCACCCCCCTGACATGTATGTGTGCTTTAATAAAGCTTTCTCACTTGTCAAACGTTTGCGTTTGTTAGTTCTATAAATGCTTTTGTCTCTGATGTCCTAACTCGCTGTTGCTTTTCCCCTGGCTTGAAGGATAAGAACCAAAGTGATAAATGCTCTTCCCTAACCATCCTATGCTGATTGAAGAAAATTCGCCTTTCTCCTCATTGCTGCCTGATACCTTAAATGCCTGATACCTTCGCTGAGCTTGATCCCTCGTCCTTTGTGTTTGGTATCTAAGGAAAGAACTGAGAAATCATCTTAAAAGTGGTACCACTTTTCTATCTCATAACAAAGGAATTCTTCCTTTAGCTTTGTAGACCCTCCTATACTGGAGGAAGGAGAGAGATGTTCATATAGGAGGTGAGGGAAGACATTCCCTGCTATAAGCACTTCTTTCTGGATCCTTCAATTTCTCTGGGAGGCGGGGACTTTTTCTTTTACTCCTCCTACCATTATGTAGTTTTGAGAGAAATAACACAGGTGCCAGAAATAAGGCTCTTGATTTCTAGGTATAACCCAAGCAATTCTTGACCTCTTGTGCAAAAGGGCATTAATATATAGCAAATGCTTTTTATGTGCAAGGCTTCATATACTATTTCTTTAATTTCTCCAACCACTTTATGAAGGAGGAAATCTTCCCTTTTTACAGATGAGGAAACTCAAGCCCACTGTCACATGACAGAGTTGGGCTTTGAACCAAAGTCTGACTCTACTGCACCATGAGGCCTCCTGTGAGAATGGTATATGTGTTATGGGTGAAGAGTCAAAGAAGAGATGACTCATCTCTTCTAAAATATCTTGGCCGGGCGCGGTGGCTCACGCTTGTAATCCCAGCACTTTGGGAGGCCGAGGCGGGCGGATCACGAGGTCAGGAGATCAAGACCATGGTGAAACCCCGTCTCTAGTAAAAATACAAAAAATTAGCCGGGCGTGGTGGCGGGCGCCTGTAGTCCCAGCTACTCGGAGAGGCTGAGGCAGGAGAATGGCGTGAACCCAGGCGGCGGAGCTTGCAGTGAGCCGAGACTGCGCCACTGCACTCCAGCCTGGGCGACAGAGCAGGACTCCGTCTCAAAAAAAAAATAAAAATAAAAATAAAAATAAAAAATAAATAAATAAGTTCAATTTACAAAAAGTAGGACAATCAGAATGCTTTGGATATTACCTAGCCAACTTAGTGACTGTACTGCTTGTGAGTGAGTGTGAGTGTATGTGAGAGAGACAGAGAGAGACAGAGAAATAGGGGAGAGGGACAGGCAGGATAAGAGAGAGTGGGGCAGGGGGAAGAAGTGGGGGAGAGGTGGGCAGAGAGAGAGGTACAATATATAAAGGGGTTGGGCTAGCCCTTTTGGGTCTGGCTGTGGGCCTTATTCTGCTGCTGTCTCTCCCCTACTTTAGGAGTTGGGATTTCTCAAATCCTCATCTTCAAAGGACTACGAAGGAGGTTACTGTAAAACTTTACCTAAAAAAGCAAGATTGACTTGCCTTGACTATTCAAAATGAAATTAAACAAAAGCTCCTCAGTTGCATATAAATGTTCCTTGAGTCAGGTCCAGGTGGAGCTCTGTTCAGGAGGTAGTAGGCCTCCTCTGTTTGGGCCTTTGGCCTGCTAGCATGTCCTGGCTTGCCCCATTTGAAGTGTTAGCGATAAAGACAACGAAGGGCATTCATCTTGCCCAAGGTGCAGTCTTTGCCTTTGGAACCACAGACCTAGTCTGACCAGAAATTTCCCATATGAACTCATTGTATCTGCCTTCTGCCCATAACTTGCCTGCTGCCTCTCACAGTTCCCATATTTCCCTGGAGGGAAGAGGGAGAAGGGACCTTTTTGCTCCAACTTTGAACATTTCCTCCATGTTCCATTCTACCCAGCAACTCCCTAATTTTTTATTTTGCATTTAAATGAGATTTCCACTAAAACCCCAGTGGAAGGAGATTCTCTCTGACTCACTGCTCCCCCAATTTGTTCTGGGCTCATGATTTATGTCCCATCACTCTGCTTTCAAGACTGAATTTTCTCAGGTTGAGAGCCTTTCATTTCCCTCTTTCCTCCTGAGCCCACTCTGAGCCTTGTGTCTGGGTAGGATTATAGAACATGGAAACTTTCTCCTTGCTTACAGCTTTCAGTTGTCTTTAAATGGAAAGTAGGAAAAGAAGTAGCGTCAGGATGGCATGTCTAAGAAGAACATTGCCTCTAGAGCCAGGCTGCTGGTGTTGAAATCCTGACTCTGCCACTTACTAGCTGTCTGATCTTGGGCAAATTACCTAATCTCACTCAGCTTCAATTTCCTCATCTGTAAAATGGGGTTAATAACAGTACCTACCTCATAGGGTTCTTGTGAAGACTTCAGAGTCAATCAGTAGAGTGTTTAGAACAGCACCTGGCACATAGTGCTTGAGCATTATGAGCTCTGCCTCCCCACCCAGCCTGCTTCCTTCTCCCCTCAAGTCATCCACTGATGATCCCCTGAGTAAAGCTGAAGGAGAGAGGCTGCTGAGTCTTAGCTATGACTCTGGGTTCCATGACTATGAAAGAAGGTTCTCAGCAGCAAGGGAGAGAACACTTTTCTTTCAGACACTGGCACACCATTGAGAGGGACTGCAGTCAGAGCAGGGATCTGTGTGTGGCTCCACCTCGAATTTTAGGCCTGGTAAGGCTTGATTTTGTGCTGATATAGCTCCCACCTGCTCTGTGCTCATCTCTCAAAAGGGGACAAGTATCTGAAGAAGTTAATACATGAAGCTGAGTCTGTTTTTCTTTTCTTTCCCTATGACCTGCAGTGGTGGTTTTGAAGTTTCCTAAGTAATAAGCTGGGGACTCCTCTGAGGAAGGGAGAGAATTGTTTGCCTTCTGCTACAGAAACGGGAGCCCTCGGGAAGAAGGGGTTCTTGCCCGTGAGCCAGCTGGAGGGCCCCAGAGAGCATTCTGCTCTGATTGGATACATCTTCCCAAGCTCTCTCCCACTGCAGGGTTTTCCTAACAGCAAAGCAATGGTTCAGATAACATTTGCTGCCCAATGCCCTAGAAGGGGAAATGACAAGTTCAAGAATGTATTGGGCCGGGCGCAGTGGCTCATGCCTGTAATCCCAGCACTTTGGGAGGCCGAGGCGGGCGGATCACAAGGTCAGGAGATCGAGACCATCCTGGCTAACATGGTCAAAAGCCATCTCTACTAAAAATACAAAATATTAGCCGGGTCTGGTGGCAGGCACCTGTAGTCCCAGCTACTCGGGAGGCTGAGGCAGGAGAATGACATGAACCTGGGAGACGGAGTTTGCAGTGAGCCGAGATCACGCCACTGCACTCCAGCCTGGGCGACAAAGCAAGACTCCGTCTCAAAAAAAAAAAAAAAGGATGTTTTGTACCCTGCTACCCACCCCTCATCCTATAAGGAAAATCCAGCTACGCTTGCTTAAAGTGTAAGCTGGTTTCTGTTGTGCTCGTGCTGCCCTCTGCTGTCACCTCAGGGTAGAGGAACCAGTTAAAACAGCCAGTTCGTGAGTGAATTTAGGATTTACTTCTCTGAAAGACTTTGGAGAGCTGGGCAAGGGCCCGGGTTAGGAAAGGAAGAACTTCTACCCCCAACCCACTGCCCAAGGCCTGTCCTCAGTCCCTACCTAGCTTCTAGGGAAACTATTACACAGCCCTAAAAGGATGCCTGGAAACATTGTAGGATTTGGCAAACTCACCTACCTCAGAGTCCTGTCCCTAGAACTGTGGGAAACCATTTCCTCCTTTTATTAGGTCCCAGTTTCAGCTAACTAGAGGAGCTTTTCCCTTGACTTCAACCATGCCCTGGCTCAAGTTCACTCGCACATGTCCCTTTGCTCCCGACGCTGGGTCAGCTCCTGATTGCTCAGTAGGTAGTCATCAATGAATGTGAAGATTTCCTCAGGGGTGACAGGTTCCATGTAGCGGTCTCGGTCAATACCCTGCTTGTCAATCAACACCATGTTGAAGTAGGAGCGAGTGAGGCGCTGAAATTGCCTAGAGAGAGCAGCCCAGGGAGGTATGAGACCTTGTCTGGGCACCCATCCCCACAGGCTCTACTACCCTCTGACTTTTTGCAGCTCCACTCATGGACTAATTCCTTCCCCACCTCATCCCTGGTCCCCATCCCCTCTACTTCCTGTCTCAAGTCTCTTTGTTTTTCTGTGTTCCGATTCTACTCTTGCTGCCCCTATGCATCTAGTTCTGCTAAGCTGTCCCTTCCTCACCTCAGCTGCAACAGCTTTGTTATTAACAGGCAGTGCTTTCATTGTAGGCCCCTTTAAGCAGGGCTATCACATATTGCTGTGCAGGCTGCACAGGGTGACTCCAGGGGCCACCCGCTGCAGAGACTATGCTGTGTATGCACATCATACATGGCAGCCCTTAGGTTGGTAAATACCTTCTGGTTAACTCTTCCATCTGTAGCTGCAAGTCTGCAGTCTCCCTCTGAGTGTTTTCTAGTCTCTTCCCTAACTGGGACTGAATCTTTCTGTCCCCACTGAGACTGCGCTCTAGAGGCAGGTATAGTTTCTCTATTGTTTAGAGGCACTGCTCTAAAACAGAGCAGTGATGGCTTTATTGGCCCTGAATATATGTGAAGGCATTAGAAGGGTGATACCGGATAGATAATGAGAAAGACCCACTTCTTCCATCACCTGTCACCTCTAATGTTCTCTTCCCCAGGAGTCGATAGATATTACTCAGATTTCAGTGCTTAAAGATGACTTTTGCGGCCAGGCATGGTGGCTCATGCCTGTAATCCCAGCAGGTTGGGAGGCGGAGGTGGGCAGATCACCTGAGGTCAGGAGTTTGAGACCAGCCTGGCCAATATGGCAAAACCTGTCTCTACTAAAAATACAAAAATTAGCTGGGCGTGGTGGTGCACACCTGTAATCCCAGCTACTCGGGAGGCTGAGGCAGGAGAATCACTTGAACCTGGGAGGTGGAGGTTTCAGTGAGCTGAAATCGTGCCATTGCACTCCAGCCTGGGTGACAAGAGCAAAACTCCATCTCAAAAAAAAAAAAAAAAAAAAAAGATGCCTTTTCCTCCTTTGGAGACTGAAGGCAAAGAGACGAGGCCAGAAAACAAGAGCAGGGGCTTATCTGAGTCAAGTTTGGGTTTACTGTCTCAGCCCTGGCTGTGCTTCAGAGTCCCCTCAGGTGCCTTTGAAAAGGCACATTCCTAAGGTGGTTTAGGGTGGGGCCTGCTCATCTGTATTTTAAGCCCTCATTTGATTTTGATGTTCTACCAAAGTAAAGAACTACTCTCTGGTCTTACCTAATGCATTCATAAGAGTTCAAACTCAAGAAGTGCCGCAAGAGAGTAGTGTCTGATGGTTTCCCATAGTCCGCTTTTGCCAGTGTCCTGCCTAGGGTTTCTCCCCCCGCCCCAGCCCCCCTCCCCCCATGTTTGGCAGCCTGCCAGCCAGGACCTGAGCTCCTCGATGATGTTGGCTGACAGCTGTTGCTCCCGGATGCGCCCCACCTCCTGAGGTGGCTGTCCCACCAGTTCAATGATGGTCACATGCCGCAAATCCAGTCCACAAGTGGATTGCTGGGAGGGAGAGAGAACATTTTAGGCAACAGAGCTGTGTGTTCAAACCTAAGGCTACTTGGCTGATTCCTCCTGGGACCATATGAAGCAGTGTGGGAAAGGAGCCCCTTCTCCCCCAATGATCACACAATCACACTGTGGGGTCTATGACAACCTGTTCCCTCTGTCATTCCTGAAGTACTTGCCCCAATAGTGTTTCTTTCATTCTACTGAAACCAGTTACACGAAGTGGGGTAGAGAAGAGAAATTCAATGAGTAAATTGCAGAAACATAATCATTGTTTAGCTTTGTATAGGTTTTAAATTACATAAGTTCTTGATGGATAGCCAATGTGATATGATAATGGCTGTTGTTTATTGAATACACAAACCTAATGCTTTGTAGACATAATCTAATCCTAACAACACCCCTCACAAGCCAGGTGGTGACAATAACATGCTGAGCCAAGATTCAAACTGAGGACTGATGCCCCCTGCCCAAGCGTGTGCTCTTTACCAATAGGCTACCTGGCCAGGGCCTTCGCTCGGTCTCCAGGATTTCTCCCAAATTGCGCCCAGTGCTCTTTTCATTACCCCTTGTTACCTTCCTTGCACTGGGCAGCGCAGCTTGCAGTCCTACCCCAGATCTCTGTCCTGCCTTGTCTTGCAGGATCACCTACTAGCCAGTTATCAGGGTGACGTTTAAAGAGGCCTTGAATACTCCCCGGCGCCCCACCTCTGTTTCATCTTTGGGCTTCCCCTCTAGCCCTCACCCTCAGAGTCACTATGCTTGCTGACAGGTTCCTTTTCTTGTTCTTACTCCCTTGCTTCCAGCTGAACTGTTACCTTTGTCAGTCTTTTTGGATATCTGGATGAATAAGGCCCTCTTTTTGGTCTAGACCCTCCAGGGTTTGTTTTTTTTTTTTTGTAAAACTGCTTCCATCCTGGGCCTCTGAATATTCACTTGGCAACTCCTAAGATTCAATCTTTAGAAACCTCCCAAGTAGCTTTTTCTCCCACATGGGTATCCAGCCCCTTGCAACTCCCCAGAGCTGCTTCTCTTCGTCTTGTCAGCACACCCTGAATTATCTCCAGTAACCTAGCCTGTTCTTTTATAAGTCCCCATAATCATATTTATTCTGTCCTATCAACCTCTCCCTACCAGTGGCTTTGGCTAGGTATCTCTTATGTTAAAAACTGCCATACAACTCTCTCATTTTACTTTGAGATATCATAATGCTTTTCCTTCTTTTCTGCTACTGGTAGTGGCTAAGAGCAGAGATTCTGCAGCCAGACTCCCTGTGTTCAATCCCAGCTCCACCACTTACTAGCTAGTGACCTTGGGCAAGTGACTTAATCTCTATGCATCAGTTTCCTCACCTATTCAATGGGGATAATGATAGTATCTACCTCCAAAGGGTTGTTGTGAGAATTGGATGAATATGTGTAAAACCCATAGATCAGTACTGGATACCTACATAGCACTTACTGCATAAGTGTTTGTTAGTGCTGTTATTCCTTGAAAACACAAACGTACTTAATTCCTAACATTTACATTTGATCATAGCTGTCTTGCAAGTCTCTTCAGAGTGCTTTGCCACACTCCCTTCCCGTCTTTCACCCAGCCCCCTGCAAGTCACAGCCACCACTCCAGTGACTTTATTGCCTTTTCAGTAAAAAGTTTTTTAAATGTGCTAAATATGTCTATGGTAAAACTGATCAAATGCTATCCACAAAAAGTTTCAGGAAGTAGGTAAGGTTTGGGCTGCAGAGAATAACTCTGATTTGGAAAAGGTAAGGGATAATTTACAGGAGCTAAGCCCTCTTTAGGGGAGTGGGCCTTACCTGTAGCATAGAGATCTGCATTTTATAATATCGGTTGGAAGGATCAGGAGCTGAGATGATGAGGAGTCGCTGTTTCTCATAGAATTGATCCAAGAGACCAGCAGCTGAGTTGACATTGACGTTAATCTTCATAGCTAGGGCAGAAGCAGGTGACCAGTCAGAGTATGGCTTTCTCCTCCATCCCAGCTTAGGTAACCTAACATCTTGAGGTGTTCCAGTCTTTCAGGTTACCTCTCTCTGGCTGTTTCTCCCATCCCTTGGGGGAAATCCTAAAAGAACACTTAGAGATTTTAAACCCTTCTTCTTGGGGTAGGAGTTGGCCTTTAAATTAGACACATCCCAGAACCCCCCTTTCCCACATCATATACATTGTTATTGGACCCCTGTGCCATGAGGAAGATCCTCCAAAGTTCCCCTGATCACCACATCCACTTGCCCCATTCCCCGGTTTCACTCACGAGTACAGATTGGTGGTGAACCTGACCACTGGCGGCTGGACTGACAGACCCGGGAAGGTGTCCCCTGGCGATCATAACCGCCATCACAGTGGTATTCACAGGTGGCACCATAGTTGTCCCCCGCTGAGGTGCAGGTGAGGTAGCCATGCTGCGGAGGTTTCAGAGTTGGGCAGCGTCTCACTGTCAGGGAGGAGCTCAAGTTAGAAGTTATGGTGTTTCTTATAAGAAGGAAAGGCTAAGAGGGTGCCCATGCTGGGCTTTCTAGACCAGAAGGCTTAGGATGATCAGAAAAATGGCTTTTCTATATTTCCACTGGCTGGGGACAGAGCTGGAATTTTCCTTTCTTAAGGAATTAAATCGGCCGGGCGCGGTGGCTCACGCTTGTAATCCCAGCACTTTGGGAGGCCGAGGCGGGTGGATCACGAGGTCAGGAGATCAAGACCACGATGAAACCCCGTCTCTACTAAAAATACAAAAAATTAGCCGGGCGTGGTGGCGGGCGCCTGTAGTCCCAGCTACTCGGAGAGGCTGAGGCAGGAGAATGGCGTGAATCCGGGAGGCGGAGCTTGCAGTGAGCCGAGATTGCGCCACTGCACTCCAGCCTGGGCGACAGAGCGAGATTCCGTCTCACAAAAAAAAAAAAGGAATTAAATCTGAAATGCAGACAAAGGTTTGTAAAGTCTGGAAACACAGGTGAATATACATGTTGTCATCAAAAGACTGACAATCTTTAAAAGAAAATATTACCATCTGTTTCCAGACTTTATGGACATGCTGTGTAAAGATGACTACCTTGCAGAATTCCTCTTAATAGCAGAAATAAGTTGGAGGAATCTTAAATGTTCATTGGTGGGAGAAGGGTTAAGCAAATTATGATATATTTTTAGAGTAGAAGATTATGCTGTCATTAAAAATGTTTCTGACGAATTTTAAAAGAACATGGGAAAATTACTTTGTTAATGAAAAGTGAAAAGGATGATTTATGATTGGATACACAGTACAATCTCAACTATATATTTTTTAAAGTATGTATAGAAAAAAGACTGGAAGGAAAATACCAAAAAGTTAACAGCAGTTGCCTCTGGAGGATGGGGTAATAGATTTTTCCCCTTTATATATTTCCTTATTTATCAAATGCTCAACAATAAGCATGAATAATCTTTATAATGAGAAAAGCAAAACAAAACAATACAACACAAAGCAAAGAGGAAGAATCAGGCAGCCAACACCACCAATTTTAGCAGAGGTGAATGACAGAATGAAGGCTGATTACATGTGATCATTTTGAAGTCTAAGAAAAGAAATGGATAAAGAATATCCTTGTGGATTTTATCTGGATTTAGGATAATGAGAGTCTTATTGATGAGAGTCTTGTTGGAGAGTCAAAGTTTCAGAAACATGTGTATGCACATGTAATGCTGGCTTCCTAAATAAGCCTGTTTGGTGAACTTGTTTTTCTCCTCTCCCAGTATAAATTAGGTGTGTCTCTTCCAGGCATAGAGAGGAGACACATGGGGTGGGTCAGGGTAGAGCAGGATTAATGAACAATATGGAAACTGAATAATTCTTTCTGACCTTGTACTTTCACAATGAACTTGCAGCTGGCCCGGTTGTAGGCTCGGTCATAGGCAGTGTAGCGAATCACATGCTCTCCTTCGGGAAAGTGAGAGCCAGGCTCAGGGCCCCGAAGTGTCACCCTGCATGGGACAGGGTGAAAGAAACACTGAGGAAAGAGACCCTTAGAATTGAAGTCTGAGGCACATCCCTACTGTCACCTTAGCCTGTGCAGTTTCAGTGTGACCAGCCGGAATGACTGAGAGAAGCCGAGGGAAGGCATAAGGGGCATCCATTATTCAGGCTCACCTGGTGATAGTACCATCAGCAGAATCTTTCACCAACGGTGGGTCCCAGTATACTCGAGCAGTCAATTTCTCTGGCTCTGCCATCTTCTCACGTGAGTGGGGACAGCGGATCTTGGGGGGATCTATGTCTGCCAAGATGAAAAATCACGTGCTGACTCGTGGACCCCTTGCTTTCCCTGGAGGGAACCCTTTGAAGCAATGCCACACACCACTGGGTAGGTAAAAAGTTCAAGGTGCTCAAGGAAACTGGGGAAGGAAATGCAACTTCAGGGGAGAAGATCATTTTGTTTAGCAAATACCCAGGGTGCCACCCTCATAGCTAAGAGGAATGCCTTCTGTGGTGAGAATTCCACATCTTTTGTCGATATAATGCTGGGGTGGCTCTTTGCACCAGGACAACTGGGAGCAACCAGCATTTACCTACACATACAGGCTCGCCTCCACTCCATCTCCCATCTTCCATGCAGATTCGGCTGCGATCACCTTCCAGGTGGTAGCCACTGGAACAGCTGTAGTCACAGCGAGAGTCAAGAAGGACTCCATTTGTGCAGGTGTAAGTGCCACTAGTGATGAATGGTAGTGCGTGGCATCTCATCTCTAAGAGAAAACCAAGTGGCAAGCTCAGTGGCTTGTGCGACTATCTGGAGGTGATGCCTGGGCATCTAGCACAGGGAGAAACATCAGAGAGAGCAGAAAATACAGAAACCCTACCTGAACTGCCCTTACACTTTTGTGCCTAACTGCCTTTTTCCCTAATTGTCTTTGTATTTTCATAAAGTATAGCAGCACCCTTGGGCAGGGGGGTGTCAAAAAAGTAAATTACTTGTCCAAGCATATAGACTTCAAAATCAGACCTAACACTGTACATTGTCAAAATCCATAGAATATACAACAAGAGTGGGCCTTAATAGAAACTATGGAATTCAGGTGACAATGATGTATTAATTTATGTTCGTCAACTGTAAAAAATGTACCACTCTGGTGGGGGATGTTGACAACAGGGGAGGCTGTACATGTGTGGGTGCTGGGGATAAATGGGAAATATCTGTATCTTTCATTCAATTTTGCTGTGAACTTAAAACTTCTCTAAAAAATAGAATCTATTTTAGAGGGGGAAGTAAAACAACTTATCAGGAGTAAAAAAAAAAAATCAGACCTGAGTTTGCATCCCAGTTCTACCTCTCACTAGCTCTGTAACTTTAAGAAGTTGCCTCATCTTTTTGAGTCTCAGTGTCTTCTTCAGTGAAATGTGGATAACTCATACGATTGTTGTATAAATTAAAAGAGACAATGCATATATCCTCTGGGCTCATTTAGGGCCTTAGCAACTGTTCATTTTTGTCTCTTATTCCTCAAATGCTAGATGCCCTTGAGCACGTTCAAAGCTTCTTTTCTCCTCCAGGCATACTCAATATAATTTTGGGGCTCCCGTAGGTACTGCTCAGCTGAGGCTCACTTACATGCTACCTTGGGCTGACTCTCTGTCTGGGCAAGAATACAAGTCAGACCAGTGCCTGGAGGGCCAGATGTGGTATTTGGTAAAAGAGGAATCCGTGTGCCTTGGACACCACATGTGGCAGAGGTGGAGCCTGTCACCATGGATTAATTGTGAGCCTATGCTTGCCAAAGTATTGTTGGAGTCACCTGATACTTGAGAGAAGGAGGCCATGTATTCCTTTAGGTTGTCTAACTTCTAATCCTGCCTAAGTTCAATTGTTGGAGCTTTGAATAAAGATCTGTATAAGCTATGTTCATTTTGTTGCTTGGCAAACCAGACTTAAAGATTATTGCGTTTTCTGTTTTCCAGTGTCCCTTTGTAAAGACCTATGCAAAAATGACCTTTCTGAAATCAGGGCGAAGAGAAAAGATTTGTCTCTTCAGATGAATGTGTTTGCTTAGTATCATATGACAGGAAAAATGATAGATCCAAAGCATTTGCCCTTTTGTCTCTTATGAGGAAAGTCAAAGCTAGATTCAGTGCTCAAATGTAGTAATTGACTCATTGTAGGCACCTGGAAATATGTATGTCACCATTATTTTAATTGGTTTTATGTTCACTTGTACTTTACAGCCCTATATTTTTCAATTGTGTCAGACCGATTCAAATTCCTGTTGAAAATGATGGGGTCTAAGTCCTGAAACAATTTAATTCCAGTCACCAAGAGGGGTGTGGTGACTGCCTGCTTTCTGGCTATCAAGCTTCTCTTCTCTTCTACAGCGTCTTCTCTGACCAGCCCCATTTCTATATGAATGCTCAGCACTTCTGCATCCAGTTACATGACATTGATGTGCACACATTTGTGTTTCTATCCCATTCATCTATAAGCAGCCTGGGAGTACTTGAAGAATTAAGTAACACAGGAAGTGACCAATACAGGGCTGTGCATACATGGGTGTCCTACAAATGGTGTTCTGCCATGGACATATGGACAGGAAAAGCTCAGCTGCTAAAAGGCTGCGGAACTTGAGTAAGAGGTAGAGATTTGGAAGCTGAAGGGGGAAATGATTTGGAATGTGTATATATCAGCACTTTCACATTCTAGACTTAGGGATTTTTCTTCTGACTTTCAGAAGAAAATGAAGAATAGCAGATGTTTCACAGCTCCACTGCCAAGGTCTTCTAAGGCTACAGGCCAGGAAGTACAGCAGTTGACCACAAGTGGAAAAGAGTCTAAGACCACACATCCTTAGGAGCTCCAGAAGAAGATCTAGGTCCGCAACAGACCTCAGGCCCAAGCCTTAGCTCTGGCTGTGCACTCCTGGGCTCCCCAAGACAGAAGAGCTGGTGGCTAGTTAAATGCTCATATTGCTTGGGCAGTAACCCAGAGAAACTGAACTCGAATGTTAGAATGGGGAAAGGCCCTGCTGGGGGGCTTATGGAATAGTCCCAATTTGTACTTGAGAGAAGGGCATATTAGTAACACCTCCAGGCATATATCCTCAGCAGCTGGCTGGCTGGCTTCTCTCACATACATGCGTCAGCATATGCACACACACAACTTACGCCTGCAGTAGGCAGTTCCAGACCAACGACGGCTTGGCAGGCATTGCACCGACCTCCTTCCAATCAATCGAAAGCCCCGGTCACAGGAGAGCTCACAACGCGTGCCCAGGCTGCTGTGATAATTTCCTCCCCTCGGTGAGTAGCATGTGGCTTCTCCATCCTGGATATTTAATGTATAACACCATCGGGGGACTGTAGCAATAGAAGAAAGGCAAGCTAGAAGTACAGTAATCAAGACAGTGTGGTCTTGGTGAAAAGACAAATAGGTCAATGGAAAAAAAATAGAGAGCCCAGAAGTAAACTCACACAGGTGTGTCGAAATGATTTTTGACAAAAGTGCAAAAACAATTCAGTGGAAGAAAGATAGCCTTCAAACAAATGGTGCTGGAGCACTTGTACTTCCATATGCAAAAAAAAACCCCACCTCGACCTAAGTCTCACACCTTTTACAAAAATTAACTCAAATGGGATCATGGACTTGAAAAAACAGGAGAAAATCACTGGGATTTAGAGCTAAGCAAAGTGGTCTTAGGTATGACACCAACAGCATAATTAATAAAAGAAAAATTAAAATTTGTTTTTTTGAGATGAAGTCTCGCTCTCACCCAGGCTGGAGTGCAGTGGCGTAACCTCAGCTCACTGCAAGCTCCGCCTCCCACGTTCACGCCATTCTCCTGCCTCAGCCTCCTGAGTAGCTGGGACTACAGGCACCTGCCATCATACCCGGCTAAGTTTTTGTATTTTAGTAGAGACGGGGTTTCACCGTGTTAGCCAGGATGGTCTCGATCTCCTGACCTCGTGATCCTCCTGCCTCGGCCTCCCAAAGTGCTGGAATTACAGGCATGAGCCATTGCGCCCGGCCAGAAAAATTAAATTTTAATAAATAAATTAATGAATTAATAAATTGGACCTTGTCAAAATTAAAAATTGCTCTGTGAAAAGACGAAGTCATAAAAGGGACTAGTATTTAAAATATAGAAAGAACTCTCAAAACATTGAAAAAGCAAACAATCCAGTTAGAACATGGACAAAAGATATAAACACACATGGCACTGAATAGGATATACCAATGGCAAATAAGCACATGAAAAGATGTTCAGCATCATTAATCATTTGGGAAATGCAAATTAAAATCATAATGAGATACTGCTTATATATCCATCAGAGAGGGTATCCTTACAAAAACTGGTAATACCAAGTGTTTGTGAAGATGGAGAGAAACTGGAATTCTCATATATGGCTGGTGGAAATGCAAAAATACAGCCACTTTGGAAAATATTTTGGCTATTTCTTATAAAGGTAACACCTACCTTCTTATAAAGAAAGGTACACTTGGGCTGGGCGCGGTGGCTCACGCTTGTAATCCCAGCACTTTGGGAGGCCGAGGCGGGCGGATCACGAGGTCAGGAGATCGAGACCAGGGTGAAACCCCGTCTCTACTA
>NW_026652282.1:83331851-83472289 GCF_009828535.3 Hylobates moloch | reverse complement strand
TTTTTTTTTGAGACGGAGTCTCCCTCTGTCACCAGGCTGGAGTGCAGTGGTACGATCTCGGCTCACGGCAACCTCCGCCTCCCGTGTTCAAGCTTGATTCTCCTGCCTCAGCCTCCCGAGTAGCTGGGACTACAGGCGCATGCCACCACACCCAACTAATTTTTGTATTTAATTTTTGTATTTTTAGTAGAGATGGGGTTTCACCTTGTTGGCTAGAATGGTCTCCATCTCTTGACTTCTTAATCTGCCCCCCTTGGCCTCCTAAAGTGCTGGGATCACAGGCATGAGCCACCGCGCCCAGCCTCAAATGTCTTTCTGTGGGTGAATGGCTAAACTAACTGTGGTGTATTCATACAAAAGAATGAAGTGCTGATACATGCAACAACATCAATCAATCTCAAATTTATTTTTGGAAGTGAAAGAAGCCACACTTGAAAAACTACATACTGTAGAATTCCATTTATATAAAAAAAAATATAGGGACATAGGCAAAAATACAGTGACAGAGTACAGATCAGTGTTTGCCAGAGATTAGGGGTAGAGGTAGGGAATAACATCAAAGGGGAAGCACTGGGCAAGATTTTGAAGTGATGGAACTGTCTCATACTGTGGTGGGAGTTATGCGACCCTATGCATTTGTCAAAACCCACAGAACTGTACACCAAAAAGAGTGAGTTTTTCTGTATGTACGTTTAAAATAAAAATTTAAAGGATAATACAAAAATGTAAACGAGAGAGAGGAAGGGAATGTGACATCAAAGAAGGAAGAAGGCTTCCTAGGAATTAAAGTCCAATCCCAGTTCAGTACTGAGCACAAAAGGTTATAGGGCTGTTAAATTATAAAGGCATCATAAAGATGCCTCACAGGCTATACAAAATAAATGACTCTTTAGTGGGTTCAGAGTTTAAAGGGGCACATATAAACAAGCAGAGGGCCGCCTGCCCAAGGATGCACACACACGGCATGGCACGGGTCTGTTAGCCTAGGGTTGGAAAAGCTAAAGCCCCATGTGAGTTGACTCAGTTCCCACATCCTAAGGGGGAGAAAAAAAGCTTTGAAAAAAAAAAAAAGAATTAGATGAGACACCAAAGGAACAAAGAAAGTCTAGAGCCTCTTTCTGAGTGCAATTGGAGAATGAAGACAGATGACAGTGAGAAATCTTTTCTTCAGTAAACACTACTCTTGGGGCTTCCAGCATTACTTTTGAGCCTGTGGCAGTGACACATGGCTGCCATCTGGAGACACCATCTCCAAATTACAGAAAGTCTTTTAAGCACTACAGTTGCAGAGCTGTTGATTATAAGGCCACAACACATATCACAAAGACCTTATTTGGCAGGCTGGGACCTCATCAATCACTCCCATTCTATATCGCTCCCATAGTCTGTCAAGGAAAATACACATCAGATTGGAATCAGTAGAATAAGTAAGAATGGTAAAGGGAAATATAAAGGTCGGGCTAAATGCTGAGACAGTAGGAGAGGCCCCAACTATTGTAAATAAGTTCAAATTTTCTGACCCAGAAAAAATCCTGGCACAAAGACAAAAACATTGAAAGGCTGGAGAAGAGCAAACACAATCTCAGTTTTCAAATAAGGAAGAAGTCTCTGGGAACTATAGCCTAGTGACACTGACAGCACTGATAGCATAGTGTTCTAGAATATTTAAACATAAGGCATGTGGCAGTTACCCAGAGAAATAGTGATCTCCAGGAACCCTCTGGAACAAGTAATTCCAGATTGACCTAATTTCCTGTTTGGGTAGGGTCACCAGACTGGTAGAGCAGGGGAAATGGTGGTTATACTATGTGGAAGTAAGTGAGGCATGTGACAATGCTTTTCATGTCATTGATGTGGATGAGATGCAACACAGGAGAGGTGACAATATGGTTAAAAATTCATAAGTGGCTGAGCAACTGTACCCAAAGAATGCCCATGGGAAACTGAAACGAGGATGTGGTTAAAAGAAATCAAGAAGGCAATTCCATTTACAATAGCTACAAAGAAATCTAGAAATAACCAAAGAAGTGAAAACCTATACACTGAAAATTATAAAACATTGATGAAAGAAAGAGGACACAAAAATAGATATCCCGTGTTCATGGATCAGAAGAATTAATATTGTTAAAATGACCATATTGCTCAAAGCAATCTACAGATTCAATGCATTTTCTATCAAAATACCAACATCATTTTTCACAGAAATATAAAAAGCAATCCTAAAATTCATATGGAACTAAAAAAGAGCCAGAATAGCCAAAGTAATCCCAAGCAAAAAGAATAAAGCTAGAGGCATCACATTACCTCACTTCAAAATATATTGTAAGGCTATAGTAACCAAAACAACATGGTATTAGTATAAAAATAGATATATAGATCCATGGAACAGAATAGTAAACCCAGAAATAAATTCATATATTTATAGCCAACTGATCTTTGACAAGGCCATCAAGAACATACACTGGGGAAAGGACACTCTCTTCAATAAATGGTGCTGAGAAAACTAGATAACCTTATACAGAATAACGAAATTGGACCCCCATCTCTCATATCCAAAAATTTACTCAAGATGGAGTAAAAACTTAAATGTAAGACCCAGTAGTATAAAATTACTAGAAGAAAACATAGGGAAAACTCCTCAGGATATTGGTCTAGGCAACAATTTTATGGTTAAGACCTCAAAAGCACAGGAAACAAAAACAAAAATAGACCAGGAGGACTATATTAAACTAAAAAGCTCCTGCACAGCAAAACAACAACAAACAACCGAGTGAAGAGACAACATCTTGAATGGGAGAAAATATTTGCAAACTACTTATCCATCAGGGGACTAATAATGTCCAGTACATACAAGGAACTTGAACAACTCAACAGTAGAAAAACAAATAATTCCATTAAAATATTGGGCAAAGGGGCCAGGCTCAGTGGCTCATGCCTGTAATCCCAGCACTTTGGGAGGCCTAGGTGGGTGGATTACGAGGTCAGGAGACTCCGTCTCCAAAACAAAAACTAAAACAAAAACAAAATATTGGGCAAAGGACACGAACAGATATTTCTCAAAAGAGGACACACAAATGGCCAACAGATATATGAAAATATGCTCAACATCACTAATCATCAGGGAAATGATGAGATATCCTCTCACCCCAGTTAAAATGGCTATTATTAAAAACGCCAGGCACAGTGGTTCATGCCTGTAATCCCAGGACTTTGGGAGGCCTCCACAGGCGGATCATTTGAGGTCAGGAGTTTGAGACCAGCCTGGCCAACATGGTGAAATCCCTTCTCTACTAAAAATCCAAAAATTAGCCGGGCATGGTGGTGGGTGCCTGTAATCCCAGCAACTTGGGAGGCTGAGGCAGAAGAATTGCTTGAACCCAGGAGGTGGAGGTTGCAGTGAGCCGAGATCATGCCATGCCATTGCATTCCAACCTGGGGGACAGAGTGAGACTCTGTCTCAAAAAAAAAAAAAAACAAAAACATAAATAACAGATGCTGGCCAGGATGCAGAGAAAAGGGAACCATACATTGTTGATGAGAATGTAAATTAATATAACCACTGTGGAAAACAGTATGGAAATTTCTTAAAAAATGAAAACTAGCCAGGCGTGGTGGCTCACACCTGTAATCCCAGCACTTTGGAAGGTCAAGACAGGTGAATCACCTGAGGTCAGGAGTTCGAGACCAGCCTGGCCAACATGGTGAAGCCCCGTCTCTATTAAAAATACAAAAATTAGCTGGGCGTGGTGGTGGGTGCCTGTAATCCCAGCTACTGGGGAGGCTGAGGCAGGAGAATTGCTTGAACCCAGGAGGCAGAGGTTGCAGTGAGCCGAGATGGCGCCACTGCACTCCAGCCTGGGCAACAAGAATGAGGCTCCATCTCGAAGGAAGGGAGGAAGGAAGGAAGGAAGGAAGGAAGGAGAAGGAAGGAGAAGGAAGGAAGGAAGGAAAGGAAGGAAGCGAGGGAGGGAACTAGCACTACCATATGATTCAGCAGTCCCACTACTGTGTACCTATTTAAAGGAAAAGAAATCAATATATCAAAGGGATCTGCATTCATGTGTTTATCACAGCACTATTCACAATAGCAAAGATATGGAATCAACCTAAGTATTCATCAGTGGACTAATGGATAAATAAAATGTGGTACATATACATAATAGAATAGTATTTGGCCATAATAAAGAATGAAATCCTGTCATTTGCAGCAACATGGATATAACTGGAAGACATTATGTTAAGCAAAATAAGCCAGGCACAGAAAGACAAATACTGTATGTTCTCACTTAATTGTGGGTGCTAAAAAGTTAATCTCATGAACATAGAGAATAGAATGATAGATACCAGAGACTGGGAGGGGTAAGTGGGTGGCAGCGGGGATGAAGAGAGGTTTGTTATGGATACAAATCTATAGTTAGAGGAAATAAATTCTAATGTTTGATAGCAGAATAGGGTGACTATACTTAGCAACAATGTTTTGTATATTTCAAAGTAAGTAGAAGAGAGGACTTGACACCAACGCATAAAAATAATAAATACTGAAGGTGATGGATACCGCAAATACCCTGACTTGATTACTCCACAGTCTATGCGTGTGACACTCAACATGTGCCCCATAAATATGTAAAGTATTATGTACCAATATAAGAAAAAAGAATGTGGTTAAATACTGTATGGCTGGCTGGGTGTGGTGGCTCACCCCTGTAATCCCAGCACTTTGGGAGGCCGAGGCAGGCCAATCACCTGAGGTCAGGAGTTTGAGACCACCCTGTCCAACATGGTAAAACCCTGTCTACTAAAAATACAAAATTAGCCAGGTGTGGTGGTGCGCGCCTGTAATCCCAGCTACTTGGGAGGCGGAGGCAGGAGAATTGCTTGAACCTGGGAGGCAGAGGTTGACGTGAGCCAAGATTGCGCCATCGCACTCCAGCCTGGGCAACAAGAGCGAAACTTTGTCTTAAAAAAAAAAACAGGTTCAAGCCATCTCCCCCGCCCCACCTAAAAAAACCCGAAAAATACTGTATGGCAAAATTGTCTGGTAGGAAATGTGTAAGTCTTTATTGTGTATCTCCTGTGTTCTAGGCACCATGCTACATGTTTTCCTTTTCACATATATCATCTCATACAGTTCTCCCAACGGCCCTGTAAGGTATGCAGGTGTTTATCCCTCTTTCGCAGATGAGGAAGTAAATTGCCCAGGATCCCTAAGCAAGTAAGGGGTAGAGCTGAAATTTGAACCCAAGCTTTGTCTGCTCCAAACCCCATGTCCTGTGTAATCGCAGTGTCTGCCATTGCAGATATAAAATAGGCTACTATTTTGAAGTAAACACTGACCTTGTTGAATAGATAATATATCCACATGACTCAAAACCTCAAAAGTATAAAAAGTTACAAAGTAAAATGTCTTCCCCCAACCCCTGCTCCCATGCCCACCCCGACTTAGTCCCCTCCCAAAGAACTACTTTTAATAGTTTCTTTGTGCCTATACAGCAAATGTTGGTATAGCTTCTTATTTTTCCTTCCTTTTTAATACATAAAGTAGCATATTATGCCCACTCTTCCCTCCATTGCTTGTTTGGTAAACTTTACAGTGTATTTAGAGACCTTTCCATATCACTATATAGCAAGCGTGCAATTTATTTAAATGAAATAACATTTATAAAATACATAGCACAGTGACTGGCACATAATAGGTGTTTGTCCAGAGTCCAAGAGCTGGAAGGGGGAGAAGCAGAGGTTTGAACTCAGGCCCATTGTCTCTGCTTTCTGTAGCTATTCATCTATCTCTTTTTAGGGTGTATGCAGAAAATAAAGTACTGACAAGAGTTTTGAAAGGGACTTCTCTGTTGTCTTCTATTATCTTCAGATAACCCAGGCAGTGTGACTTGCTTGCTCAGGGATGAGGCAAGCTGCAAGGAAAGCAGCAGCCCTGCTGACTCCAAGCTAGGAGTTGGGATAAGGGAATGATAGAAAGTGCAAGATGAGTGAAAATGACAGCAAATGACACGCCAATTTGCTCTAAAATAATGATTTGGTTGTTCTTTTCTTTCTGGTCTTCTTTTTTAGAACAATGAGTTATATTTTTGATGAAAGAGATGGATTAAGCATGGCTTTAGAGTCAGACAGATCTGAGTTTAAATTCTCTGTGACTCTCTGAATCTAAAACTTCCCTGAGCTTAGTTTCCTGGTTGGTAAAATGGGGGATGATAAACCTTTCCATAGGGCTGTTGTGAGAACCAAATGAAATTTCATGTGTAAAATATTCAACCTGGTGAATGATTTTCCCTAAGTCAGTGTCTGGGTTTGAGCCAGTGTCCCATCTTTCCTAAAGCAGCAACACGCTGTGGTTCCCAGCATTCGTTTTGAGCATTGACTGAGACACACGACTGCCATCTGGAGACACCATCTCCAAATTACGGAAAGTTACGTAGCAGTACAGTTGCAGACCTATTGATTATAAGGTCACAAAGACTTTACCTGGGAGGCTGGGGCCTCGGGTTGTACTTTTCCTGGCCACTCTCTCCCCCTCATCATTGCTAACTTCACTCAATTCATTTTATGCCCTGAGACTAAGTCCTAAAAAGAGCTATGAGACACTAGACCTCCAAACCAAAGGCCCTTATGCAGCTTATATTTCTCTAAAGGGCTTTCTGCTCATTTAAGAAAAACCAGTGAAGAAAGTTAATGTTAATAATAGGACTGCAGACTCCATGAAAGTACCTTCTGCATCTGTTGCTTTTTACTAGCCACCTCTCCAAACTATAGTCTCCCATAATCTGGCTTCTGCTCCCAGGATGCTAGTGGTCAGCATCTACTTTTTACCGTGGCTCTGTGAGAGTAACACACATGATTCCTTAAATACAGTTAAATACAGTTAAATACACAAATACAGTTAAAAACAGTTAAATACAGAAATACAGTTAAATACAGAAATACAGTTAAAAACAGTTAAATACAGTTAAAAACAGTTAAATACACAAATACAGTTAAATACAGTCAAATACAGAAATACAGTTAAATACAGTTAAATACAGAACTATTTTCTTGAGGGTAATAAAAAGCAAACCAAAGAGGCAGTGCATAATGAAGGCCAAATGAGTGTGTCTAGACAGTAAACGTTTATTTCAGAAGAGGTACCTAATAAATACTCAATAAATATTCGATGAAAGAATAAATGGGCGAGGGAAAGCTCAGTGTGGGCTAAAGCAGTTGGGAACACAGTACTGAACACAGCCTGACCGAAGCACAGATTTCATGTGGGGAGAACAGGCAGGAAGTTGTCAGTCTGGGAAGCTAGACCAAGGCCAGATTCTGATTTAAAATGGTCATTGTGGGCCACTAGGTTTGGGGGAGGGGGAAACATGAGTCAGATAATCCAGTTAGAGGCAATTGTATTATCCGTGTGTGAGGTCAAAGTTTTAATCCCATGGATTAATAAAGAAATGACAGGCCTTGGTGACCGACTGGCAGGAAGTGATGAGGAAAAGGGGGCTGTTGAAGGTGACAGGACCTATTAGAGGTGACATTGAGGTATTCTGAAGTCCGAGTAACTAAGAGAATGATGGTAGTGTTATCAGAAGTAGGAAGGTCAGTAGGTAGAACCTTTTTCAGGAGAGAGGAAATATTTTTGTTTCAGATATCTCCAAATGGAAGTGTGTAGCAGCAGTTGGAGATGTAGTCCACCAGCTCAGGAGACAGGTCAGGGTTGACCCAAGTTCAGATCCCAGTCTCATTCTCTCTATTGTCACCACCAGAGAGTCCACCTCCTTTCCCACTTTCAGCTCTGACCAGAATTGTGAAATGCCATGGAGCCCAAGGAAGGCGGATTAAGAAGAAAGGAAGGTGCTCACTGCTGCTGGAGAGACTGAGAGACAAGCTCAAGAAAGGGTCATGGGAATTGGTTCTCTCATGGGAGAGAACTTTTTTCTTCAAGAGATGTCATTTCAGGTTGTAGATTTGTGAGTGGGCGAGAAACAGACTGTAGAGAGTTTAGGAGTTAGTGGGTGCTGAGGGAGAGATGCAGTAGGTATGGACCATTTGGCAGTGAGAAGAACATGAGTAGAAGGTAGCTACAAAGGAGCTCAGAGGAGCTCAAAGCTCTGATAATTTCTCAGTTGAAATTATTTTTCTTAAAGGTCACCATTTACTTCCTTCTTGCCAAATAAAATCTTTCCTTTACCCTCAACTTGATTTCTTTACAATATTTGACACAATTTATCTCTTACCCCTTCCTTTCCTTAAAACTCTCTTCTCCTGTGGCTTCTGTAATATGACAGGTACTGCCCAGATATCTTCCTACATGACTGACCACTAATTCTCTTTTTTTCCCCTTGCTGGTTCCTCTTCTCCTACTCATGTCTACAGATGTCTTCTAAAGCTCTGACCCTGGCCTTCTGCTCCCTCAGACAACCCATCTATCTAAGCTGATGACTCACACAACTTCATCCTTCCGCCGCCTGTAGGGCGTCTTTACCAAACCAGTTTTCTTTTTTGACATTGTCTTTCTTAGAGGGGTCTTACAATTCTTCCAGGTGTACAGACTGAGTGCTTTCAGACATCAGTTTGTTTCTTAGCCTCTTGGTACATCAAGTCTGTACTAAGTCTTGTCATCTCTTTCTTTGAAACATTTATGGGGTTCATCTGTACCCTCCATTTCTTTGCCAGCACCATCAGTCATCTCTAGCCAACATTACTGTAGCTGGTTCCTGGAGAGTCTCCCTGACTCAGACTTAACCACTGAACCCCTATTTCTGCATAGAATAATCAGGTTAATGTTCCAAAATGACAATTTACTGTGTCATGCCTCTGTGCAAAAACATGTGATGGGCTCCCTATAGATCCTAGTACAACAGCTAAACTCTTCTGCATGGCTTGCAAAGCAAAGAAACAAAGAATCAGAAATAGAAGGGATATTAGATACCACCTGGCCTAACTTCCCTTTTAATGCAGGAATTACTCACTATGCAGCATTCATCACAGATAAGTTTCCTGCTTCTCATTAGTATTGTCCCTAGCTCATGGAGTCTTTCCTAATTTGGTCGCACTCTTTATATTTAACTTTTTTTTTTTTTTTTTGTCACCTGGGGTGAGACGTGGTGCCACTCACTCTCGTCTCGCTGCAACCTTCACCTCCGGTTCAAGGCGAGTAGCTGGGATTATAGGCACGTGCCACCATGCCTGGCTAATTTTTTGTAGTTTTGTTAGAGATGAGGTTTCACCATATTCGCCAGGCTGGTCTCGAACTCCTGACCTCAAGTGATCCGCCTATCTTGGCCTCCCAAAGTGTTGGGTTTACAGGCATGAGCCACTGCACTTGGCCTATATTTAACTTTCTTTGATACTACTCCCTCCACATTCCATCTCCTCCAATCAGGCTGGTTTCTTCTTAGCTCCCTCCTCTACCAGGTTTGTTCTTACTTCCATATTTTTAGCCATCTGCTTTGCTGAATGCTCTCCCCTCCCCTTTCTAGTTCTTAAAATCCCACCTATCATTCTAAGCTTAGCCTAAATGTCATCTTTCATGACCCTTTTCCTGACTTCTTTTTCTTAAAACCTATTGCATTTACTGCTATGACATAGCTTCACACTTACTTGCCCTACATGTACTAATTTTATACCCCCTCATCACCCCCAACAGAATATAAGGTACATGATGGGGACAAAACCCTATCTGAGACCTTGTATTACCCACAGGCTTACCTTGCATAGGATTAGGCATTGAGTAACTAGTCAATACTTAATGATTAATAATACATGGAGAACCTTCAGGCTGGAGAGGTGAGGTCACACGGTAAGTCAGTAACCAAGTTCATGATGAGAAATCACAGCCCCTGATTCCCTGTGCTACAGTTTTGGCACATGTGAGCCAAGCCTGATGGGGATGCTTCAGGGAAAGGCCTAGGTCTGAGGCCAGAAAAGAGCTTTTCTGGGCTTGAGAAGCAGGGTAGATTACCTCGGTAGTCCAGGGCAGGAGCCTGTGGGACCTCCTCTGCATACACTTCATTGTAGCTTTCATCCGGATAGTAGCCAGAACCTAGAACAAGGAAGACAATATTAAGATGATGTCTTGATTTCTCACTCAAGTCCTTCCCAACCTTCCCCCTCTCATCCAACTTTGTCATTTCCTTAGGACATGGCATTCCATGGGTGGGGAGCCAGGTGGATATTTAGTGGGGGAAATCCTGCATTGTAAGGCAGCAGAACTATTGTGGGTGAATCTCAGCACCTCAGTTGCATAGAGGGCAGGCTCATGGTTGTGGTGGCCAGTTACTGCGAGCACTAGAAGACTCCATCTAAAAGAAAAAAATTGAACCTGACCATACATCAATCCTGTCAATCTGGACTATAAATGACCCATTTCCTTGAAGCAACACATGAGTCTTGGTAAGACACTGGGGACTAATCTCTGAGAATGGACTGTGGTCCCAGATAGGAGGAAAAAACAGAGCCTGTGTCTTTCCCCTAGTGACAGCCCTGCTCACAGTCCTCAAAGAGAAACAATTACTCAGGCTTCCACTAGCCCACAGGGCACGGGCCTTTTTGTCATCGGATTACCATTGCTGGGGGTGGCATGCCAAGGCTGAGAAGGATGACTTAAAAGGCAAGAGGAAATGAAAGCAGTTTTGTGAGCACTTTGCCCTGGTTTGGAGAACAGAGAAGGCAGAGTCCTTCGGATAAATTTCCTGTTTCTCTAATCAGAAGGAACTTTAACAGGGAGCTGCTGAGCTAGAGAACATTCCTAATCTATCTCCATCCAGTTAAGTGGCCCAGACCCTAGTGGAGGCAGGTCTGCGGCTGTCTGGGAGACTAAACAGTATGTTCCACCAGACGGCAGGAAATCAGTCATGAATACGAACTAATTGGAAAACAACTTGGTCCTTTCCGGAGTGAAGTTTCCGGAAGCCCTCCTTCCAGCCTCCCTGAGCCCTAATGCACGCACAAGAATAGGGTAGCCAGCTGTTTTGGAGTCAAGAGACAATTCCCTATTTCCAGGAGAGGGTGTGCTTCCAGGACAGGGCTGGGTTTTAGTGCTGGAGCCCTTTGGCCTGTGTAAACACTCAGGCCACAAGCTCACCTCCTCCTCTTGGGAAGAGGCACAGGGCCCCCTGCACTAAAGGGCGGAGCAGAGGGCTAGATGATGAAGCTCTTCCATTCCCCACAGGCCCAGACTAGGGGTGGGGGAGGTGAGGTATTGGGAAACCAGTCCAACTTGGTGAACAAGGGAATGAATCAATTGAAAGTTTGCCTTATGAAATCATGTCCTCGTTGGTTTGCCCTCATTCCAGAGGAAAGAGTTCATTTTTTCTTTTTCCCTTTTTTCTGTTTTCCCATTTCAGTTCTTCTTCTGGCTTCCGTTGATTTCTTCTCAGGCCTCATCTCCCCTGCTCTCTTTTTTCCCATAGTGGGAGGTTTCTTTGGTGGGTGCGGGGGAGTAGGGGGGTCGTGGAATTTTTGTCAGCTGTTTCAGTTCGGTATTAGCCTCAAAGCCTTATAGGTCCTGTAAACAGGAGGCCAGATGTGTGTGATTCCCTAAAGTATTAGGTCTCCCTGCTCTGGTTACAGAGCCAGCTTTTGAAGAAATGCTCAGCAGGGAGCAAAGGACTGTTTAACAGAAGAGAGAACAGGAGTGTCAGATCCCTGTGGCTTGATAACAGTAACAACAGCAAGAACAACTACGACAATGACTGCTAACATCTCTCAGCTCATATGCTGTGTTAAGCACATTACATATGTTAGCTCATTATGTCACCATAACATGTCAGCAGGGTAGGTACTACTAATGTGCTCCAATATAAAGCCGAAGAAACAGGCTTGAGGAACCAAGGGAGTTGTCCAAGGTCTCCCAGCTAGTAAGCAGCAGAGTGGGCGTTCCAGCCCAGGTCTGCTTGACCCCCTAGATACCAAACTCAGACACTCCAGTGAAGATGGTGATTAGGGGAGAGCTTTTGACAATGTCCAACTGGGGTAAAAGTCCAAAATCTCTTTTGCAATCCAGCTTTTTTACTGTGTGTGTGGGATCGAAGGCCACCAAGCATTTTACATCATTCCAGAATTACAGGGGATGTAGGAAAACTGTGGAGAAGACTCAATAAGATAATTACAGTCTCCATCAGGGTGTGGAAGTAGCTGGACCAGTGCCAACTATGCTTTGTGTGGAGAAAGGGTTCAGACCACCTTGCCACTTTAAACCTTTCCATTTTCCCATTTCCCCTCTTTGCCTATCTTTGAGTATTTTTTTCTTTTTTGCAAATGGTGGAATACTAAGATGGGTATAAGAATGAAATTAAAGGGGAACATTCCCTACATTATTCTGTCTGCTTGTCCCTCTTCAGCCCTGGGGGAAGGACTTGGGGAGCATTCCTCAGTTCCTTTAGATCAATCAGTGCTTGGTTACTGTGTGGTCTGTTACTGGGTTCCTCCAACCTCCATAGTACAGTCAGGCCCTCTAAGCACTGCCCTTCACAAAAGTATAGTTACACATGTAATTGATAGTTAAAAGACTATTTTAAGATTCATATTAATCCTTGGCTTATGATGACAAATACAGTCTGACTCTCTGGGCTGCACAGATACGCCAGCACACACTTTTAACCCATTCTTTGCTTTATTTATATTCTTAACTTTTCCCAGCCATTGCTGATTATTCCTGGACCCTTTTTCTGATTAGCCCTGGATCCACATTTGGCTGCTATTCTGTGCCATGCCCATTTGAAGACAAGGCTGTAGAAGTAAACAAAACAGTCCTGGATGCATAAAGAAAGAGTGCTCAATAAATATTTGCTGAAGGAATGAATGAACAAATGTATGAAGGCAAGCCCAACGGCTGAGCTAGCAGTGTAGGGGAAATGTCTCTCATCATGTGGCCTCCTAAGGATAGAAGAGGGAAGAATGAGTGGAATTGCAGGGCTGGCAGAGGCCTCACCAATCTGAGCTCCTTAGGAGTGGTGACTCGTGATTCACGTGGAAGTGGGGTGTTCCACCTTTGCAAATAGCCCTTTGAGAACCTCAACTGAATCTAACTTTTAAAAAACTGCTCTGTGCTCACGCCTCCAACAGCTCAGGCTTCTGTTTTGGGAAAGGTAAAGACCTTTGCATGCCATGAGGTTTCATACAGGTGTTCAGAATTGGGCTTCGAGCCATCTAATCTCCACTCCTTTAGTCCTGTGATCTTTGGCTGGATTGTGGTCTCTGTAAATGAACTGAAGCTCGGGGAGGTTGAGGAGGACAGTTGCATATTTATCTCCTAGAGACTTGAGGCACCTTTAACCCCAAACAGGATATGCTCTGCCAAGGGTTTGACTTGAATTTTTTCATCTCAGTGTCAGTCCTTGTGCTTCACCCCCTACAAAGCCATGTTAAGCCAAAAAGGGGAAGAAGTTTGCATATTTGTTTGAAAGCTTGATGCAGCTGTTCCAGACAAACAGAGCTACTGCCAAAGGCCTCCATCAGGAGCTAAGGGCATGTGGAAAATTTTAGCTGCAGTGACTGTGGCTGTGATGGGAGCAGTTTGTTATTTACTCATCTCTGGATATTTTCCTAACCCCACTGGTTGGGCCTGTCTCCTTCCCCCACTCCTCCCCACGGGCCCCTGTGAGGGCAGACACTGCAGGCCACAGAATATTCTTAGCGCTTGGAATGCCAGCTGGGCCCCATATAAAACCTCTGTATGCCACTTCATTATCCTGCCCTCATCCCTTCCCCCTCCCCTTTCCCTCTTCTCACTGAGTTTGTTCTCTGGCTCTCCGGGTGAAGAGTGAAATATTCAGGAATCCAGAAATCTCCATCCCTTCTGAAGTAAAGAACAAATGAGGCCGGGCGCGGTGGCTCAAGCCTGTAATCCCAGCACTTTGGGAGGCCGAGGCGGGCGGATCACAAGGTCAGGAGATCGAGACCATCCTGGCTAACATAGTGAAACCCCGTCTCTACTAAAAATACAAAAAATTAGCCGGGCGTGTTGGCAGTGAGCCGAGATCGCGCCACTGAACTCCAGCCTGGGGGACAGAGAAAGACTCCGTGAACAATGAGAAGAAATGGAATTCTTTTTAAAGGATGTGATCTGTTTGCCATAAAATTTATCTCATTTTATAAATAAGGTCAGAGAGGGTGGGAAGAAGTTTGATGGATTCTCGTTTCACTTGAATAGATTGCCTGCCCCCCTTATTTTTTCCAAATGAGGTATGTGGTCTAAGTCCATTTTTGTGGTCTTGACGAGGGTATTTGACTCATAAAAGAATTAATATTAATAAAGATTTGACTCATAAAGGATTTCATATTAGAAAATGGTTTTCAGGAAGCTAAGTGCACAAGCAGATGAGACAATGGCCTCAAAGGTGATGTCCAACCTTCTCATGTTTGTACTAGTGTGGCCTATTTCAAATAGCTCTTGTTAGGCTGCCTTAAAAGCCTCCTTGGTAGTCTGTTGCCATGTTTAACCATCTTTATTGTCCATTAAAGGACAATACTTCTCTGTATAGAAAATAAGTGTCTCTTTTTGTAGTCTAACTCTTCCTCCTCCAAGTCTTGGTCTAGGACCTACCCTTCCTGGAAATAATAGACAACAGCTCCTAGAACTTACCTGCATACCATGTTGGTGTCACTGCCGGAGTTAGAAAGAACAGCAGAGAGAGAGCTCCTCTTTGAGTTAGTTGACTGGCCATCCTTGAAAGGGAGGATTATGGAGACAAGAAAAGATGTATATGGCCTGAAGTACCAGGGCAAAGGAAAGTGACTTTCAGAAGTCAGCCATCAATTAACTTCCAAAAGTGAGGGGAAGCAGAAATATGGGATCTGTGAGGAAGAAGAGAGATTTTATAATTAATGAATGCCTTTTATATTATCTCCCTCATAAGGATCTTTCATGTTATAGAATAACAAGACTCTGTTTGTTATTTACGGTCCCTTTTCCTCCCAGGAGGAGGAGGATGTAAAACAACCAATCTTCATCTGACTCTGGTGGGATCAGGTGCAAATGCTTCATGGTCCAAGTTATAGAGAGGGACATTGAAGTACTGAGACCAGGAAAAGGCCAACATGAAGTTACATAGAACCAGGAGGGAACCTGGTGACATAAAGGCTGCCATTAGGTTTCATTCCTTCAACTAACATTTCCTAGCCACTAGTCTGGGAAAACGTTAGCATATGTGGTATAAGAATTTGAACACTGAAGTTACACAGATCTGGATGTGAATCCAATTCTGTCACCTATTAGCTATGGGGTCTTGGACAAATTTTTTAACTTCTCTAAGCCTCGGTCTCCTCATCTATAAAATGGGAATAATAATACTGTCTACCTCATGAATTGATTATTGTCTGTCATATAGGGAAGTAATTTATATATTAGACAATATTATTACCAACTTTGTATTGCACAGAACTGAATGTTTCCCTTCTCTAGTCTCCCAGGCAGTAACTATACTCTGGCTCTGTTCTTAGCTTTGGGTTTTAAGGCTTGGTGGTTTGGTAGTGGCTTCTGGCTTTCAAGTCCAGCCTAACCTTCTAGTTTTACCTTGCTGAGCCAGCAGGAAGTCGGCGAGGTAGAGGAGGACCTGCTGAGGTACATGAGGAGAGGGTGAACAAGCTCCAATTGCCCTCTCACTTCCTGCCCTGTCTTCACCCTAATGGGACGAGAGTTTTGTGGTTCCCAGCGGGCAAATACTTTGTAAATGACAGTATTAAAACTTGCTGCCCATTGGTATAAATTGGCCACTGGGCATTTCAGCAAGCACCCATTCACTCACATGCTTTCAATGAAATGCCATGCTCAGGGGAGGAGTCAGTCCTAGAAATAGAGAAACAAAAATGTGGTAGATTCTGGCCAGAGTCCCTAAGGGACATGCGAAGCCCAAGAAAGGGAAAAATGTATTTTCTAATTCATTGCTACTTGGCTTCAGATTTTGTCTAGAAAGTGACAGGGAAGCAGGACAGAGAAAAAGTGAGAGTAAATGATGGAGGCAAGGAAAGTAGAAAGATGTGGGAAGGAAGGAAAGAAAATCTGACAGAGCTGAAGGAAAGAGATAGATAAACGCAGAAAGAGGCAACGAAAGGAGCAGAAAGAGGAGATTAAAGAGAGATCTAGGAAAATGAACATTAGATGACTAATCACTGACCCCTTTCCCACATCTAGCCTCCATCCAGTTCCTTTGTTCTGGAGCAGAGGCATTCCTTTTTCAGATCCCTGAACCTGTGACCTCGTACCTGCCCAGCTTCTCCCCAATCTCAGGCTTAATACTTGACTCACCAGAGTCAACCATCCCATCCCTCTGCTGTGGGCTGAGAAGTTGCTGGGAACATGTGTTTGCAGTCAGGTCACGGCACAAATGAAAAGCAGCATATGATCCAGCTTCATAAAAGAACTTCCCCCCGACCTCCACCCCCAGCCATGTTGCCCAAGTCCTAGGTCTCCTTGTCCCCTTCACAATTGTGAATTGGGGTAGTGGAGTGTGGAGGGATTAGTTGCAGATCTTACCTGTTTTATGGTATTTTGTGCCCTTTTTCTCTCTCCTCCTCTTTCTCCTTCCTCTCTGCTCCTCTCATCAATTGGAAAAAACCTTCTACTTTAACATTCCTAGAACGAGTGGCTCCTGGTCTGTCCCGGCCTCCGGGATTCTGTTAACACTGGCCAGATGTTACGACGTCCGCATCTGCCAAAAGTTTCCTTAAAGCTATATTATCCCCGAAGCTATAGTTATTCCTCTCTCAGAGAAGGGTTTTAGAAAGATGGGGGAGAAGGAGCACAGGGATTAGAGGAACTCAGTCCGTCTGTTGCAGAAGAGGGGAAAGTGTGAATGGCACTGGCTCCAAGCCTGTGAGTATAGTGATGACTAACACAGAGGCTGGCTTAAACAGCCTCCAGAGATGTGTTGCACTGAAGAACACTTCTTTTTATGACTCAGCATGACATAAGAATTGAATGAAAAGGAATTTCATAAACACTCACAAACACCAAAGAGAGGGGAAGACTGTAGCTGACTTTGACATTCCCTAAGATTTCTCCTGTAATTCCTTAGACTCCCAACTCTGAACTATCTTGCAATCTATATGGTATCACGTCAGATACGCTGTGAAACTCTCATGCCAGTGACCTAACTTCTCTGGACTTCAGTTTCTGTTAAGATTATATTGTTTACAAAGCCTGCTTCATTTCCAATCCACCTGTGACAAATATGTATTGAGTATCTACCATGTGCTTAACAGTGTAATAGCTATGTAAAGAAGATGTGGCTGGGCGCGGTGACTCACGCCTGTAATCCCAGTACTTTGGGAGGCCGAGGTGGGCAGATCACGAGGTCAGGAGTTCGAGATCGGCCTGGCCAACATGGTGAAACCCTGTCTCTACTAAATCCAAAAAAAATTAGTCGGGCATGGTGGTGTACGCCTGTAATCCTAGCTACCCAGGAGGCTGAAGCAGAAGAATTGCTTGAACCCGGGAGGCAGAGGTTGCAGTGAGCTGAGATCACGCCACTGCACTCCAGCCTGGGCGAGGGAGTGAGACTCTGTCTCAGAAGAAAGAAAAAAGAGAAGAAGACATGATCGTCATGGCCTTATTCATTCCATAAATTTATCAAGTATGTACTATGTCAGCAGTGGTGGATATAGTGGTGAACAAGACAGACAAAATCCCAGGCATTGTAATCCATAATTAATTCAGCAAATACTTGTTGAGCATCCATTATGTGCCACACATGGTTCTGGGTACTTGAGAAACATCAGTGAACAAAACGGACAAAAATCCCTGTCCTCATGGAACAGAGGAGACATCAAACAAGCATGTTCTTAATTAAAATTGTATGTGTTTAGGGAATCTTTATTGGTCATCTACTATAAGCTAAGCACTGCAGATACAGTGGTGAGCAAGTGATGTGTGATTCTTGATCTTATGGAGCGTACTCTCCAGCTCCCAGAGTTTATGTTTAGTAGGGGAGAGAAGAGGGCCACAATCAATTAGAAAACAATACAACTCCCTATGGTAATAGACTGCCAAAAGCTGTGTTACAGACTTTAAGGACGCTAGGAGGAAGTCAGAGGAGGGGGTCACCTGAGACGAGGTGGGCCTTGGTCTAGTCTCAGGCAAAGGAAATGCCATCAACAAGAGCTCACCTTTAGATCAGAGGAGGGAGAGGCTAACTGCTAAGAGGTTTCAGGGAGAGACAGAAAACAAAGTTGAATAGAGTAGGGCCAGAAAATCAGATATAGGAGTTTATTTTAAACTCATGTGTGAGAAAACAGTGAATATATTAAATGTGTGTGTCTGTGTGTTTGAGTATGTGAGAGTGTGTGTGTGTGTGAGAGAGAGAGAGAGAGAGAGGAATATGAGAGAGAGAGGGAACAAGCAAAGTAATACATTCTACCAGAGTTTTTTCTTCCTTTCTTTCTTTCTTTTTTTTTTTTTTTTTTTTTTGACGGAGTCTTGCTCTGTCACCCAGGCTGGAGTGCAGTGGCACAATCTTGGCTCACTGCAACCTCCACCTCCCAGGTTCAAGCAATTCTCCTGCCTCAGCCTCCCAAGTAGCTGGGATTACAGGCATATGCCACCAAACCCGGCTAATTTTGTATTTTTAGCAGAGATGGGGTTTTGCCATGTTGGTCAGCTGGTCTTGAACTCCTGACCTCAGGTAATCCGCCCATCTCGGCCTCCCAAAGTGCTGGGATTACAGGCGTGAGCCACCGGGTCTGGCCGAGTTTTTTCTTTCTTAACTCCCCTTCACTGGCTCCCTCCTGGCATAGTGTACAGTCTGAGTTCCTTAGCATTGCATACCATGTTCTTCACAAGCAAACTCCACCTATGTCCTTAGCCTAGTTTTAAGCATTCACCCCATGCCTCCTCATTCTGGACACACGCAGCCTCATGCTCTTCCTTGAGCTTCTTGTTCTTCCTTTCACACCCCGGAGCCTCTGCACAGACGTGTTCACTCTGCTCTATAGTCCCTTCCCTCCTTTCTTGGCTTGTTGGAACTCTACCCACCCTTGCTGCTAGGAAGCTTCCCCCAGCCCATCCCAGCCCAAGATGGTCAAATTTGCCTTCCTGTTCCATCACAGCACTTTGTACATATCTCAATTTTAGGACTTTTCACACTTATTGGCATTGTTCTTTACTTACCTCTGACTCCTACTAGACTATGAGTGCTTAGAGGGCAAGAACCTTATCCTAGTCTTCTTCATATCCCCAGCCATCCAACACAAAGCCTAGCACATGCCAGGGTGAAGATGCTGCGTAAGGCCTCAGTCCCACTGGAAGCTGGAAGGAGTGGGACAGAAGGGTTCCAGAGAGAGGTTAAAGAAGAAAGTGAAGGGGGAGAATATGGAAATCATAGGGAGATCAAAGTAAGGGGATATGTCAGAGGAGAGGGACCGCATTCTTGTGAAGCATTGGGATTAATAATACAAAGAGCTCACCCAAAACAAGTGAGGTTAATTATAATAACCCCAACGTTTTTGCAGCACGTACTCAGTGTGTAAAACACAACGTTAGATACTGTGAGGCTATAAAGTAAAATAAAACACCTCTCTCTATGGTTTGGTTGGGAAGATAAGACAAAGGTAGATAAGGAGACTGACAGCGTCCAGGCATACTCAATTTCTTAAGTTTCTTAAAGTTCAGTGCCATTTTCAACTTTAAGACTTTTAATATGAAGCCCCTCAGCAGTAAATAAGGTATTGTTTTACAAAATATTAGATATGGAAACTGACTTCCCTAGTTGAGATCTCAGGAAAGCTCAACAAGGCTAGACTAGAAACAACTTTCTTAGAAAATGGACATAGAATTGTCAATTTTAATACCATTTAAAAGTATTTATGGCTGGGCACGGTGGCTCACACCTGTAATCCCAGCACTTTGGGAGGCCGAGGCAGGCGAATCATGAGGTCAGGAGATCGAGACCATCCTGTCTAACACGGTGAAACCCCGTCTCTGCTAAAAATACATCCCCCAACTTTGGAAGTGAACCAGAGAATGGGTGAACCAGAGGTGGATTGCAGTGAGCCGAGTCCCACTGCTCCAGCCTGGGGACAAAAAAAAGTATTTATCATGTCTATGTGTCCCAAACTGTATATTATGAGCTTTTTTGAAGAAGGTAAGATCAGGGATGGAAAGGGAGGAAAGGTTTCACAGAGCATTTGAAAGGAGTGGATGGAAAAAAAGGGAATAAAAATAGACAAAGAATAGAATTTCAGAGAAGGAGAATGGGAATGCACAAGAGACAACAGAAATAAAGAGATATTCCATTAACGAAATGGATTTTTAAAACTGTACATATGAATTAACTGTTTAAATAATGAGGTATCTGATGGCTGTAACATAAAATATGAGATACTAAGAAAATAAGTAGGATGTGCCTTTAAATTCTATGATAGGCACTTAGCCAAAGGTAATTGAAGGGACGCTAGAAAAGGGATTAGAAAATGAAAATGGTAAAGTTATTATGTGAATAAGAGATAAGATGTACTCTCAGCGATACAGTTTATTATTATTATTATTATTTTAGTGGTTCCTAAGAGAGAGAGTAGGAATGTCCCAAGACATTATCCAGGTACTCAATTTAATTTTTTCTGTTTTATTATAGTGTGATACTGGGATGGCTTAGACATTTAATTTTTTATTTAATTTCAGCAATCAATCCTGAGTAATTACTATGTGGTTGCTCCCAGAGACCAGTTATGACCTCAGAGCAATCAGCTCAACAGGGATTGGCCGAGCAGAAAATGAACTCATCAATTGGGCATTATGTCCTAGGGTACTGAGGAGAGTATAAAAGGGGGCATAGGGGCCCTGCCACACTAGCTCTTCAGTAGTTTCTGAACATCTAGACGGTAGGACATAGAATAGGTAAGCAGAAATGCAAAGCAGATATTGCAGTAATTGACTAAAGGGCTGGGTTAATGGGAGTGAGTGTGTAGTTAAGACAGTTATGGTGTTAGAGAAAGAGGTGAGGGAGGAGGGGCTTTTTACTGAGTTGGGATTGAGCTGGATATTCAGTAGAAGCAGAAAGTATGAGTGAAGTTGAGGGTGAGCAGGGACTAGGGAATAGGACTTGTCTATTTGGGGGGTTGATTATACCGACCTGGTGTACAGCAGAAAATTCACATTGGAAAAGCAGTAGGAAATCAGTTGAGATTGTATTGGCATGAGGGGCTTGGTAGGGATGGAGGGAGGTTGGAGGTGGCACAAGGGAGGTCTGACTTAACAGTGAGCCCTTGTTATGTCATTTCCCTTGCCTGATGCCTAGCAATGAAAAACATTTACACCTAATCTTGAAGGTTACAGGAAGTTAATTGGGAAGGGGGACTACTAAATGTTCCACGTAAAACAAGCAGTAACAATAGTTAAAATATTTTCCTTTTTTCCTACATTGTTGGCATCAAATTGTGTTTCTGTGCTCAGAAAGAGGGAGAAATTAAGAGGTTGAACAAGAAAAAGTACTGAACTCTCTGCCTTACCATTCTGGGGCAGGTAGGGTTACTTCCTAGGTGGTTGGGCTATTGGAGTGAAGGCGAAAGCCAAACTCAACCAAAAAACCCCAAGTGTAAGGCAGAATTGGGGCAATCATTGAGGTTCTTAAGCTTCAGAGGCTCCGAGGAGTCCTTGTTTTTGGTTAAATGTCTGTGCAACAGCAGTCTTTACTCAGGTTACTCTGGGCAGAGGCAGCTGGGTGTACAACAGCAGCTATGTTTCATCACAAAGTGGGCCTCATTTCTGATGAAAGACACAGAAGTTGCCCAGGTTTAGTCCTAGGCAGCTTACTTAGCCTCTTTCAACCTGTTTCTTCATCTGTAAAATGAAGGTGCTAGGTGTGTCAACCTCATAATAGGGTTCTTGTGATGTGTGCATATGAGGTAATGTGTATCAAGCTCTTAGCAATAGTGGTTGGTATATAGTCAATGCTCATTATCACAGTCATTATTAATACTTTAAAGAATACATTTATCTAATGGCCTAGGGAAATACTTCTTAAATTGCCTTAAATGGGATTAGATGCCTCTTTGGTCTGGGTTTGTACCCAGACCCAGGCCTAGGTTTGAACTAAATTGAATTTCTGGGTTTGGTGGCATTGTGGGGGTGGGGAGATGGAAGTGGGTGTAGCAAAGTAGGAGGCAATGGTGCAAGGTGTTGTAGCCACAGGAATATGAATTTCCATGTCAGCATTTGGTTTAATTTGGCACCAAGTGTTATTCAAACAAAGCAGCGTTGTGAGTGGTAGAGGAAGGGAGAGGAGGAAAGTCAACACATTCTTGGAAATAAGATGTGGCTTTTGCTTTGCTATTTTGTTTTTTCTTCAGCTACAGACATATTTCTTTGCTCTTGGGCTCACATTGTAAATCCCTTCCAGTACATAGTACAAATCTAAGTTTCAGAGAAACTTCTCTTTAAAATGACAAGAAGTTATCAAGACTTCCCTTGATCCTTGTTTTTAGTATAAGAACTCTTCGGTTGGGGTCATTTAGCCTAGGGAGAAATCTTTGCATATACTTAGACACCCCCCTCCACCATGTTGAATATTTGCTATTTCCTAATGACTTTACCTCAAAGTGTTTGAAGGTGTAGGTAGATGTATCATTTATCCATTCTCTCCATGTATTTGTGTATTAGGCCATAAAAATTTTAGTAAAAATTTTAGTATAAAGCCTGGCAGTGCAATAATTAATTTTCCAATAGTTGCTGCCTTGCACCTCAGACGTCTGGCAAGATGTTATAGGAACTGGTCCTAGGTCAATATTCGAAGCACAGGGAAGCTCTGTGTGACCAAGTCAATGGAACTTTCCTGTGTTCTGGTCCTGAGGTGTATGTTTAAAGCAACGTTTCAAGCAGAAAAGTTTGAGTATTCATCTCTCCTCCACAAATGCAGGTCTTTTTGCAATGGCAATAAATAGCCACTTGTGATATTAAGCTTGTGTCAATGATGAAGGGTTGGATTGCATAGGGAACTGATATAGCCTTCTAACCCCATTCCTCTAGAGATAACACATACTCACTTAACACTCAGTCTCTGCCCTCAAAGAGCTGACGCTTTAGTTGAGAAATCAGACCCTAACGCACCTCCTGTGCTGTAACAACATAGACCAATAATGTTCACAATATATAACATTAGGTTTTAATCTCTCTGTAATCAGCTGGGTTTTGATGGGAAAAACCAGGTGGCTGGAATGTACAGTGCCTTTCTGTTTTAACATTTAAGAGGAGGTCACACTCACCAGGGATTTTCCATTGCACTCTCTCTTTTTAAAAGTTTACAGCGAATAGCTGAACTTACATTTCACTATTATGTAAAACTACTTTCCTTCAACTTTCCAATTACTTAGGGGATAAAAGAGGAGAGGAATACTGGGGTTTTGCAAAGTCCTGCAGGGAAATTCTAAAGTCATTATTATCTTTAATACCTAGCTTAGAAATTCTTTCAACAAGTGGTGATTATTTTCCTCCATTCATATCTCCCCTTCCTAACCCATAAAACAATGTTCACAAATTGAAAAGCACACACGTGAGAAAAAAATCAGCCTAAATTCCACCAGAGGTAAATTTCACTGTTCCTTTCGGTTTTTGTCTAAGCACACGTGACTGTATGTATTGCTTTGCAATCCGCTTTCTTTTTGCAAATATATTTCTTGTGGGTATTTTCCCATGTATTTTCTTAGGTCGCTTTTAACCTCTTCATTCTTTTCCTTCTCTCTAGGGCACCGGGGGCCAGGGAGGCCCAATCTCAGAGCGCTGCGGGCTCTGCTGGTGATAGAAACAATATGGTGAAGTTATAAGGAGAGGGGACGGGTGGGGGGCGGGAAAGATTCCTTAGGATAGAAAAAAAACAATGAAGAAAGCTCCACTTGAAGACCTATGAAATTTCCGACGCTAGAACCTTTGTATATAGTTTTCGGTAACCTTCGGCAGGGGGCGCTCTGAAATTGTTGCCACTGTCCGGACAGCTTCCCGTACTTTACCCTCTACAAAATTGTACAGTGTTTCCGGCCCTTCTCAGTTGTGGACGCTCGTAAGTTTTCGGCAGTTTCCGGGGAGACTCGGGGACTCCGCGTCTCGCTCTCTGTGTTCCGATCGCCCGGTGCGGTGGTGCAGGGTCTCGGGCTAGTCATGGCGTCCCCGTCTCGGAGACTGCAGACTAAACCAGTCATTACTTGTTTCAAGAGCGTCCTACTAATCTACACTTTTATTTTCTGGGTGAGAGACGAAGGCGCCTGGGGCTGGCAGGGGATCCCGGGCTTTTAGGTGTGGGGGGTGTGACCCTGAGCGGCGGGAGCTCAGGTCGGGAATGGTGTGGGGTTTGGGCGGCCATCGCGCCTGGGACCCCGACGCCGGCGACCAGTGACTGGCCCCGAGCAAAGAGCTCAGGCATCTCGCCGGCGCTGGGGTCGGAGTGCGGGACGAAGGCAGCCGACAGGCTGAGCTGGGACCCAGACGTACCAGCGTTCGAGTTCGATACGGAGGCGAGGTGGGGCCTTAAGCCCCCAGAGCACGCAGACGGTGACCCTGGACCTTTGCAGAGGCAAGCAAGGCTTGCCTGGCCCCTTTGAGGGCTCACTTGCATAATAGTGTCTTTCTTTTCACTGCTTCATAAGAGAGGAGTGTTTCGCAGGTAAGTATGGTATGCCTCCACTCCTGCCAGTCTATCCTTCGGCTTGGTTTTGTGTACCAGTCCTTTGTACCCTGTGCTCATCCCTAACTGGAGAGGACGGGGGAAGTTTCTGGAACTCATAAAATCACATTTTTTTCCCCTTCAAGGTTTTCTTCCTGAGGTTGGAGTAAGATAGTGAAGGAAGTTTTGATCCCTAGGGCAAATATGCCATGAGCTTGTGTTTACACACAAAAAGATGAATTTTAAGAATTTTGATAAGATACCTGGTCCACAGCCTGCTCTTGTGTGCAGATCCCCTCCTAACCCCTTCTACTCTTCCCCCTTGTCTGCCATATCCCAGCATATCACACCTATTGTGCCTTAAATACCTCATGCGTTGTGATTTGAAGATGCTGCTGTACAGAGTGCGTAACTGTTTGTATTCTCTGAATTCCCACATAGATCACTGGCGTTATCCTTCTTGCAGTAGGCATTTGGGGCAAGGTGAGCCTGGAGAATTACTTTTCTCTTTTAAATGAGAAGGCCACCAATGTCCCCTTCGTGCTCATTGCTACTGGTACCGTCATTATTCTTTTGGGCACCTTTGGTTGTTTTGCTACCTGCCGAGCTTCTGCATGGATGCTAAAACTGGTGAGTCCTTGTTTTCATTAGAATTGATTCTCGGTTTTAGAAAAGTTTTATATGTTATAGAATTCCTTTCTTGGAACTGGCCATGGCACTTTACAATTTTTCCTGTTCCTTATGAAAACTTATCAAGTAACAGTTCAGCTGCCAGTTTCCACTTTCAAAATAGACATGTTATTTTCCCTGTCCTTTTCAATGAAAACATGATGAACTAATGAGAAGACGACCATTATTTTTTCTTTGACTCCCTTTGCAGCTGTGCTATATCTTATTTATGCTGACTTGGACTTTCTTTCTTATCTGCAGTATGCAATGTTTCTGACTCTCATTTTTTTGGTCGAACTGGTCGCTGCCATCGTAGGATTTGTTTTCAGACATGAGGTAAGCCTGAATTAGGGAAGCTTAACATGTTACATTTATCCTCTGAGAGATAAAAATGGATTTATTTAAGTAGAAGAGTCAGACCTCTGTATTTAAACCTGTAGCTGACAATAATGGCCTTCTTGTAAAAATTCTGGTCCACTTCTAATTTAAAAGAAAATTTAGAAAATTGTAAAGACTGATAGTCACCAGAAGAAAATTACTTACTTATATTCCCTGTCATTTTTGTGTGTGTAAATACCTATTAAAACGGAGATAGTACAATTTATAACTTTACTGATAGGAAAATATTCAAAGCACAAAATTGATAACCTTCTTATGCCTTGCATTTTGAAAAGATTGGATATACATAATGCAAATCATCAAAAGTTTAATATTGGGCCGGGTGCGGTGGCTCACGCCTGTAATCCCAACACTTTGGGAGGCCACGGTGGGCGGATCACGAGGTCAGGAGATCGAGACCATCCTGGCTAACACGGTGAAACTCTGTCTCTACTAAAAATACAAAAAAAAAAAAAAAAAAAGGGAAAAAATTAGCCGGGCGTGGTGGCGGGCGCCTGTAGTCCCAGCTACTCGGGAGGCTGAGGCAGGAGAATGGCATGAACCTGGGAGGTGGAGCTTGCAGTGAGCCGAGATCACGCCACTGCACTCCAGCCTGGGTGACAGAGCAAGACTCCATCTCAAAAAAAGAAGTTTAATATTGAATTAGAAAACAGGTACACTTGGGGTTGTTCAGATATCATTCGGTGAGTAGCAAAGGCTCATTAATGAGAGTTCTTATAAAGTGATAGCACAGCCTCCCAAAGTAGGGTTTTGTAGCTTACAGATTCCATGGGCATCGAATTTGTACTCAGTTTAAAGTAGAGAAAAATAAGCAGGCTGCAGAATACAGCAATACTGCATTGCCACTCAGATAAATATATATTCCCACAGCACTTTGAACTTGTAGTGGTTCTCATCATATATTTTAATGTTTTGCTTAGTAGCCCCCTCAGCTAACCTATATCCCTTAGAGGACAGGATTGTACCATGGAAGTTAATTACCATACATGTTGCTGCTGTCAAAGATATGACCATTGGTCAGATTCGAGAACTTATTTGACCTGAAACCAGAAGAACTTTCTAGAGGATTTTCTTACTGACATTGTGTTTCTTTGCTATAGATTAAGAATAGCTTTAAGAATAATTATGAGAAGGCTTTGAAGCAGTATAACTCTACAGGAGATTATAGAAGCCATGCAGTAGACAAGATCCAAAATACGGTAAGTGGTAACCACTACCTAGAGGGGAAACACATTCCCTGTTGCCTCAGAGAAAAGAGTAGAGTCTGGCTACTAGATGTTATCCACTTGTAGGGGAAAGAAGTGTGACGTGTTTCATTTTCCTCACATGTGCACCTGTTCTCTTCCTTCCCCACTTACATCATAGTCCAGGTACAGTTAGTACCAACTATAGCAGGAAAGTAAGGCCAATACAAAACTGTCATGCATGGTGCTAATCAAGGACCCAGTGCTCATCTCTTGAATCAGTTCAGGAGAGAGATCATTGAGATTAGTAAATGTTTTGAGCACAAATTGCAATAGAGGATATTAGGTTAAATGTTTGACTACAAAGTTGTAATATAAACTAAATGCTTTTGTTGGGTTTTTCAGTTGCATTGTTGTGGTGTCACCGATTATAGAGATTGGACAGATACTAATTATTACTCAGAAAAAGGATTTCCTAAGAGTTGCTGTAAACTTGAAGATTGTACTCCACAGAGAGATGCAGACAAAGTAAACAATGAAGTAAGGTGCCTTTTCAAACTTTCTATTTGACAATATTTGAAGACTTAACTGAATGCAAAATTGACCCAGTTTTTAATTTTTTTTTTTTGAGACAGAGTCTGGCTCTGTCGCCCAGGCTGGAGTGCAGTGGCGTGATCTCGGCTCACTGCAGGCTCCACCTCCTGGGTTCACGTCATTCTCCTGCCTCAGCCTCCTGAGTAGCTGGGACTACAGGTGCCCACCACCACGCCTGGCTAAAAACAGGTTTCACCATGTTACCAGGATGGTCTCAATCGACCTTGTGATCCACCTGACTTGGCCTCCAAATCTGGATTACAGGCTGACCACTCACCCGGCCATTTTTAATTTTAAACGGGTAGGAATTGAGTTCAGACAGCCAGCAAGTAACATTTTTTTATTTATTATTTAGTATTTTTTTTAAAGACAGTGTCTCTCCTGTCACCCAGTCTGAAGTGCAGTGGTGTGATCATAGCTCACTGGAGCCTTGAACTCCTGGGTTCACGTGAAGTAACACTTTTAAATATATAATCCAGAAGGTGGAAATAGTTGGGAATATTTATTTGTTCTGTTGAGAACATATGGAAGAGAGTAGATTTCAATAAAATGACAATCAAAGGCTATGATACATACATCTTTCTGCAGAGGTGTATGATCAAAGTATTTATTACCATAAATATATCTTTCTGCAGAGTTATGTGATCAAAGTATTTATTACCATAAAGAAAAGCACAGACTGCTTGTGCTGTATTTAATCTTTGTTTTTTTCCCCCCATTAGGGTTGTTTTATAAAGGTGATGACCATTATAGAGTCAGAAATGGGAGTCGTTGCAGGAATTTCCTTTGGAGTTGCTTGCTTCCAAGTAAGTCTTTGTAGTTACTTAGGAAATATTTCATCCCTCTTGTAGGTGTAAGCTAGAAGATTTTCACTTTTTTTTTTTTTGAGATGGAGTCTTGCTTGGTTGCCCAGGCTGGAATGCAGTGGCGCCATCTCAGCTCCTTGCAACCTCCACTTCCTGGGTTCAAATGATTCTCCCACCTCAGCCTCCTGAATAGCTAGAATTACAGGTGTGCGCCACCATGCCTGGCTAATTTTTTTGTATTTTTAGTAGAGATGGGGTTTCACCATGTTGGCCAGACTGATCTCGAACACCTGACCTCAAGTGATCTGCCCTCGGCCTCCCAAAGTGCTGGGATTACAGGCTTGAGCCACTGCATGCAGCAAGATTTTCACTTTTAAGGCTTATAAGTTTTTGCTTCAGGGGACTGGATAGTGAGGACATTTTTAGGGAAGTCGCATTTTCACAAAACTCTCAGTTACTGGTCACAGTATAAAAATACTTTATTTAGGAGAAATACCTAATGTAGATGATGGGTTGATGGGTGCAGCAAACCACCATGGCACGTGTATACCTATGTAACAAACCTGCACGTTCTGCACATGTATCCCAGGACTTAAAGTATAATTTTAAAAAAAGAAGAAAAAAAGTAAGATTTAGAATTAACTTGTAGCAGTACATATCTTTTGAAAGCAGTTAACTGTGGAAAGACTCAGTGCCCTCTTAGTTATGGCAACTTTCCAGTAACATAGTTCATGAAACAAAACATTAGATAGGAGCCTTGGTTCTCTCTGCAGTCAGTCAAGATTCTAAAATGTTATTAGGATCTTTTCTGGGCTGCAACTGCCTGATGAGTTGCATACCTATTAAAGTTCCAACCTATTAAAATTTAGATTAAAATTTAGATGATGCCACCCCCACATTCATTATGCACCAGTTGTTTGGGGTTGATTCCACATTGTAGATCAAATTGTGTTTCCCAAGTTGTGTTTCCCACTGTAGCATGAAGTTTGTTTTGTGGCTCTGAACGATTTTTTTTTTTATATCAAACACTGGAAATAAGACTAATTCAAGTTTAGTCTTAATGTATTTTTTAAGTAGCAAGCAAAGCTATATCTAAATCTATGCTAATGCAGTAGCCACTAGCCACCTTTGAATTGTTATAAATTATTAAATAAAATTAAAACCTCAGTTTGCTGGAGATTTGAAATACTTAGTAGCCATGTGGCTGCTGCCTACTATATCGGACAGTACAGGGATTCTAGAACATTTTCATTATTGTAGCATTGTTCTGGATCTTTCCAGGAAAATCTGTACCCTCATTGATGGAGATTTCACTTGTTAAGATACTTATTGAAAACCATGTCTTTGTTTTTTCTGGGAAATGAGAGTAAGAAAAGTTTCTCCAAAACTCCTGACTGAATTTTCCTTGAGTGACAGTTTGCTGGATTTTCCTTTGGTGAGAGTTGTGAAATTCTGGGTCATAGTGGCAATAAAACTTCACTTACATTCTTTGAATGTGATCTAGATGGTGCAGAGTATTAAACATAACTCTAGAAAAACTCAAGGACGAAAATTACAAGCGAATTACAAGTGAGAGGAGAATATAGTCTGAGGTCTTCAAGCTCTTTTGTGTATGTATTTAATTTTGTTCCTATTTTATTTCTAGCTGATTGGAATCTTTCTCGCCTACTGCCTCTCTCGTGCCATAACAAATAACCAGTATGAGATAGTGTAACCCAATGTATCTGCGGGCCTATTCCTGTCTACCTTTAAGGTGCGTTCATTTTGGTCCTCAGCTCTGTTAGTGTTGATATTTATTCTAGCCTGTGTATGTGATGCGTGGACTAAGTTTGCCAAGAACATCTTGTCTAGTAGTATATTTAAATCTAGCTGGTGCTATGTAAGCCCTGTTTAGGCAGGTTAGGTCTCTATACACAGGGCATGGTCAGAAAGTAATGACTTAGCTACAGCTTATCTATGCATGCTCTCTACAGTTATGCAACAGAAGACTCCCTGTGTGGGTTTATATATTTACATACACATGTCAGCCTAAAGATCATAAGTGGTCCCTTTTCTAACATTTTTCGGCCTAGAGAGAGGAGAAACAAAGAATCCCAATAATGACTTTATTTGTGAGGTTCCCTGGCAGGTGCACTCTGCTCCTCACCAATATTGACATTTTCCTTAGTCCTTTTCCTAGTTTTCATTTACCACAATCTTAATCAGTCGTTGAGAGTGTGGCTTTCTTGGTAGAAAGATGTTTTTGGTGGGCTATCGTTAAAACCGTAAACTCATCTGGTCTAATAAGGAACCAGATTTTGGGAAGATGTGTGTTTCGATGGCGTTAGTATTTGGTAAAATATTGTGAGAACTGTTGTTGGCTGAATTGATCCGTAGGGCACATTTTGCGTTTTACTTGAGCCACTGACTAGGAACACATAGGAAGGTCTTCATTAGCAGGAATAGATTAGAATGTATGTAAGCAAATACAGATGTTGAAATTTGGGTAACAAGTACATTAACTTTTTTTCTTTAATTTTAGGACATTTAGAGTCCCCCCTCTGAATTAGAAAGTTGCCTGGCTGGAGAACTGACGACACTACTTACTGATAGACCAAAAAACTACACCAGTAGGTTGATTCAATCAAGATGTATGTAGACCTAAAACTACACCAATAGGCTGATTCAATCAAGATCTGTGCTCGCAACGGGCTGATTCAATCAAGATGTATGTTTGCTATGTTCTAAGTCCACCTTCTGTCCCATTCATGTTAGATCGTTGAAACCCTGTATCCCTCTGAAACACTGGAAGAGCTAGTAAATTGTAAATGAAGTAATACTGTGTTCCTCTTGACTGTTATTTTTCTTAGTAGGGGGCCTTTGGAAGGCACTGTGAATTTGCTATTTTGATGTAGTGTTACAAGATGGAAAATTGAGTCCTCTGACTTTGCTATTGATGTAGTGTGATAGAAAATTGGCCTCTCTGAACTGGCTCCTTCCCAGTCAAGGTTATCTGGTTTGATTGTATAATTTGCACCAAGAAGTTAAAATGTTTTATGACTCTCTGTTCTGCTGACAGGCAGAGAGTCACATTGTGTAATTTAATTTCAGTCAGTCAATAGATGGCATCCCTCATCAGGGTTGCCAGATGGTGATAACAGTCTAAGGCCTTGGGTCTAAGGCATCCAAGACTGAAAGGGACTACTGATGTTCTGTGATACATCAGGTTTCAGCACACAACTTACATTTCTTTGCCTCCAAATTGAGGCATTTATTATGATGTTCATACTTTCCCTCTTATTTGAAAGTTTCTAATTATTAAATGGTGTCGGAATTATTGTATTTTCCTTAGGAATGCAGTGGAACTTATCTTCATTAAATTTAGCTGGTACCAGGTTGATATGGCTTGTCAATATTATGGTCAACTTTAAGTCTTAGTTTTCGTTTGTGCCTTTGATTAATAAGTATAACTCTTATACAATAAATACTGTTTTCCTCTAAAAAGACCGTGTTTAAATTAACTTGTAGAAAATCTGGGATGGTTGTTGTTTTCCACTGAGAAAGCTAAGCCCTACATTTCTACTCAGAGTACTGTTTTTAGATGTGAAATATAAGCCTGCGGCCTTAACTCTGTATTAAAAAAATAATGTTTTTGTTTAAAAAAAACTGTTCCCATAGGTGCAGCAAACCACCATGGCACATGTATACCTATGTAACAAACTTGCACATTCTGCACATGTATCCCAGAACTTAATGTAAACAAAAAAATCTTAAAGTGCAAATATTAAAAAAAACTCTTCTCTGTGAAAAAAATTATATTCCATGTTATAAAGTAGCATATGATTAGTGTTCTCCTAGAGATCAGACTTTTTTGATTGTATAGTTTGCATTAAAAAAGTTGTACAGGGAGGGATGTAACCTGTATCTTCAGGATAATAGGGAAATTAATAAGGAAAATAATAATTACTAAAATTTGAGTTGAAGTCAGGGAATTATTTCTTTGGTTTTGAGTCTCTTTATACATCCATTAGTAGAACCTGTCTAGTCTGATTGCCACAGTCCTTGAATTGATGGTAAGGGGGAGTCAGTTACAGTTAGAAAAAAACCTGGGCAAAAACTACTAGTTAAATAATCATGAATTTTGAGTATGTGTTTTAAAATGCTTGGAGTTATTGCAGAAAAAGGATATTCTCCATCAGAACATTTGATGTGTGACTTTTGACATAAGATAAGGTGATAAGAAAATTAAGTTGAAAAATAGTGACTCAAGTACAGCAAATCAGATTTTTGGCTACTGAGATTAAAGAAGCAAATATTTAAAGGATTATTAGCAATTCTCAAATACATATTTTTCACTGCAGTGGTTTTGAAGAATGTTTTAAGGTTATATTATAGTTTTTAAAAAAGTTTTCCCTCAGCCGGGCATGGTGGCTCACATCTGTAATCCCAGCACTTTGAGAGGCTGAGGCGGGCGGATCACCTGAGGTCAGGAGTTCTAGACCAGCCTGGCCAACATGGTAAAACACCGTCTCTACTAAAAATGCAAAAATTAGCTGGGTGTGGTGGCAAGCACCTGTAATCCCAGCTACTTGGGAGACTGAGGCAGGAGAATCACTTGAATCCGGGAGTCAGAGGTTGCAGTGAGCCGAGATCGCACTACTGCACTCCAGCCTGGGCGATAAGAGTGAAACTCCATCTCAAAAAAAAAAAGTTTTCCCTCATTATTAAAAAGGAAAAATTATAGAAAATTAAAATATAGAATGCAGAAAGAGGAAAAACACCACACATCACTCTTCAGGTGGATTGGTTTGTTTATTTTTAAGATGGGTTTATTTTGGATAGCCAGTTAGAAAGCGCCCTTATAGCTGATGTGTGCATGTGCATACTGAATTGTATACTTAATTCTGAAAGTAATGAGGAAACATTTCACCTGATGATAACTGGTACAAAGGAAAGTTCACGTGTCTTTAATAGTTTGCTAATTAGACTAGCTGGTTAGAAAGAGGGATCACCAGATTGGAGAGAGAGATCCAGTTTCCACTGGAGGCAGTAGATCTGCTCATTTCCATGGTGACAATCCTAATGGCAGAGGGAGTGAGTTTCTCTTAGCGGCACAGGCTGGGGGTTTTGAGCTTTTAAGTTCTGTTTTATAGAAATCTGGAGAATTTTACATTTTACTTCACTATATATCCATGTTAAAAATAATTCGTTTTTGATGTCCCAAAATTGATGTGGGTTGCCTTATTTCCAGGCACCAGGTTGCTCACTGCAAGGTGCCATTTTGAGAAGCAGAGATCTCTAGGTATATCTTAAGTGTGAAGAGCTTGTTAGATTTCCATGGCCTATTCCAGGTGGGTTGTCGGGTTTATGTTGTAAGCATCAAACTTTTGTGGAAATAAATACCTAATACAAGGTATAAATACCATTTCTGGTTTTCCTCAGAGCTCACAAAAGAATCTTTGAGACTTGGTGTTTTCAACCTCCTGTCAGAATCCAAGTTGGTGATGCACCCAAACAGACCTGTTAAAATATGAAACACAGGGCCGGGCGCGGTGGCTCACGCCTGTAATCCCAGCATTTTGGGAGGCTGAGGCAGGTGGATCACGAGGTCAGGAGATCGAGACCATCCTGGCTAATACGGTGAAACCCCGTCTCTACTAAAAATACAAAAACTTAGCCAGGTATGGTGGCGGGCGCCTGTAGTCCCAGCTACTCGGGAGGCTGAGGCAGGAGAATGGCATGAACCCAGGAGACGGAGTTTTCAGCGAGCCGAGATCACACCACTGCACTCCCGCCTGGGTGACAGAGCAAGACTCCCGTCTCAAAAAAATAAAATAAAATAAAATAACATAACATAAAATAAATAAAATAAAAAAGAGACACAAAACAATATATGCATTTTCTCATGAAACAGTAAACTTTGGTTCCTTTGGACTATTCTGTGAGGGTTTTTGTTTGTGTTTGCAGGAAAAAAAATTAACCTAAGATATTAATGCCATTTCTGCTTTTCCTCACAGCATATATAAGATACTTTGAGATTTGATTTTTTTTTAAGTTTGCTACTTTGCTAGGTTGAAACTTTGTGATGTGGCAAACCAAACCTTACTAATTTAAAAAGGAAAACAAAAGGCTAGTGTGTCAGAAATGAATATATAAACTGAAACAGCTATAAGGAAATAAGACTTTCATTTTTAAGTCATCGCTTTAAAACTTCACCTAGATTGCTTGTGAGAGAGAAGCCATTATGATTTAATTATGGTTTTTCTATTAGGTACCCTGACCCCATGGAGCTTAGTAGCATCAGGCACTTGTAAGAACACAGTAAATGCTAATGGAATAAATGAACGAATGAGTGAGTCTAATTATAATGGTCCTTTAATGTTCTGTGTGAAATAAGATGATCTCAACATCTCATTCTATATAAGCCACCATTTATATAATAGAAACCACCTGCCCAGTCAGAAACCACTTAACCTCGGAAACCACAGCTAACTTCCTCCTGGTCAAATTGCTTTTTGCTGCTTCTCTTTCTTGAATTCTTTGTTGCATTTGGTACCACTAAAAATATTTTTCTTTTTTTGTTTTGACTGTGTAACATCCTGATTTTCTTCCCTTTTACTGCTCTTTCTAGTTTACTTTGTTGTTTGAATTTCCTCCTCCTTTTCAAGTGTGGCTGACCCCAAGGGCTTATATTTGGCTTTTTGCTCTTAGATTATGCTGACCTTACCTTGAGGAATTAAAGTACATGATCATCAGGCCTAACCTCTTATTCTTGGGACATGCACTTTAGTTGTGTGTTGGTCATAGCAGCTTGCTTATATTTCTACCCCTCTCCAATACCTAAAAGTGTAGTAGCATTCCGAACACTTAAACATTTTAAAATATTCCTCCTATAACGTCTAGCACATGAAGAGTAAGTACTTATTTGACATTGGCCTACCTGGCTCTTTAACCAGGGATGACATGGCTTATGGAAACTGGGGAAAATGGGTCAGCTGTTCTAACCACAAGCATTTATCAGGTGCACATCAGTTCTTTGGGATTGTCATGCTTCATCTGATGGTGTTCTCATTACCATATCCTCAAAATTTTCATTAAAAAAAATGAAGTGGTGAGTTGGTTGGGCTCTTGTTTCTTCCAGCCGAAGTTTCTCACCACTTTTTTTCTGGGAAAACACAAACCTATTAGCAATGTCCACAAAGCAAATCAAACTGACATGGCACTTGCCTGGATATAGACAATTCACCAATGGCGATATACAGCATATATAGCAGGGTAGACAATTACTCAGAATCATGACTAGAAAGGTAAAGTAGCTACATTATGTACACAGGGCAACCTAGGGTACAGCGTAAGAGATTCTGCACACATTTTCCTGTCCAGAAAGGCCATGTACTTCCTCAGCAGGAAAGTGGCAGATAAGGGCGGGCCCGGTGGCTCATGCCTGTAATCCCAGCACTTTGAGAGCCCAAGGCAGGCGGATCACCTGAGGTCGGGAGTTCAAGACTAGCCTGACCAACATGGAGAAACCCCGTCTCTACTAAAAATACAAAATAAGCGGAGTGTGGTGGTGCGTGCCTGTAATCCCAGCTACTTGGGAGGCTGAGGCAGGAGAATTGCTTGAACCCGGGAGTCAGAGGTGGTGAGCCAAGATCACACCATTGCACCTCTAGCCTGGGCAACAAGAGCAAAACACCATCTGAAAAAAAAAAAAGTGGCATATAAGAGAAGATAGGCCATTTGAAAAGACCTATTTTCTCCCCTTCGGTTTCTTTTTTTCTTTCTTTCTTTTATGTGTGTGTGTGTGTGTGTGTGTGTGTGTGTGTGTGTGTGACAGAGTCTCTCTCTGTCGCCCAGGCTGGAGTGCAGTAGTGCGATGTTGGCTCACTGCAACCTCCGCCTCTCGGGTTCCAGTAATTCTCTCTGTCTCAGCCTCCTGAGTTGCTGGGATTACAGGCGCATGCCACCACGCCCAGCTAATTTATTGTATTTTTAGTAGCAATGGGGGTTTCGCCATGTTGGTCAGGCTGGTCTCTTACTCCTGACCACCTCAGCCTCCCCAAGTGCTGGGATTACAGGTGTGAACCACTGCACCTGACCTGTCCAAATATCTTTTAATCAGTCCTTATTGAATATGAAATCTTTAAAGAGAAAACCTTCATGAAATAATATCCTATTCTCAGGAACACTTTTACACTGTTGGTGGGACTGTAAACTAGTTCAACCATTGTGGAAGACAGTGTGGCAATTCCTCAAGGATCTAGAACTAGAAATACCATTTGACCCAGCCATCCCATTACTGGGTATATACCCGAAGGATTATAAATCATGCTGCTATAAAGACACATGCACACGTATGTTTATTGCAGCACTATTCACAATAGCAAAGACTTGGAACCAACCCAAATGTCCAACAATGACAGACTGGATTAAGAAAATGTGGCACAAATTCTCAAATCACAAGGACAGAAACAAAACATGTTTTCTCCATAGGTGAGAATTGAAAAGTGGACACTGGAAGGAAGTGACCATGTGAGAGCATTAGGAGATATACCTAATGTAAATGACGAGTTAACGGGTGCAGCACACCAACATGGCACATGTATACATATGTAACCTGCACATTGTGCACATGTACCCTAGAACTTAAAGTATAATAATAAAAAAAGAATATCCTATTTTCTCACAGTATGCCCTTTGTAGGGTGTTAGTATACAGTAAGTACATATTAAAAACAAACCAACCAACCTTGTTATTATTCCTCAGCTCCACAACATCATCGAACCAAGGGAATGATTACAAAGAGTTAATTGCAGTCTAAACATCAACTCTTTCCATTTTCTTTTAAGCATCTTGACAGTCTAATGCTTCCTAAAGTTTACGAACTATTATTTCCTGTTACTAAAGGCTCTCCACAACACTTAGTTGCTTTCATAACATAGTCCCATTTGAGTATCTTTAAATATTAAGTGAAACAAACAAGAATAAAAACACCCATGCTACACACTCACACATTGGGGCAGAATCACTCCTACCCTTTAGGCACAAGTCCAAACTCCTGCTTTCGTTAAATGGGTTTGTTCGCACATGTGCACATGCATGCAGATAATCTATTCCCCTACAGAATAGAAGCAATTTCTGAAGCAGCCAGCCCCCCTTAGAGTGCCCCAGGGGATCCAGCGAGTTCAGAGCTGCACACTACAGTTCAGGACAGCCTTGAATCCAGCCCAATCACAGTCTTGCCCAAGCAGAGCGAGCAATACAGGCCCTTCTTTCATGAAGTTTTCCTTAGCCTCCTACCCGACCCTTCTTGGCCTCAGCCCCATCTTGGGACTCTGATACTGGCAAGACAAAATGTAGCAGAAAACATGTCATGGTAATTATTTGAGAACATGGCCCGAAGACACACGTATCCCAAAGAACATGGAAACTGTAAAAATGTTCAGGGAAATTAAAAGTGTATAATGTAACAAAGCAAAGATAACCAATGTTTTGATTTAAAAATAGAAGTTTCTTATCTACAAAATGAATACGTGAATTATTAGAAAATGTATAAAAAAATTCAGAGTTCAAAGAAGTATAAAGTAATCAGCGAAAGTCTTGCTTTGCTGCCCACTCTCACTCCCACTCCCCAGAGAGGATCACTGATTAAAGTGCCTTATGATTCCTTCCACACATTGCCATATACATGTGTATCTGTACAGATTTTTCTTCCCACAAATGGAAGCCATGGTTAAGATCACAGACTCTAGAGCCAGACTGGCTAGATTTGAGTTCCATCTTTACCAATTACTGGTTGTGAGCTCTTTGGCAAGTCACCTAATCTGTCTGTGCCTCAGTTTCCTCATTTATGAAAAGATAAATAATATTACTTGCTTCATAGGGCTGTTATAAGGATTAAATGAGTTGCTTATATGCCAGACACTTAAAACAGTGTTATGTAAGTGTCAATCTAATATTTAAAGGGTCTTTATTGAGATATATTTTACATATCATAAAATTCACCTTTTTTTTTTTTGAGACAGAGTCGTACTGAGTCACCCAGGCTGGAGTGCAGTGGTGTGATCACGGCTCACTGCAGCCTCGACCTCCAAGGCTCAGGTGATCCTCGCACCTCACCCCTCCAGTAGCTGGAACTACAGGCACGCGCCACCATGCCCGGCTAATTTTTTGTATTTTTAGTAGAGACGGGGTTTCACCGTGTTAGCCAGGATGGTCTCGAGAACTCACCCCTTTTAAGTGTGCAATTCAATGATTTTTAGTAACATTACTGAGTGGTACAACCATCACCACAAATGAGTTTTACAACATTTTCACTCTCCTAATAAAGATCCCTCTTGCTCATTTACAGTTAATCTCTGTTCCCACCCCCAACCCTAGGCAAGCATTAGTCTACTTTCCATTTCCAAAGATTTGTCTTTTATAGAAATTTCATGTAAATGGAATCATACAATACGTGGTTTCTTTTGCCTGGCTTCTTTCACTTTACAAAATGTTTGTGAGGTTCTTCCATGACATAGCATGTGTTAGTAGCCTGTGATTTTTATTGCTGAGTAGTATTCTATTATGTCGCACTTTGTCCATTTGCCAGTTGATAGACATTCAGACTATTTCCAATATATGGCTACTACGAATAATGCTCCTGTGAACATTTCCATGCAAGTCTTTGTGTAGTCATATGTTTTAATTTTTCTTGGATAGATATCTAGGAATGAAATTGCTGGGTTGTATGGAAGTTATATGTTTAACATTTTGAGGAACTGCCAAACTGCTTTCAAAGTGGCTGTACCATTTTACAGTCTTATCAGCATTTCATGAGAGTTTTCATTCTTGCACATTCTCACTAACATTTGTTGTTGTTTGTTTTACTTTTCATTCTCGTTCTACCGGGTACAAAATGGTATTAATTGTGGTTTTAATTCGCATTTTCCTGATGACTGATGTTGAGCATGTTGTCATGTGCTTATTAACCATTTGTAGCTCTTCTTTGATGAAAAGTATGCTCGTAGCTTTTGTCCATTTTAAAATTAGGTTGTCTGCTTATTAAATTGCAAAAGTTCTTTCTGTATTCTAAATAGAAATCCTTTATTGCATATGTGTTTTGCAAATATTTTCTTCCAGTCTGTTGCTTGTCTTTTTGTTCTCTTAATAGTGTCATTTCGAAGTGCGAAAGTTTTGAATTTTCCTAAGGCTCAATTTATCATTTTTTTTCTTTGATGGATTGTGCTTTTGGTGTCATATCTAAGAAACCTTTACCTAACCTAAGGTCTTATAGATTTTATCCTATGTTTTCTTCTAAAAATCTTATTGTTTTTAGCTCTTACATTTAAGTCTACCGAAAAATTCAGAATAAATTTTCCTGTATGGTGTGAGATGAAGCTCTAATATAATCTTTTTCATGCACTGATCATATATCCTGTGGCTTTGGTGTACTTCTAATAGTTTTTGTTTTGTTTTGTGGATTCCTTAGGATTTTCAATATACAAGATTATGTCATATGCAAATAGAGTTACTGTACTTCTACCTTTTCAGTCTGGATGATTTATATTTCTTTTTCTGGCTTTATTCACCTGATAGAACCTCCAGTACAATCTTCATTAAAAATGGTGAACACAGATATGCTTGTCTTGTTCTTGATTTTAGGGGTAAGTTTTCAGTTTTTTACATTTAAGTCTGATTTTAGCTGTGGGCTTTTTTGTAAATACCTTTTTTTTTTTGGAGATGGAGTCTCGCTCTGTCGCCCAGGCTGGAGTGCAGTGATGCGATCCCGGCTCATGGCAAGCTCCGCCTCCCGGGTTCACGCCATTCTCCTGCGTCAGCCTCCCGAGTAGCTGGGATTACAGGCGCCCGCCACTGCGCCCGGCTAATTTTTTATATTTTTAGTAGAGAGGAGGTTTCACCGTGTTAGCCAGGATGGTCTCTGTCTCCCGACCTTGTGATCCGCCCGCCTCGGCCTCCCAAAGTGCTGGGATTACAGGTGTGAGCCACCGTGTAAATACATTTTATCCGGTTTAAGAAGTTCCCTTTTACTCCTAGTTTGTTGAACATTTTTATCATAAAAAGGTATTGTACATTGTCAAAAGCTTTTCCTGTGTCTACTGAAATGATGATGTGGTTTTTGTCTTTTAAAATATTTTAATTGATCATTTTAGGTTTATGTTGATTGATTTTTATATGTTGACCCAACCTTGCATTCCCAGAATAAATCCCAACTGGTTATGATGTACAAATTTTTCTTTATATTGCTGGGTTTGACTTGCTGATATTTTGTTGAGGGTTTTTGTGCATATATTTATAAGGGATATTGGTCTGTAGCTTTCTCATTATGTCTTTGTTTTAATTTGGCATCAGGGTAATATTTGCCTCATAGAATGAGTTGTGAAGTGTTTTCTCACATTCCAATTTCGGAAGATTTTATGAAGGATTTGTATTAATTCCTGTTTAAACTTTTGACAGCATTAACCAGTGAAGCCATCTGAGCCTGTGTTTTTCTTTGTGGAAAGTTTATTGATTCCCAATTCAATCACTTGTCATAAAGCTATACAGATTTTGTATTTCTTTTTGAATTGGTTTTGGTAGTTTGTGTGTTATTCTAGTAATTTGTTCATTTCATGTAGATTATCTAATTCGATTCCATGCAATTGTCCATAGTATTCCTTTATAATGTTTTTATTTCTCTAAAGTTGGTAGTGATGCCTGCTCTTTCATTTATAGTTTTAGCAATTTGAATCTTTGTTTCTTGGTCAGTCTAGCTAAAGGTTTATTAATTTTGTTGATCCTTTCAGAAAGTCAACTTGGATTTTGTTGATTTTTATTGTTTTTCTGTTTTCTAAGGTAATTAGTCTCACACTATTTTAAAAATCAGTATATTTATTAAAAGTGGTACTTATTCATCTTTCCTCATGTGCCCTTTTTACATTATACATGTTACATGTTCTGTTTGACATTCATCTGAAAAGTATAATTTATATTTGATATGTTTGACGATTTCATAATTGACGATAAGAATGCTTTCTTTTTTTCCCCTCAATTTTATTTTAAGTTCTGAGATACCTGTGCAGGATGTACAGGTTTGTTACATAGGTAAACGGGTGCCATGGTGATTTGCTGCACAGATCATCCCATCACCTAGGTATTAAGCCCAGCATCCGTTAACTATTCTTCCTGATGTTCTCCCTCCCTCCCCCAACCCCCCAACAAGCCCCAGTGTGTTGTTTCCCCCAATGTGTCAATGTGTTCTCATTGTTTAGCTCTCACTTATAAGTGAGAACATGCAGTGTTTGTTTTTCTGTTCCCGCGTTAGTTTGTTGAGGATAATGGCTTCCAGCTCCATCCGTGTCCCTGCAGAGGACATGATCTTATTATTATTATTATTATTATTATTATTATTATTATTATTATCATCATTATTTTGAGACAAAGTCTCACTCTGTTGCCAGACTGGAGTGCAGTGGTGCGATCTCGGCTCACTGCAACTTCTGCCTCCAAGGTTCAAACGATTCTCTTGCCTCAGCCTCCCGAGTGGCTGGGACTACAGGTGCGCACCACCACACCTGGCTAATTTTTGTATTTTTAGTAGAGATGGGGTTTCACCATGTTGGCCAGGATGGTCTCCATCTCCTGACCTCATGATCTGTCCACCTCAGCCTCCCAAAGTGCTGGGATTACAGGCATGAGCCACTGCGCCCGGCCAATCTTGTTATTTTTTATGGCTGCATAGTATTCCATGGTGTATATGTACCACATTTTCTTTATCTAGTCTATCATTGATGGTCATTTAGGTTGATTCCATATCTTTGCTATTGTGAATAGTGCTGCAATGAACATATGCATGCATGTATCTTTATAATAGAATGATTTATATTCCTTTGGGTATATATCCAGTGATGACATTGCTGGGTCAAATTGTGTTTCTTTCTGTAGGTCTTTGAGGAATCACCACACTGTCTTCCACAATGGTTGAACTAATTCATACTCCCACCAACAGCATAAAAGCATTCCTTTTTCTCTGCAGCTTCACCAGCCTCTGTCGTTTTTTTACTTTTTAATAATCGCCATTCTGACGGGTGTGCGATGGTATCTCATTGTGGTTTTGATTGGTTTTGATTCGCATTTCTCTAATGATCGGTGATGTTGAGCTTTTTTTTTTTTTATGTGTTTGTTGACCCCATGTATGTCTTCTTTTGAGAAGTGTCTGTTCATGTCCTTTGCCCACTTTTTAATGGGTTTGTTTGTTTTTCTCTTGTAAATTTGTTTAAATTCCTTGTAGATACTGGATATTAGACGTTTGTCAGATGAATAGATTGCAAAAATGTTCTCCCATTCTGTAGGTTGTCAGTTTACTCTGATGATAGTTTCTTTTGCTGTGCAGAAGCTCTTTAATTTAATTAGATCCCGTTTTTCAATTTTTGCTTTGGTTGCAATTGCTTTTTGCATTTTCATCAATAAATCTTTGCCTGTGCCTATGTCCTCAATGGTATTGCCTAGATTTTCTCCTAGGGTTTTTATAATTATGAGTTTTACATTTAAGTCTTTAATTCAGCTTGGTCTTATTTCTGAGATCTCTGTTCTGTTCCATTGGTCCATGTGTCTGTTTTTATACCAGCACTATGCTGTTTTGGTTACTGTAGCCTAGTAGTATAGCTTGAAGTCAGGTAGCGTGATGCCTCCAGATTTGTTCATTTTGCTTAGGATTGTCTTGGCTATATGGGCTCTTTTCTGGTTCCATATGAAATTTAAAGTAGTTTTTTCATAGACAGTATATAGTTGAATTGTGTTTGTTTTATCCACTCTGTCAATTTCTATATTTTATTGGAGAGTTTACTCCATTTAAATGTAATGTAATTACTGATTTTAAAGAAAGGACTGGCATCTGCCATTTTTCTATTTGTTTTCTGTATGTCATATCATTTTTGTACCTCTGTTTTTCCATTACTTCCTTACTTTGTGACATATAGGCATATTCTAATGCCCTATTTTAATTAATTTGTCATTTCTATTACCATATATCCTTTGTGTTATTTTCTTAGTAGTTGCTCTGGGGATTACAATTATTATCTTAAAACAATCTAGGCTGGGCGGTGGCTCATGCCTGTAATCCCAGCACTTTGGGAGGCCGAGGCGGGCAGATCACCTGAGGTCAGGAGTTCAAGACCAGCCGGGCCAATGTGGCAAAACCCCGTCTCTACTGAAAATACAAAAATTAGCTGGGTGTGGTGGTGGGTGCCTGTAATCCCAGCTACTTGGGAAGCTGAGGCAGGGAGAATCGCTTGAACCCGGGAGGTGGAGGTTGCAGTGAGCTGAGATGGTGCCACTGCACTCTAGCCTGGCGACAGAGCAAAACTCCGTCTCAACAACAACAACAACAATAATAACAACAACAACAACAGCAAACCAATCTAGTTCAGATTAATAAAAATGTAATTTTAATAGTATACGGAATCATTTTCCAATATAGCTCCATTCCGTCTCTGTTTTTTTGTGCTATTATTGTCATAGAAATTATATATTTTATGTTATTAATCTATCAACACAATTTTATAATTATTTCTTTATGCAATTATATTTTAAATAAGGTAGGAGAAGACAAAAGCTATCAAACTACATTTATACTATCTTTTATGTTTACCTACATAGATACCTTTACAGGTACTATTTATTTCTTTGTGTGGATTTGAATTACTCTGTAGTTCTTTCATTTTAGACTGAAGGACTTATTTTAGTATTTCTTGTAGGTCAGATCTGCTAGTGAAAAATTCTTTCAGTTTTTGTTCATCTGGAGATGTGTTAATTCTCTTTCAGTTTTGAAGGATAGTTTTGCCAAATACAGAATTTTTAGTTGACAATTTTTTCCTTTTAGCACTTTGAGGATGCCATCCCAGTGCATTCTGTCCTCCATGAAGGCAAGAAGGCATTCTGTCCTTTTTGATGAGAAGTCCACTGTTAATGTCACTGAGAGATGAATTGCTTTTCTCTTGCTGCTTTAAAGAGTCTTTGTCTTTCAACAGTTTGGCTATGATGTGACTGGGTGTAGATATCCTTGTGTTGACCCTACTTGAAGTTTGTTGCACTTTAACTATGTAGAGCAAAGTTTTTCATAAAATTTGGGAAATTTCTGGCTATTATTTCTTCAAATATTCTTTCTATTCGTTTACATCTCCCTCTTCTCCTTCTGGGACTTACATTGTATGTCTATTGGTATGCTTGATGGTATACTACAGGTCTCCAAAGCACCGTTCTTTTTGCTTTCTATTACTGAGACTGAATTACCTAAATTAACCTATGTTTGGGTTCTCTGATTCTTTTTTTCTGCCAGCTCAAATCTGCTATTGAACAATTTTAGTGAATCTTTCATTGCAATTACTGTATTTTGCAACTCCATAATTTCTGTAATTTCTGTTTGCATCTTTTAAACCCTTTTTTTTTTGTGAGACGGAATTTTGCTCTGTCACCCAGACTGGAGTGCAGTGGCATGATCTTGGCTCACTGCAACCTCCGCCTCCCGGGTTCAAGCGATTCTCCTGCCTCAGCCTCCCGAGTAGCTGGGATTATAGGTGTGTGCCACCACACCTGGCTAATTTTTGTATTTTTAGTAGAGACGGGGTTTTACCATGTTGGCCAGGCCAGTCTCAAGTTCTTTAAAGCCCACTACAAACATTGCATTCCTAAGATCTTTCTTTTAAGTTTTTGGACAGACCCTGGCTTGCTCAAACTGGTATAATCACCTCAGGCAGTTGTGATGTTAAACAGTTGCAGCTGATTATTTTTGAGAACTGCACTAAAGCTAGGGCTTTTCTTGTCGAGCAAGCTGAGTCAGGTCACATATGAAAGCACTGTATGAATGGGGCTTTCCCAGAGAGATATGAGACAAGTCAAACAGTAATAATGCTGTGGGATAGAAGTTTTTTGAGGAGCTCCAAACCCAGTCTGCCCCCTCTAGTGGCAGTAAAGCTGCTGGGTTTTTTTGTTTTTGATTTTTTTGTTTGTTTTGTTTTTACAGCTCCTCTGGCTGTGAGTTGGCTGGTTTTCAAGGGAACTGTGGAGCTGGGAAGAGAAACATGAGAGTAGGCCAAGTTAAAAATGTAGTTTTCTTACATAGGTGCTGTGGTTTTTCTTGAATAAATGCTCCTCAGATTGCTTTAGACCTTTGGTTAATTTCCATATTTATAAAAAAAAAAGTTGATTTTTATAATTTTGCCAGCATTTTCATTGATTTTATGGAGGAGTGGATTTACAGAGATCCTCACTCTGCCATTCCAGAAGTCTCACCTGGTTAGCTATTATTTTATTATACAAGCCGTTCCTTACCTTGGTTTTTCCTCATTTAAAAATGCCTCTTAAATTTTTTTTAATACCAGGTCATGCAGATGTAATGTAGTGTTCCAGAGTAGGGACACAACATAATTTATTTAACCATGCCCTATTATTAGACCGAGTTTTTTTTGTATCATAATCCATGCAATTTAGGTTTTTTCCAATTTTTTTCATATCACAATCAATGCAATGAATACCCTTTAAATTATATTTTTATATATTAAAAGTATATATATTTAGATTAGATTCCCAATTGAAGAACAGCTGGTCAAAGAGTACATGCAGTTCTAATTTTGACTGATACTGCCAAATTGCCCTTAAGATAGCTACACTAATTACACGCCTCTTACTACTATATCAAAGTGTCTTTCTAGGCCCCCACCCACCGCGGCTAATGTTGTATTTTGTAGGGATTCATCAGGTCTCGATCTCTGACCTGTGATCCGCCCCCTCGGCCTGGCTTGAGCCACCGCGCCTGGCCAGAGTGTCTTTCTTCACATACATTTACCAACACTGAAAATCTTCTTAATTTTTGCTAATTCAATAGTTCATAAAATAGTGCCTTATTCCATTAATTCACTTATTTACCTTAGGATAAGGATATCTATTTACCTTACACATGGTTTGACGAGCTAATGGGTGCAGGAAATCAACATGGCACATGGATACATATGTAACAAACCTGCACATTGTGCACATGTACCCTAAAACCTAAAGTATAATAAAAAAAAAAAAAAAGAAAACTGCTTTGAATTGAGGCTTTGCTACAGCAAGAGGAGAGAAAAAAACGGTTTTAGATGTGGGGACCATCACAGAGCATACCCTGTTGCCAACATGGTTTTTCCAGTGGTTTGTAAAAACCAGTCTGGGGATAAAGGTATCAATCAATCCCTTTTATTACCATTGTTTCATGAATTTGGGTAACTTCATGCTCTCAAGATTCATGGCAATTGATGGAAGGATGAAGTTCTACACCTTGGGATTTGGCATGATGACTCAGGATACAAATGCAGCCCCCTCTTGCAAATTGCTCTGGGGCATTGATAAACCCTGGCTGGAACTTACAGTTGCTCACACACATTTTAGCTAGCTACTGCTAACATTTTTCTTTCATAGTTGCAACTAGAAAGAACTGCACATGCTTTGGGCTCATGAATTGTTTGTAGAGGGCAGGAGAAGGATACTATTGTGTCCAAGTTGCTTTAAAAGTATTTTATGAGGGGGATATAGAGAAGAAAATAGTGATATTTAATGTGAGGTTTAAAAAGACAGGGAAGAAATTAAAGGCCTGGACTTGAAGGCCTAATATACCTAAATGCCAAGTAAAGTTCAGAGAGAGATTTATTATGACAACCGTAAAAAGAACACCTCTTTTGTCTAGGCTGACGTCTTCAATTGTGTTGTTTGTCTTTTGGGCACTAGCATGGTTTCCAAAAGCCATGACAAGTTTGTGTAATACACAGCTTGTTCTTTTATATCTTTCATATATGGCCATTCCTAGGCTATAGATATTATGCTACTTAAACCAAGCCAGTATGTAAAGGGATTGAGTGGTGAGCATGCAAATATTGGGTGGGGAGGGCCAAATGGAGGATGAGTAGAGGTCTTACTACACTGCTGTAGGGTTGAAGAGGGAAAGCCATCTGAAGGGCCGCAGAAAATGAACAGACAAAATACAGATTAACGGGAGAAAAGGGCATATAGAATTTCTTTAACATGCACGAGAGGGTGGGGAAATCACTGAAATGTGATTACCCAATAACCTATGAGGCCCAGAGGCGTATATACCCTTCTTTATAAGGGAGGAGGAGATGGGGAACATAGGCAATTCTTTTGAGGGGTAGTAGATAATTATTAGGGAGAATGAATGAGCCTGGGAGACAGAAATTAACTTGTAAATGATTCTTTGGAATTTGAATGAGCCTGAGAAACAGACATTTTGTGAAAAAGTCTGTCCAGGTGTGGCTGTATTCCTCAGTCTTCTTTTCTGGGATAGATAATGAAATTTCAGGGAAGAAATGGAAGGCAATTATGTTCTTTTTTGCAGGTCCTGTCTTAATTCGGATGAAGGAATAAAGCCTCTTCTAGCATCTACTGACCTTCAAGGGCCTTTAATTTAAAATAATCAACACACCAGGGTGACATTTCGAAGTGAAATTCCCTGGGCTCTTTCATTGCTGCCATCAACTCCTTGGTGACTTCTGAAAAGTTGCTTAATGTGTCAGTTTCCAAATCTAAGTGAAGCAATGAATTTGCAAGGAACACAGAAAGCGTTATAAAAGCATTGTAGCTGTTACCAGAAAGGGGTCCTGATCCAGACCCCAAGAGAGGGTTTTTGGAGCTTACACTAGAAAGAATTTGGGGCGAGTCCACAGAGTAAAGTGAAAGTAAAGAAACAAAAGAATGGCTACTCCATAAACAGAGCAGCAGCATGAACTGCTTGACTGACTATACCTCCTGTTGTTTCTTGATTATATGCTAAACAAGGGGTGGATTATACATGAGTTTTCCAGGGAAAGGGCAAGCAATTTCCTGAACTGAGTCCTCCCCTTTTTAGACTATATAAGGTAACTTCTGAACGTTGCCATGGCATTTGTAAACAGTCATGGTGCTGCTGGAAATGTCTCTTAGCATGCTAATGCGTTATAATTAATATATAATGAGCAATGAGGACGACGAGAGGTCACTTTTATTGCCATCTTGGTTTTGGTGGGTTTTGGCCGGCTTCTTCACTTCATCCTGTTTTATCAGCAGGATACCAGTCCTGCCGACCTCCTGTCTCATCTTGTGACAAAGACTACCTAACCTCCTGAGAATGCAGCCCTGTAGGTCTCAGTCTTATTTTACCCATCCCCTATTCAAGATGGAGTTATTCTGGTTTGAATGCCTCTGAAATAGTGGATATTGCTGTGATCACACACTATTCAGGGAAACGGAACTTGATCAAGTAAGCCACTGATAAAGGACTACATTTTAAAACCTTTTTTCTACTCAATAATTTTGTACCTCAGTGGGTAAAGTCAAAATATAATCACAAAGAAAAGAAGGCTTGTATTTTCCCTTTGAAATGTATATAGTTAATATAGAGAATGGTTAGGTACATGAGCTCTGGAGCAGACGTGCTTGCCTTCTATATCTTGGCTCTGCTACTTAACAGGGTGTGTAATCTTGGGCAATGTCTCCGTTTCTTTATCTGTAAAATAGGAATAATAATAATTCTACCTCATTCATAGGATTGCTATAAGGATTAAATTAATATAAGAAAAGCACTTAGTACTGGGCAAATAGTAAGCATTCAGTAAGTGTTAGCTTTTATTGTTACTATTAATTAAAAATACCTTCCTTTACTCAAACACCAAACCGGAGTCAGTAAGACAGGTGGAGGCAGAGAGCTGGCACCTATGAGAGCAAGGAAACCAAAGGCTTTCCTCTAGTCCCGCCAGAGAGATCATAGTTCTGAAGATGGTCTTGCTGACATACTAGTTTGTAATTATTCTGACCACACTATTAGGGTGTTACTGGAAAGGGGTCCTGATCTAGACCCCAAGAGAGTTCTTGGATCTCACACTATAAATAATTTGAGACCAGTCTGTCAGAGGAGTGTGAACCAGAGCAACTGCATCTTGAATAGGACCTGGGTAGAATGAGGCTGAAACCTACTGGGCTGCATTCTAAGTCACAGGATGAGATAGGAGGTCAACACAAAATAAAGGTCATGAATTCCTTGTTGATAAAACAGGTTGCAGTAAAGGAGTCGACCAAAACCCACCAAAACCAAAATGGCGACGAGAGTGACCTCTGGTCGTCCTTACTGCTACACTACCACCAGCACCACGACAGTTTACAAATGCCATGGCAATGTCAGGAATCTATCCTATATGGTCTAATAAGGGGAGGCATGAATAATCCACCCCTTGTTTAACATATCATCAAGAAATAACCATAAAAATGGGCAACCAGCCACCCTTGGGTCTCCTCTGTCCATGGAGTAGCCATTCTTTTATTCCTTTACTTTCTTAATAAACTTGCTTTCACTTTGCACTGCAGACTCGCCCTGGATTCTTTCTTGCACAAGATCCAATAATCTTCTCTTGGGGTCTGGATTGGGACCCCTTTCCTGTAACAAATCCATAGAGTAAAGTGAAAGCAAGTTTAAGAAAGTAAAGGAATAAAGAATGGCTACTCCATAGGCAGAGCAGCTTCAAGGGCTGCTGGTTGCCCATTTTTATGGTTATTTCATGATTATGTGCTAAACAAGAGGTGGATTATTCATGCCTCCCCTTTTAGGCCATATAGGGTAACTTCCTGACGTTGCCATGGCATTTGTAAACTGTCATGGCACTGGTGAGAGTGTAGCAGTGAGGAAGACCAGAGTTCACTCTCGTCGCCATCTTGGTGTTGGTGGGTTTTGGCTGGCTTCTTTACTGCAAACTGTTTTATCAGCAAGGTCTTCATGACCTGTATCTTGTGCCAACCACTTGTCTCATCCTGTGGCTAAGAATGCCTTAACTTATTGGGAATGCCCCCCAGCAGGTCTTAGCCTTATTTTACACAGTCGCTATTCAAGATGGAGTTCCTGTGGTTTAAGCACACCTGACAAGGGTGTTTTGCAAAATCTATCAATGTTATTCAAAATGTATTCCTTGGGCCACTTGCATGAGAATCACCAGGGGAGGGAGGAATTGATAAAATGCAAATTCCAGAGCTTCATCCCAAAGCTGCAGAATCAGAATTTCTGTATCTCAGATCTAAGTCTGTGTATTTTTCACAGGCAACCCAGGAGCTTCTGATAACAGACTAAAGTTTGAGAACCACTAGACCATTGTGTTTGGTCAGAATACATTAAGCACCTAGTAACACATTGACAATGATATCAAATGGTACTAGTATATGAATCTGTATTCACCTTGATCCTGGGGCTGCTCTGACTACACTTGCCTCTGCTCTCAGGCTAAAGAATAATCTTTTCTTGTAATTTTTGAACTCAGTTGGCAAGAAATCCTATTTCTGGGCACAGTAAACAATTTTTGAATTCCTATTTCGATAAGGTTTTCATAAAGTAAATTTTTGATGCTAGTTGTAGCTCTTGATTTTACCAGTAGAGAGCACAGTCAGTCTATTGATGTTAAGCTTTGTATAACAAAGAAGTCTGTGATGGTCTTTTTTCTCTTTAATATGGAAATCTTATCCTTCTGGTTGGATAATTAGAGACAAGGGCCACTTCTGTGTGGGGTAGGAATGTGACCCTCTGGGTGGGATTACTCATTTTTCAAAGATGACGTAGAATGAAACCCATCTAAAACTTCTATAACTGAAAAATATGGTCTCCTAGACATGTCACTCCATGAAATGAAATAGAGCACTTCTTTCATGAGTAACCTGCACTCCAACTGAACACTTTGGAATAGGGTATGAAATGTACAGAAATGTGTAAGAAAAATTGTGAGATGTTGAATTACCCTATTTTTGAAAACAACCTGCTTTGGAATGTGGAATTAGACTCATGGAGGGAAATACTTGCATGCCTGATAAAACATAGATTTCAATTTTCTGCAGTTTGAAGTGTTTTTTCTCAGCTCCAGCAGACTGCTTAATTATCATCTAAAAGGAAACTGGATGGGCAATAGTTTGGAGGCTTTGGGGAAAAGCTAAAACATGGATTATCTTTCCCTTACCTTCCCTCAAGTCCCCAAAGTCAAAATATCTGCGACCATGATAATAATATCCTCAAATGAAAGAAAACTTTTCTCAGTGTTTTCTGTACAACTTCTCATAAGCTTAAAGTGAAGGACCAGTTGATTAATAAAATGTAGACACTGGGTAAAGAAGGTTTAGCATAAAAATAATTTGATTGACTATCAAGACAAAATTTCTGTGAAGCAATCTCTCAGTACTTAAAGTGGGCTTCATTCTTAAGATGCCTAAATGTAATATTGGGTCAAAACACTGGGGAATGTTGGCTAATATTTATTGAGTGCTCAGAATGAATGTGTTGTAGGGAATCAGTTTGTGTTCGTTGGCCTGAAAACTGTGAACAAGTTTCAAGCTAATATTTTTTTCTTTATTTTTTCTCTAGTGGCCTAAATTGTCATTGTAGTTTCTCTGAATATAAAAGTTTATGCACTTGGGATTGGTCTATAAATTGGTTACAGCCTTTTATTATCTATCTCCAAAGCCATATTCATTGCCATGACTGATGGGATCCAGTGATGGTGCAAAAAATCAAGATTTAGAAAAAGAAGTGTGGATTATTGGCTACTCAAAAGAAAAGGGAAATTTCCCTGGGTGACAGTAAAATAGAACTTGTTTTTACTGGCCTAAGATTCTCACATCTGCTCTGTGTATGATGTGTCATGAAATTTACTCTGCTCTGCTAGAGATATTTTGATTCCCCGTAATGTAGAACTTGAACTTTCTCTAGTCAATTTAAGTCTGTCAAATCAAAATCCCTTTGATGAATAATATTCATTTTATAAAGGTCTTACTCCAAAAACTAACGAGGATTTTTGAAAAGAAAAACCTGTCCTCATACTTTTCTTCAAAATGGTGCTCTATTTTGATTCAAGAGCAAGAGCTATAGTTATTAGAAAGATTTTTTTCTTTCCTTTTTCCAACCAGTCCTACATCTCCTAGTACCACTTTTCCCTCTTGGTTGGTAAAAATGAAAAACAAAAATCTTGCAAAAGATAATAAATGGAATTGTTTGCCTTGTGATATAATATCTTTGGGTATTATCTGCAGACTGTAGCAACTCCATAGCATTCTATCAACCCAGAAGTGTGGGGTCTGTCTTCAGCAAAATTGTGATGTAAGCAAAATTGGTTTTGGCTCTCTCCCCACCCTCAGCCTTTTGACCTGCAGTGTCTTGACTTTACAGAGTCCTCTAGATGATTTTCTTTAACCTATCCTTTATTTATTTTTCAAGTAGGGTTTTTAGTTCTCTTTATTTATGCTCTCATTCTTCAGAGAAAATGTTCATCTCATCGATTGGTTTGTGATCATATGAGAATGGGCCTCAATTTGTTAATGTTTCATCACTTTCCGAGTAATATATTTACATTTAATGAGAATTTGAGAGACAGCAACTTAATACAAAAGGGATAACTTTTTAATAGTAGGGATCCTAGATCCTGTGACAAGTTACTAGATGTTGCCAAGATTGCCAATTACCTCCTCCAGCATGTCTTCTCGCCTTCTTCCTCAGTGACAGAATCTTGATTTCATTTGAAGTGATAATGTACCCAGAACAAAGAATGCTACCAGTCTCCTTTGAAGCTATGTTTGGCCATATGACTAAGTTCAGGCTTATGACGTGTAAGTGGAAGTCTCCCTAAAAGTTAGGGGGTGTGCTTTTGTGGTGTCCAGCTTCTTTCTGAAGCCAATATAGAATGTAGACACGATGGCTGGAACTAGAGCTATCCTTGACCATGAGGTGACCTTGAGGATGAAAACTACATACTGAGGATAGAAGAACAGAAAGATAGGTACATGGGTCAGTTGACTGGACAACCTAGATTATCTACTTCTACTTTGTTTAAGTTACCTCATTTTAGGATTTCCTTTCATATGCAGCTGAACTTGATTTTAACAGTAAGACAAATATCTTTGGGAAATCAGGGCTTTGCAGATTTTTGAGTTGATATAACTGATAGGCTGATTCTGAGAAAACCATCACTGTTGGTTTTTGAGGGACAGAAGTTCTTGGTCTCTGAGAGCATATGAAGAATTCTTGTTCTCCTGAATCCTTCTGAAAAGAATTCTGTCTTACACTTTCTTAATTGTTTAAAAAGCACAGTTTTTTATCATGCCAAGTATTTTGTAAATGAATAGACAACAAAGAGGATAACCTATTTTCTATCTGTCCATGCCATGGTTTCTAGCAGGTTTCTGGGTTCTTCATATCTTGTTGATCATATTAGTTTAACAGTTACTCTAGATTGACATGCCCTGGTAAGAAGAAACTCTCAAAAAGAGAAGTAGTTTGGAGGAACAGGAAATATAAAAAGGTCAACCACAAACCATTCTGATTTCAGCATGATATGATTTAGCATAACCCAAACATCGAAAGCTATTATTGGGAACATGGAAGATTTACATCACGGTGGCTCACCAGATACACAAGGCTGGAGCAATATTGCTTTGTAGAGACAACCCCCATCCTTAAGAACAAATTTCAGTGGACACAGTGAATTTGTGAGTTGATAGGCGACATGGATCCTTTGCAAACTAAACAAGCTCAAATCCTTGTGTTTTATTTCTAAATAGTCGCACTGCTGCTTTTTTACTCTCTACTTCAGCAGCTCAACTATGGCTGGGGCCTGTACCCTAAATCCCTTGCCCTTGGCAGGTGTCTTGCTTTTGGCTCACTGGTGACTGATATGAGTGTGAGCCTGAATTGTGTTTTAGAAAGCAACATCTCCATAAGACCAGTAGAATTACTGCTGTCAGTGGAAAATTCAGAATGGCAAATGATAGCATCAGCAGAGAAGGATAAATATAAACAATATATTAATATCACTATCAGGCAGAGATCATCTCAGAACTATGGAGATGCTGGGTATTTTTGTTGTTGTTAGTTTGTTTTGGTTGAGGAATTTATTGTGGCTTGCTCTATTTCCTTTGGTTCATTCTGCCTCTCTCTTTCTTAACCCCCTTTAGCAAGGACGATAGGCCTGAGTGTGAAGTTAAGAGAATGGAAGAGAAGATAGACAATGGAATACCAATATCAAAGCAGTAAGTAGACAAGTGACTATCCAGTCATTGGGTTACAAATGCCAGAACTGAATATTGATCTAAATAAGTGATCAATGCAGTCATTAGGTAAGGAGCTTTCATGCAAATTGATTAAAGATAGTAGAGGAGACTTAGGAGCAGGACTTTGGAATGCCAGGGCCAGTATTTTTTGTGTATACATTTATACCTGTTTTTTAATATGGAAATACTTTTCTTTCTTGTTAGGGAACAGCATTCTGTCAGCAAAATTAAGCCCCAGAAGGAAAGCCAAATGAAATCATTTTTAAGGGTATAAATAAAATAGATCCACGCATTTCCTGACAGCCTGAATGAGAAGGTCCATATTTATCTCAGTAAGCTTTCAGTGTTAGACTCTAGGAGCCAAAGTGACAGTTTTGGACTCAGCCAGACAGTGAGCCTTATATATAAAGACTCAAAATAGATTTCCCTTGCCCCTATTCCTGCCAAAGAGCCATTTTAGGTGTGCGGGAAGGTGCTGAGCACACTAATGCATAGTGTCCTTATACTGAGTGGGAGCAATGGATGGCTTTGCCTTACCTGACTTTTCTTGATTGGAATTTAGATCCCCAAAGAATCTGAAAGGTAATATGGTATTTCTTGTGATTTCATGGCAGATGTGCTTTTTGGCATTTTTTCTTTTTTATGCATAGAATCATTGAAAATTGAGATGAAAATGCCAAATGTCTGCATTCATATAATGGAAATAATCGAGCTGTGGACAATCATCTATGCTTTTGATCATTCTGGGGTTAGACGAATTCCTTACACTTATGGAATTCAACTGTGTCAAAAGATGAGGAATAAAAAAATGAATTTAGGTAAAATGAGAACTTGTATCCTAAATTTGAACAGAACTCAAGGCCAACTTTTTGTAATAATATTCCGACTGGGCTTTGTAATTGTGCTCTTTTACAGTCTCTTCTTTTTCTTCGATCTTCTTCCCCGTCTTCCTTTTCATTGGCCTCAATTAAAAAACACACACACACAACATCTAAAGGCCACGTACATGCTTTAGATATGGTGCCGGGTTCTAGACAGAGCAAAATGGGAGAGGATATGGGCTCTTTTCTTTTAGAACTTACACGTTAAAATCATATGTAAGGAGTATGTGCATTGAGTGATACACAGTCAGCTCTCCATATCCGTGGATAAAAAGCATATGGAAAAACCACTGCAAAAAAATAATACAACAATAAGAAATAATGCAAATAAAAAAATACAATATAACAAGTATTTGCATAGCATTTACATTGTGTTAGTTATTATAAATAGTAATCTAGAGATGACTTAAAGTATAAGGAAGGATGTGTGTAGGTTATATACAAATACTACTTCATATTATATCAGGGACTTGAGCATTCGAGGACTTTGGTATCCATGGAAGTCTTGGAGCCAATCCCCCACAAATACCAAGGAACACCAGTATTAATTTATACAGGCGTAGAATGAAGTCGAGAGAATTTAGATTCCATGTTTGGGCAAGAGGAAAATGGGATTTGAAAAATCTCTTCAAATCAGAGAGAGACAAGTCTGTAAAGGAGATGGGATGACTGGACAAACAGAGCATGAAACTAAAATGCCTGAGAAAAGCAAGAGTGGTAGGTAGGGTAGTGGGAGGAGAAAAGAGATACAAGGTGGTAGTTTAAGGTGGTTTGAATCAGGATGTTTTGAATGCGACTTAGGCCTGATCCTTAATGTAGTAAGTAAGTAGCTATTGTAGACTCTCAGGAAAGGAAATGGCATTAATGAAATCTGTGAGTGAAAAACAAACTTTATCTATCAGCATTTTATGTTAGTTTCCATCTCCAACCTGGGAACTTCAGCAGGGAGGAAGTTGTAACAAATGATCTAAGAAATAATCCCGTGGGGAAGGTTTACAAGAGAAAAGATTTGGCAACAAAAGAGCTGGAGTGGGTGACAGGGATACATTGTAATTACTGCAAGGTCTCTGGCTTGGGAGGTCAGAGTTACTTTGATGTTGCTCTTTGAGGAGGCTGGGCTTAGGGAAGGGTGTAGGGAAGAGAGGCAGCTCTAGCCTCAGTGGGGTGGATGCGAGGGAAGTGTAAGGCACGAAATAAGGAATCTCTACACAGGATTCACATGAGGGGTAAAAATTTGTGATGAGAGAGGTATTGTACTTTTTCCTTTCCAACCTAGCCTGGGCCTAAATTGAAGTGACAGACGAGTGTGTTTGGATTTGTTTGTTTGTTATGCTGTTCCCTTCCCCCTGCGCCCCCCCTTTCTAAGCATGTGATAATTTGAAACCTTCCTCCTCCTCCTCCTCTTGTTCTTCTTCTTCTTTCTTTCTTTTCTTTTCTTTTTTTTTTTTTTTTGCTCTGTTTGTTGCCTGGGCTGGAATGCAGTGGCGCCATCTCGGCTCACTGCAACCTCCGCCTCCCGGGTTAAAGCAACTCTCCTGCCTCAGCCTCCTGAGTAGCTGGGATTACAGGCATGCGCCACCACGCCCGGCTAATTTTTTTTGTATTTTCAGTAGAGACAGGGTTTCACCATATTGGCCAGGCTGGTCTCAAACTCCTGACCTTGTGATCCGCCTGCCTTGGCCCCCCAAAGTGCTGGGATTACAGGCCTGAGCCACCGTGCCCAGCCTTGAATGTTTCTTTAAGCATGCCCTTGTATTTTTTTTTTTTTTAACTCATTCTGGCTCATTAAGAGGATCACAATTTCCCACTGTGAAATTATTTGGAGGTTGAGGTATCTCATTTGAGCAAGAAATGCCTCCTGAACTAAAAGAATGTGAGTAGGAACTCTGAGTCCTAAAATGTGATATGGAATCATCTATACCTCTTAGAGTGTGTGTCTGTGTGTGTGTGTGTGTGTGTGTGCACGCGCATGCACACATGCACACAGCATATACAACTGTAGTGAGTTGTGTATAAGTTCCTATGTTAGGGCTTATGTATTTTGGGTGTCTCATCTTTCTTTGGAAATAGGGAGTATATTTTCTACTTCATTTATATCCCTCATAGAGCATGGTATATATAGTATACTATAGACTGCATAAATTTGAGTGTCTCAGGAATTTAAAACTATTGGCTGATCTACAGGGAAATGCAAATCAAGACCACAATGCGATACTACCTTACTCCTGCAAGTATGGCAGTAATCAAAACATCAAAAAACAGTAGATGTTGGCATGGATGTGGTGATCAGGGAACACTTCTACACTGCTGGTGGGAAAGTAAACTAGTACAGCTACTATAGAAAACAGTGGAGATTCCTTAAAGAACTAAAAGTAGAACTACCATTTGATCCAGCAATCCCACTACTGGGTATCTACCCAGAGGAAAAGAAGTCATTATACGAAAGAGATACTTGCACACGCATATTTATAGCAGCACACTTCACAATTGCAAAATCGTGGAACCAACCCAAATGCCCATCAATCAACCAGTGGATAAAGAAACTGTTTACATATATATATGTATATATACACACATATATAGACACACATATGTATGCACACACATATATACACGGATATATACACACATATAATATATACATACGTATACACATATATACATATATACGCATATATACACACACACATATATATGATGGAATACTACTCAGTCATAAAAAGGAGTGAATTAATGGCATTTGCAGTAACATGGATGAGATTGGAGACTATTATTCTTTTTTTTTTTTTTTTTGAGATGGAGTCTTGCTCTGTTGCCCAGGCTGGAGTGCAGTGATGCGATCTTGGCCTGCAAGCTCCACCTCCCAGGTTCACGCCATTCTCCTGCCTCAGCCTCCCGAGTGGCTGGGACCACAGGCGCCCACCACCACGCCTGGCTAATTTTTTTGTATTTTTAGTAGAGATGGAGTTTCACCATGTTAGCCAGGATGGTCTTGATCTCCTGACCTCATGATCTGCCTGCCTCGGCCTCCCAAAAGTGCTAGCATTACAGGCTTAGCCACCGTGCCTGGCTGGAGACTATTATTCTAAGTGAAGTAACTCAAGAATGGAAAACCAAACATTGCATGTTCTCACAGATACGTGGAAGCTAAGCTATGAGGACGCAAAGGCATAAGTGATACAATGGGCCGGATGCGGTGGCTCATGCCTGTAATCCCAGCACTTTGAGAGGCCGAGGGGGGCGGATCACCTGAGGTCAGGAAATCGAGACCATCCTGACTAAGACGGTGAAACCTTGTCTCTACTAAAAATACAAAAAAAAAAAAAAAAAAAATTAGCCAGGCGTGGTGGCAGGCACCTGTAGTCCCAGCTACTTGGGAGGCTGAGGCAGGAGAATGGCGTGAACTTGGGAGGCAGAGCTTGCAGTGAGCAGAGATCACGCCACTGCACTCCAGCCTGGGCGACAAAGGGAGACTCCATCTCAAAAAAAAAAAAAAAAAGAAAATGACAGGATGGATTTTGGTGACTTGGGAGAAAGGGTTGCGGGGGGGCGCCGAGGGATAAAAGACCACAAATAGGGTTCAGTGTATACTGCTTGGGTGATGGGTGCACCAAAATCTCACAAATCACCACTAAAGAACTTACTCATGTAACCAAATACCTCCTGTACCCCAATAACCTATGGAAAAATAAATAAAAAATAGAAAAAAATAAATAAAATTATTGGCTTATCTAAAAAAGCAATGTTAAAAATGAGTAGTCTTATTAAAAAACAATGATAGAAACATCATAAAGTTCATATAACCTCAAAGTAAGTTCATATCTTTTACGTTTTTCTATTTCAACTATAAATTAATGCTTGTTATGATAATCGAAGTACTCTAAAATAATCAGATGTCTTCTAAATCATCAATTAAAAATATTTTCAGTAATGTGCATTGTTAGATATATTTTACTGTGCTCTCATTCTGTGAAAATTGGTAATCTAAGTATGGCATATATGCTAATTACCAATTAATGACTGGCTAATCGCAACTCAACCTTGGGCAAAGCCATTTTCCATGGACTTCCTCAACTCTTAAATGGGAGAAAATGCCTCCTGGCCCACAGGCGTCTTGGTGAAGAATTTATTTGAAAATATTTTTCTGATAGAAAGTTCCAGACCGACATTTTCATGACACAATAACTTTGAAGTTAAGCAATGAAGTATGCTACCTTCAGATGAAACTAGAAGAAGTGACAGATTGGTAGCGCATGAATTTTGAAACTGAAACTGGCTGGGACATCAAGGTTAATGTTACCCTTTAACCACTTCTTTTTCTTTCCCCTTTGCCCCCTTTTCCTTTCCCAAGCAAAGTTGGAGTGATTGGGAAGTAGGCCCTTACCTTTTCTTTCAGAAAGTGGTATACTGCTAGTTCCCTGTGATTTGGGAGGGAAAATCCCATTTGATTCCTCATCCCAATAATTTCCTATGATGCCTGTTTCTGTGAATGGTATTTATGGGTTCTTGTTTTTTAGACAATTGCCTTGGAAAGGTATCTAATCAAACACTGATATAAAGAGGAGCCAGATGTGAAGGCTATGGAATGTTGAATTTGTCCTTAGTTGAGTTCCTGTTTATAGGAGGAGAGCCTGAGACACTTTGCTAGTTTAGCTTTCTCCTTTGCTGAGTCTGCACATTTGGAATATTTTAGTGTTGGCCTGTTGTGACTCACTGCCTGTCCTGCAGCTTAATTGGTACTTAAGCAAGTTCACAATATGTCTTTCATATAATTAAACACTGGGGCTATGCACAAAAGGATATGTTTTTAATGCATCAGTTATGGAGACATTTTATCATCAGCCTCTTATTTCCACTGTCTTAATACAGCAGAGCAAAATACGATATTTAGGTATCATTATGCTTTGCCCTTTTCTACTTCCAAACCTGTTGGATCCTCTCTGGAAAGGGAGTCTTATGACCTACAGTCAAACAAGGTAGGTCAGATAATTTCCTTATGGCCAGCTTTTACACAGAAAAAGCAGAGGAAAAATCAGAGTGATATTTTTAGGTTTAATGGCTGGCTTTGGAAAAAAGGGGTTCTGATTTCTATGACACGCCTTGAGGAAAAGGGATTCTAGCTTTTATGGCTAGCCTCAGGGGAAAATGGGACTGAGAGACTGGCAGGTAGGAGAAAGTCAGAGAAAAACTTTTGCTTCTGAGGCCTTCATTTTGGGGCATTGTTTTCTGAGCCTCAGCATAGTTATCTATGTTTGACAGGTCTGCTCCACTTCAGTTGCTGGGAATATTCTCAGCAAACACTTACCCAGTGTGTTCAGCAGCAATCAGGCTGTTGGTGATAATGTAGAAGTTTATTAGAACATGAAGAGAGGAATTACCTACAAGTAATTCTGGAGAGCTGGCTACCAGGGGCCAGATGCCTCATAGGCAGAAATTCATTGAATAGCATGCATTTATTATATGTTGCCAGCAGTTTAAGCATTTGAGCTCAAACCTCCTATTAGACCCTCCCCAGCATGCGGGCCACCCACCAGTTACAAGGCATGATGACACGACAGATGACTCGTCCTCCTTGGTAGCAGTATGGATATGGGTAGTAACCTAGTAAAGGTTCACAGACGCGGCGGCAGTAGCGGTTGCCTCGACGGCAGTAAATACAACAATAACCTCTCTCATCCAGCATGGGATCAAATTCTATTCCATTTTCAGTCTGAAAGAAGAAGAAGCCAGTGTTGGGGGTGGGAGAGGAAGGTTCACTAGCAAGAGCTCTCACCAAGCAGGGGAGAACTAGAAGACTGTATGGGTTGGGGGCTTGTGAGAAATTAAGCTCCTTAGCCTGATCATGGAGATATATCTACAGAGATGGAGATTGATTTTGAGTGAGCCTCCTGGAGATTCCAAGTTTCTTAAACATTTTTTTTTGTTGTTAAAGCCATGATCATTCTCCTTCCAATGATTATGATCTGAGGGGTAGTAAGTTTTGTGAGGGCTCTTTTTTCCTCCTCTATCAAGAGTTTACATAAACATAACTCACATAGTCATTTATTGGAAGTTCTTCCTCACTTGCTTGTCTGGCGTGACGGGTCTTCTCCACCTTCACTTGAGGGACCACCCACTGTTCATTTTGTTCAATCCCTTTTTTTTCGTTGGCAGGAAAGTGAAGATCTTCTCCCTCCTCCTCAAAGTCTTGTAACTCAGAAACTAAGATAATAAATGCAAAGTTGTGATGCAACTGCTTTGCAAATGTTCCTGAAAGAAGTGCTTGGGAGAATAGCAGCTGGGGATAGAGATTTTCATTGTGTTTTCTAACTGGCATCATTTAGGCATGAACCACTTTTCCAAGCTCCTTCAGCTGATATTTTAGAGTAGTTTCCAAAACAAGCCTGATCATTTCTACATACACAAACTTCTTTGCTTCTTTGGCATCAAACATTTACTGCTTTGCCTTAATAGCATACTAAATTAAAAACGGAGGACAAGGGACTTCTGTATCTCCTACAATGATGATTTTACCCATGGTAGATGCTCAATAAATATTTCTTGGTTGCCTAAATTGATTTGACATCCTCTGTCCTCCCACTTCCCTTATGTTTCTTGTCTTAAATTTTTTTTAAACTTTCTGTTTAGAAATAATCTTAGATTTATGGAAGAGCTGCAGAAATAGTACAGAGTTCACATATTCTTCACCCGGTTTCCCCTAATGTTACCTTACATAACCATGGTACAATGATCAAAAATCAGAAGTTAGAATTGGTACAATGTTATTAGCTAAACTACAGACTATTAAGATTTCAGATTTCTACTAATTTATTCAGATTTCTACTAATGTTCTTTTTCTGTTCCAGCATCCAGTCCAGGATACCACACTGCATTTAGTCACCTTTTTAATATCTCTAAAGAGTCCCCACAGATGCTTACATTGGTGAGAATAACCTCTCTTGGGTAATAGAGTAATCTATGTTGTGCCGAATGAGGGAGGCCAAATTCCATGTTAGCTAAACAGACTGAGACATCCAGGGCCTTTACCTTCTCTGTGGGCTGACTGGAAGTTGAGGGCTGGACTCTTCTACTCTGGACATTTAGCCCTCAACTATTTTTATAGTAATTCCTAAAACAGCGACAAAGAAATTTGTATTGCAGTGATTGTCCTATTTTCTAAGGAAAATGCCACCATTTGACATAGGGAATCCTTGTTGACAGCAGAGCATTGTTTTTTCCCTTCTCTATTCTTGGGTTGGACCCACAGTGGTTTGAGCAATAGTCTGGTATACCAACTGCAATGAATATAGATGTGCAAAGAAAGACAGATTAGTTTTTTGCTATCACTAGTCACATTAGGGTGGTGTTACCTTTGCTGGGATATTTAAAAGCCTGTCAACATTAATTTATCTGATTTATAACTTGGCTGTGAAAAATTCCCTCCTCACTGGCAGTCAGCATATATAGACTCATCCAAGAAGATATAAACCGATCATTTGTTTTCCTGGAAATGTAGCCTCTAAATGCTGGGAACATTAACCTGTTACTGTCTTAGAAAATAGGAGGAGGATGAGGATAAGGATGTCATACCTGATATTAGAGTGGGATTGATCCAATACATGGTCACGTTATCACAAATCTCCAGAATTTTGGAATTTTTAAGAAAATCTCGGTTTTCAATAGGCCTTTCTGCTGGGACCCAAATCACTGACTGTTCAAAGAAAGTTGTGGTAATTTCTTCATTCTGAAAGAAGAAAGTAGCTTAGGGTAGGGATTGGCAGAGAAATTAATAGAACAAGTGAGACATTATGGGATGCTGGAAAACAATATATTTTGTGTGTGAGTAACAATTTTAATCTTACGGCTGCTAGTGAACTAGCTCTGTGCCTTGCATTCAGTGGGTGCCCTTGGGGGAGTTAACAACTGATCCTTCCTCCCTCCTGGGTCTAACAGCAAGGCTGCTTACTAAAATAGGAGCCTTCTCTGTTACCATTTCACTCAAAGTCAGAAAGGCGCTTCATTATTTTCAGGGTGCCCTGAGTCTGTGTATGTTTTAACTTGAGCTTCTGGAACCCTAAGTGATTTACATTTGTTTTCTTTTTTATAAATACATTTTGTTAGCCTGCTTTATTTTAGGTTTGCATCTTGGGTGGCAAGCAGGATTTGACCTGAAGCTGAAAAAACTCCTATAATCCTTTTATGTTTTAAAGTCAAGTCTCCAGTTTATGACTTCACTGGCCTTCCTACTGTTGCATTCCTTTCATTGTAGATGCTTAGAGTTTATCTCACAGAGTGTTTTTCCTTTAAGCAGCTTTTTTTATATTGTGAAGGATGCCGCTTTCTCTTCAGTTTCTAGTATTGAGGTAATTGTGTTGTATACCTAGTTCTTACTAATTTCTCCCGGAATCATTTACAATTCTAAAGTCTTAGCACCTTTGTCCTTGAGTCTGTAACGACCTTGAGATGCATTGAAAGGAATTGTATAAAATGAGGTTGGTATGCTGACTAGCTTTGTTAGCAAAATCAGGGCTATTTATATACGTGTTCTGCATGTTTAAAATACACATGCCATGGATACAGTGTGGAGGGAAGTACAGAAGAAGGTTTTTGTCATTCAGGACCACAAATTTTTCTCATTAAAAAAAATCTGTGGTGTGAATATAAAAAACAAGATTTACTTGAAGGTACAGTATTCTTACTATCATGAAATGAGTATTTGCGTTATTTAAAATATTTGGTGAAATTAACTGAAGACTAAATTAGGGCCAAAATGAGACATTATAAGCCTTTGCCTTTATTTTTTATTTGTTCATTTATTTACTTTTTGACACTGAGTCCCGCTGTGTCACCCAGGCTGGAGTGCAGTGGCGCGAACTCGGCTTACTGAAACCTCCACCTCCCGGGTTCAAGCAATCCTCCCACCTCATCCTCTTCAGTAGCTGGGATTACAGGCACACGCCACCATGCCCGGCTAATTTTGTTTTGTTTTAGTAGAGATGGGTTTTCACCATGTCGGCCAGAGTGGTCTCGAACTCCTGACCTCCAGTGATCCCCCTCTTCAGCCTCCCAAAGGGCTGGGATTATAGGCGTGAGCCACCGTGCCCCGCCTCCTTTGCCTTAATCTTTCCAAAAAATAAATCTATTATATCACTTCAGGTTCTCATTGCTGGCTGGCCTACTCAAATGCTCACATTATTTTCTGTGTGTAATCAGCATATGTTATTGTGTATAGTAGCTTTTTAATCCTATTGATTTTCCTTTTATCTTACCTTTGCCTTCTATAGTCATTCCTAATATCCTGAACGTTGATCTATTCCTCAGATGCGTCTAACTCATGCTTACTTTAAAAAAAAAGTCTCCAAACTTTGTCACTACCATAGACCTTGGGAGCAGAGCATCATCTTTGGGAGAACGTTCTTTGTTTTCTTGGAAATTCTAGTAACAAGGGTCTGTAACTTCTCTGGCCCTGAGGAGACCAGTAGCATGAAAGAGTAAAGTGGGAGCCAATGACAGCTCTAAGACTTGGGTAAGGGAAAGAAAAATAGTCCTCCCCACCCACCGCCCCCAAATAAAGAAAAAGGTAAAGGAAAAGATAAATGGGTTGGTGAGAATCAAGATGGAGGGAGCTGGGTGGGAGAAAAGTGAAAAAGAACAGGGAGAGAGAGAAAAAAGAAAGAGGTTTTTATAGTTTATAGAAAGATCACTCTGCCATGGCTGGGCGCGGTGGCTCACGCTTGTAATCCCAGCCCTTTGAGAGGCCTAGGCGGGCGGATCATGAGGTCAGGAGATCAAGACCATCCTGGCTATGGTGAAACGCTGTCTCTACTAAAAATACAAAAACAAACAAACAAAAAAAAATTAGCCAGGCGTGGTGACGGGCGCCTGTAGTCCCAGCTACTTGGGAGACTGAAGCAGGAGAATGGCGTGAACCCGGGAGGCGGAGCAGGCAGTGAGCGGAGATCACCCCACTGAACTCCAGCCTGGGCGACAGTGTGAGACTCTGTCTCCAAAAAAAAGAAGAAGAAGAAGAAGAAGAAGAAGAGGAAGAGGAAGAGGAAGAGGAAGAGGAGGAGAAGGAGAAGGAGAAGGAGAAGGAGAAGAGAAGGAGAAGAAGAAGAAGAAGAAGAAGAAGAGAAGAAGAAAAGAAGAAGAAGAAGGAAGAGGAGAGAAGAAAGAAGAAGAAAGAAGAAGAAAAGAAAGAAGAAGAAGAAAAGAAGAAGAAGAAAGATCATTCTGCCATTGGCCCATTGCCGTAATTCCACTTTAGATTTGCCAACTAAGCACTAAATCAAACCAAACCAATGTTTGTTTTTTCTTGCTATAGTGGGGATATGCTGTCACAATAGGACCTTAACTGAGGTCCCCCTTCTCCTCCCACTAATAAAACCATACTGTAATTGTAGACAAAATATCAGGGAACAATAAAGAGCCTCAAGGGCCTTACAGATAGTTGTATTTAAGGCAATAACATCCATCTCCCATTAGGTTTTAAGGGGCCATTGAGTGATTGCACCAGCACCCTAGGTTGCCTTACTTTGGCCTAGCAGGGTGTTTTCAGAGAATTTGTATCCCATTGCAGTGTTCACCTTCTTTGCTTTTGCCTTTCCTACTGAGGTTAAATGTGAATTATTCCATTAGCAGCCCAGCATAAAATGGTAAGGTGAATGAACCACAATCTTTAAAATAGGTGAATACTGAAGTGTGACAAAAGTGGCAAGAACCCCAGGTGGCCTTGGAACTTTCTTTTTTAAAAACGCTTTATCTGAGGCAAGATTGATTTTGTTTGTCTGGCTCATCCCTCTTACTAGAAATTTTTGGTTTCAGAGAAAATCAACATAATGTTAATGGGCGCCCGGGTATAAAAGTATAGCATTGCACCTAAAATTATGCACTTGAGTTTTCTGAAAGGCCTAAGTTCAAGACCCCAATCTGCTACTCACTAGCTGTATGACCTTGAGCAAGTCACTTTTTGGCTCTGAGTTCTAGTTTCCTGATCTGAAAATGATGATAATAATAGTACCTATCTGTAAGGTTGTTGGAGAATCAAAGAAAAGTAAAGCATTTAGTACAATGTTTGGCACATAGCTAGCATCCAATAAATGATGTCTTTTGCCACCACAATTATTCTACTTACATACCTCATCTATTTCCTCTTCTGGTTCAGAAAATTCAGGAATCACTTTAATCTGAGTTTTGATAAAACATTTTTGAAGACCCACGAAGTAGATGCCAGTGTATCCCTATAAAACAGACAAAACAACAATAAAGCTTCCCAAAAGAGCCACTATTAGTAAATTCCATGATCCATTGGGGTCCCAGACTAGCAAAATTTGAATTCAGATGGAAAGCTAGAGGAGGCTAGCTTTCCATTTGAATTCAAATTTTAGATGGAGGCTATTTTTAACTTGACTCAACTGCTCTAATATTTTAAGTGGAAAGCCTTAGGGGGAAAACATCCAACTTACGTTTTTAAAGTCGTGTACTTCCAATGTTTCATCAGTGCCATTTCCGCTTCTGAATATTTCAGTTCTGGTCACAGGATCAATTTCCGTGTAAATCTTCTTCTTCTCTCCATTGCTGTAGAAAGTGTGCTCCATGTCATAGGTCTGGGAGAACAGAGGAGAACAATATCTAAGATACTCAGTGTGTCCCTAAAGTGAGGTGCTTTTTGGCGCTGGAGCTGATATGGGGATCCCTTCAGAGCTGGTATTTTGAATTCAAGCCAAGCTGCTGAGCTAATTACTAAGAATTCCAACAGTTTTCTTGGCAGCCTTGACTAAGCAGCAAATGATAGTTTGCAAACCAGCCTATAAAGTATTTTCCCCTTGTGTTAAGCTGAGGGATCACCTAAAACCTATGCTGCTTCTTTAAGCTACCACTTCCCTTTCCAAGTGCTAAGTAATAACGACCCCCCCCCCCCCCCCCCACTGCCCCGCCCCTCACCCATGAAATTCATTAGGGCTTAGAAAGAGATTTGAATACACTTAAAATGGTTAAGTGTTTTTTGTCTCCTTATCTATCCAGGGCTTTAATATTGCCACAACAGCCTTGAGTCTATTTTAGAATCTGAAGACTTTCTCCTTGCCAATATTAGAGTCCTACCCTGCTCTGTTTGCTTCCTTTTGGCCCTTAAACTCCAGGAAACATTTATTGCCTTCCCTTAGCCTTCTCTTTATACGGCAACCAACCCCACCCAGTTTATTCCTGGGTTCTGTTTCCCAAGCCATATTCAGTTGTTTTCAAGTTCTGCAGATTCTTTTGTGTATATGGAATTAAGCCAACTGAGCCAAGTGTCCTTCATTAAGTAACGTGGATCCTCCCAAGAAGAAAGACTGCTCATCAGGTCTTTCTTGAGTGGCTAAAATAAAACCCCAGATTTTCTCCTGCACTCTAAAAGAGGCAATTGTATTTCTAAAGACCAAGAGGACCAGTCCCATATGGTACTGCAGTTTAGGAGTAAGCCCATAACTTATAATTTTAGGACATATTTGTAGGTAGAAGCAAATAAGCATAAAGGAATTTGTTATCTGTCACAAACCAGGCCAGACCTGATGATGCCTTTTGGAAGTCTATCTTATCTCTGTCATTAGGAGACCTTTGTTTATCAAGTTTCTCCATATTCATTTTTCCTTATGAAAAAAATTGGAAAACTAAAAGCCTGAAAAAGCAAGTCTTCTTTAGAGCCCACATTGCTTTCTAATGATACAGTTCCCAGTGGCAGCCTTATAGAGAACTTACACCAGGTTGGGTCGTTTTTTAGTCTCTGCTGATGCCATTGACTGAATGTTAGTTTAACCTGGTCAAATATTCACCAACTCAACTAGAGAAAAACAAATTGGAACCATTTGTAGAAGCAAGTGTTACTTCAAGGGTGACAAGCCTAATGTAGCTGCTGAAGAGAAAAACAAGAGACAATGTCATTTACCTCTTGGTAGCCCTACAGTGCCTTGGACATGACTGGAACCTAAGTGTTTGTTGAATAAGTTTTCCCCACCAATGGCACATCCTTATCTTCCTAAAGAGACATTTTTGAGTATTGGCAAGGTCTTTTAAAAAAACCATTTTAAAAATGAAAGAAAAAAATACTTAGAACTCTCCAGCAACTGCAGAGTTAACTCACGAAGTCTGGCCTGGTTTGTGATAGGTAGCAAATTCCTTTAGATTTGTATTTGCTTCTAGCAATAAATATGTCCTCAGTTCCAGCTCTGCAGCCAGCTTGAGAAGAGAAACTTCTACCTATGGCAACAAATTGAGCTCTCAGTCTGTCTGACCTAAGTAGAAGAGAGAGGCATCCACTTCGGACCCAGTCTTGTCAGCTCTCCCAACGGGGGAATTTAGAAATACTATCCATTTTTGAGACAAATGTTGATGCCACTAGCCATTGGGGGCTGGGGTGGGGTGTTTATTTCATCAGTAGCACTACTGATGGATTATTGTATGGAAAAATGAGGTTAGAGACTAGGGGATGCTGGAACACTGCCTACCTGGGCGAAAGAGAAAATACAGGCTGTATTTTCAATCACTGGTAGAAGACTATGGAACCTACTGGTGACATTTAGAATTTCAGTGTGCTTCTGTGGAATGAGTTTTCCTGCACTGTTGGCAATGTACTTTACTTGGACACCTTGCTAGATGAAAACTACTGGAAACTGCCAAGCTCAGCAGATCTTGATTATTTTCAACATTCCTGCAAATAATTTTTTTGGTAGGGGAGAAGGGGTCCATTCTGATTGTGTTCATTAACCAACTTGTTGGCTTTATGTTAGTAATGATAAGTTACCAGAGTGGGAATAGAATGACTTCGTTTATGTGTGAATCCTTGGTAGGGGGTAGGAGTGGGGAGCTATATATTCACCCAGACAGAATTCCACTATCAAAGGTGTCCTTTTGGAACAGACTGTTCTTCGTCTAGGAAGATGATGCTGGTGGCCCACTTTGGACTGTTTGGAGATGGGTATGAGCAAATCCAGACACACTGTCTCGCCTGGGTCCCTGTGGAGCACATTGCTTGGGTAATGGCTATGCAAGCTTCACTGGCCCATATGAAGACTGAGCTCATGCCTTTGGCATCACAAGTACTTTGCTCTCTACTAAGCTTCCTGGCTCAGGGGTTGAAGGTCTTTCTGGAGATGAAAGAATAAATGGCTTTGTCCTCTCCAGGAGCAAGCTAAGGCAGAGACAGGATGACTGGCCTGAAGAGAGGTGTGAGTGGGCTACAAGTAGCTCATCTCAGCTGCCTCTAACTCAGCTTTATTCCAGGGAGGATACAGCAAGGACAGAATATGATGAGGAGTACACCCCTGCCCAATTGACAAACAGAGAGAGTTAATTTTTGGTGCTTCTAGCTTTCCTTTTCTGCTCTATTTTCATATTCTGTTCATTCTATACCCTCATAGCCCTTCCCCTTTCTCTTCCCATTTCTGTCCCTTTGTCTCCTGTCTAGACATCTAGGAATCTCCTGGTGCTTCAGGTACCTTATGACAAAGAAGAAATCAATCTGACCCATGATTTCACACTTAGATATTAGTGATGAATATTTGTCTTTAAAAATTTGAGTGCAATACTTCACTCAGAGGAATGAAGTACTAATGGTGGATTTTATTACTTTATTACTTTGCCATTACTTTCAATGGCAAAAACCACAATTATTTTTGCACCAATCTAATAGGCACAGTGGCACAAGGAATGGGAGATATTTGGGGGCAAGGGCATCTTTCCAGCACCACTCAAATGGGCTCTTACTCCACCCACACATAAGACTGGCCTTAACTATAAGAACCAGAACACTGGAATGGAACAAGGAAGCCAATGGAGTGGAATAGGAATCAGAAGTGAAATGAGACAGATATGTGGTTAAGTCCAGGCAGTGAGAGGCGTAAGAAAACCATACTAACAAAACATGTAGAGGACACAACCCATTTTTCTTCCCTGCCCAGGAATTCTGTCTTCAGTCCAGTTAAATCCTCCATTCAGGCAGCAAATGAGCCCTAACATCCCTCTTTCACAGTTTTCCTTGTTTTCTTGCCTCTGTGGCAGTCCCTGAGATCAGAAAAGAAAGTTTTTTAGAAAAAGTAAAGCTATCTCAGACCTCAGTGTGATGGATCTGTTTTAGGGGCAAGAAGCTTTAGCCTGTCCTGACAGGGATTTGAGGACATTTGGCTTAGGTTTGTTTTTTGAAGCCTGTGATTAATCTAGCCGCTCTTCACTCCATCTTCATCCCTTACTGTCTGTTTATGAGGTACACTCTCCAAAGGTGAAATACATGGTCAGAATAGCTGGCTAGCCGGTGTTAGGCTGGAAGGGAAGAGAATGCACTGTACCATGTTATTATTAACCTAACTTGGGGGAATTAAAGGGTCTCTGGGTATTTCTTTACCAACACAGAGCAGACAGATCATTCCTTATGCAAAGTTAGAGTTCTGCATCTTCAATCACCATTTGGCAATATGCAAAATATTGGCATAAGAAGCACAGACATTCTTTTTCAGCAAGAAAAAGCTACTTCTTTTATCTACAGACTTGAGCTGGCCAGTAAGTTTTTCTCCTACCCATCATCCCCATTCCTGATTCTTAAATGCGGCTGAAGAATAGTGGAAAGAATCTTCAGACTAGCCTCTAGTTCTAACCTTAACCCTGCCACTTACAAGCTGTATGATTTTGGGCAAATCACTGAGTGTCTCTAGGGACTCAGTTCCTATTTTAATCCTTCACCTCTTTTCATCCGTAATGTTAGATAGTTAGCAAAGTCTGCCAAGATTTGCTCAGATCAAGCTGTCAGGTTGATCACTGGACTACTCCTACTGCTACTATCTGTTGATCATCCAGGCTACTTCCTCTACAGCCCCAATTCTACTCTCAGCCACTCCAGAACAGCTGTCTTTGAAGGCCCAGGCTCTTCATCCTGGTGTCATATAAGTTGTTCAGCAAATGCTGCCTTAGGAGATTGAAGAGACTGACTAAGAAGAACATATCCATCACAGCCACAGCCTGGCTCCACATAATTGCTGGGAGCTGCCCGTAAGTAGCCCAGAATAAGAGCTGGCTCAGTGAGAGTTGTACAAGGGTGGGCTTGGGTCTCACAATGCTTTAGGAGGAAAACGAAGAGAGGTCTTTTTTTTTTTTTTTTAATGCCAACATGGCACCGTCTGGTAAAGCTCAGTCTCCCTGCCAAAAATATTCCAGCTACTCCTTCAACTTTTTCCTTGAGGGTATATTAATGTTTCTCTAGACCCACATTTCACCCACCAGACTGTGGTGTAGGAAAGCCCAGGGGACCTGGAGAGGAATGTTGTCTTCCTTGTGTGCCTAGAGAGGAGTGAAAAAAGTTAATATTGGGCTAATGCCCAATTGTGCGTGCCAAGAAATAGGCACGCACAAAAAGTTGCAATCAGACTCATCAAGACAGTGCTTCTTCTGAGCAAAGGATTTTCAACCTAGAATGATAATGGGCTCACAACACTGGAGGAGACTGTTTTAATGATCACCTGCACCTGAGGTGTGGCAGGAGGGCAGAAAAATGCCCGCTTATCCCTACCACTCCTCATTGCTCTGGTAGTATGTAGAAGTTGAAGGAACATCCTCACAAATCTATTGATAACTGTGTGGTCCTGATGGCTTTCAAACAACCCTAAAGTCACCAGGCAGCTCCTATGTAAGGCAATAAGGACCATCTTTCATTTATTAAATGTATGATTCTTCTGCCTCGCTCCACAAAGGATTGGCAGGGATGGGCTACAAGGTCTGTGCTAAGTTTCTAAACTGTTGGTTTAAGGGCTAGGATTTTTCTGATTTGTTTTCTTCATGTTGGATTAATTAGCTGAGGAGTTGGCTTCTGACTGTTTCCAGTAAAATGTGTAATACAGGGGGCTTTAAGCAAGAATGTTTCTTTGGCGATTCTGCTTCAATGATCCCAGGGCAGTCACTGCCTAGAAGGGGAGCCTCATTATGATGCTTCTCAAAATTGGTGGGACTGAATAGGTCTCTTCTGCTTGTTTAAGAAAGCTGAATTCAGAGCTGGATGGACCTGGCTTTCATTTAGCTCAGGTGGCTCCTGTATGTGGCTGTGGGTCAGGCGCCCGGGACCTGTAAGAAAATGCAGCAGCTCACCCAGAGTTAGTTGTCCTTGTTTCACTTTATTTTGATTTCTTTCTCTCTCTGGTGTGTGTGTGTGTGTGTGTGTCTGTGCGTGTGCACACCTGTGTGCACGCAGACCTGAGGTGTGTGAGGGGAGGAGGTCAAGCGTGGCTTGTTCTCAATTTGGATACAGGAATCTGGATCTTTTGTACACACCAAAGTGGGAGTGAGGAGAAGGACTTACGGGCATGGAAATGTCAACACCAGATGTGGGATGTTAAATAAATACTGTTTATTATACACAGATGTTGAAAGACAAAATAAAAAGGAGGCGTGGTGGAGGCTAGGAGAGCAGACACTAAGAGCTTGGAGGAAATCCCAGGACAGCAAACGAATCACTGCCACCAATAAGCACAGTTGCATACACAGCTCTCTCTACCAAGGGCCACAGAGTCCCAACAAGTCTCACAGACTTGTTAAGGAAAGCCCAAAGAGCCTGGATTTTAATCTGCTAACTGTTGTTTCTTGCTAGGCCATACCATTAAGGGGAGAGTCTTTAATTTGTGTAAGATGCCTGGATCCTTTTCCTATGCAACTCTTCCAAGACTAATCTGACTGCTAGTCTCTTCCCAAAATTTTTAAATCTGTTCTAAGGCAGGCTTATTGATAGTCTTAGCCATTGGAAACATAGATGGTCTCCTGAGCTCTTTGTCTGGGACTTGAAGGTAGTAGTGGACCAAGTAAAGCATCCACATTTCCAGCTGATTTCTTAGTTTTCAGTGAACCAAACCTGGTCTTGTGAAGGCCATGACTTAAATATCAAAGACAATGAATAATAACACCCCACTGGAATGGAAAACCAACAACATTTGTTCATGGTAGAGAAACTTGCCCTAGGGAACACCTGTTGTCTTTATCTGGATTACTTCATAATAGCTTTGTTCATTTCTGAGAGTCCCTTAGCTGAAAATGACATCCCAAAATGGATTACTTCACAAGAGGTTTGATTTTTGATAAATTTTATTCAGCAGCATATCCCACCTCTTCTGTGCATGCAATGACCAAGTTTTACTTTTGGTTTGAGGTATCATAGGATTGCTTCTTATAATCATTAAAAACAGAACTAGAATGAGATGTAAAGGTGATATAATAGGAAAACAGAGGAGACCATGAACCTGCTAGTGAGTTTGACACTTTGCAATAAAAAGGCAAGGTCTCCACCTAGTCGTTTACAGCTGCGCTGAGGCAAATAGCACTATAAGTTTATAAAAACACATATACTCTTTTGGAATAGCATTTGCAGTACCAACGACAACAATAAAACAAGAAAGGCCATTTGGCCCCTTATTTAGGCAAGCATCTAAGGGTGGTCAAAAGGACTAGCTATCCACCATGCCCAGTTAAGTACATTATGGCTGTGGAGAACAAAAGGATTTATGGCCCTTTAACTCATGTATAATTTTCAAGAAGATCCAAGGTTCAACTTGTGGGGTGACATATCATCTTGGGAATTAGCTTAAGTGGTACCAGAATTGTATTGGAATGCATTTTGGCTCTCTTATTAATTTGCTGTTTCCTTCCTGATCTCGATTGCTTTACCCACCCTGCCAGCCTGAACACAGGTGGCTTCTCTAGGAGGACATTTGAATGGTAAGTAGTTCAGAAGCAAGGAGCAGTAAGGGGAGGAGGAGTAGGGGATAGGGCTAACTATAGGCATTGGGTGATGCCTGAAATCTTTTCTGGAACAAGGTATAAATAAAAAGGCAAACAAAGTAGGCTGGCTTGCTCTCCCTCCTACTTAAACCTGATAAGATATCCTTTGGGACTAAATGAAAGTGGGTATGACAGCAGAGGTGGAGAACCCAAGGGTGGTTATGCCTTATACCTCTGTTTTCTTTCAGACACTTAGCCAGCTTATTTTCTGCTTTCCCCTCTCTTCCTCTCTCTCCCCACTGACCCATATTATTTTTCTCTCTGCTCCTATTGCTCCTTTGGCTCCTAACGGTCCATGCCAACCCATTTTCTTGTATCATCCTCTTTCCTGGATTTGTGCTTTTTTCTCCCTACATCTGTTACCAAATAGAAACGAGCATCTTATGACAACAAATTAACAACAGTAATAACAATAACTTCAGCAGCAATCCACACACCAACAGAAAAACATGGCAAAGCCAGAAAACTATCTTCACAACTTGTAGTTTGTATATTTGTTGATTATCTTTCAAATGGAAATTGTGAGCATGAAGGGACTATGGTTTTATTTGGGACTATGGTTTTATTTATTTATTTTATATCTAAACTTTCCCATTGCATATGAGCCCAGGAGTAACAATAACACTAAGGTACAGAAATATAAACTACAGTGGCTAGCCAAGCTTCACCAAATGACCCCAGTATCAGAAGCTTTCTGAGTTATCTGTGATTAATGACTTGGTGTCGCATGCTTCTACCTTGTGGCATTACTATCTCAGTGGGACAGTGATGATTGCAGCTGGCAAGGAGCTGAAAAGCTCTAGTTTTTTTTTTAAGTCATAAATAAATGTGAAGTCAGGTATGAGAATTGCTCCTCCTGAAAAGCAGCTTGCTGCCTGTTCTCACTGCAGATGCATTAAGTCAGAAACATAATCCCTGAAAATCCTTTGCTGCCACTTTGGGTGGTTTCTCCTTATGTGGTGGTCTAATTACTTTTCCATCAGTTTCTGCCCAGATAATTGAAAGAAAGATTGAAAGTATTTTTTCTTAAAGTAAAAACTTTGCTCCTAGGAGGAGTCTTAACTCCTTAAATATAAGCATTATAAAGAATGGGTAATTCTACACCCTATCATTACTAACCAAAATACAGAAGATAAATTTTTTTCCCTTACCAAAATAATTAGGCAAATGAAGGAGAGAAAAATCTTGATTCAGTTTTTCATACCACCAGAAAATAAACACAAAAGAGACTTAATGATTTTCATTTTCAGAATAATTTATATGCCTACTAATTAAATTCAATCAAACTCAGAACAGAAGCATCAGATTATGATGTGTATTTACTTACTTTTTTGGGTACCTCCGGCCAGAAGTGCTTGCTCCCCCAAAACAGGACAATTAGAGTTAGGGCCAGGATACCAAACACCAGTCCACAAATCTTAAGTGATTTACATATTTTCTTGGATTTAAAAGCTTCTGCCTAACCAAAGAACAGAGAGAATAAAACAATACACAATAAACCTCAATAAGCAAGCCAGAATTCAAAGTCACCTTTGATTCCACTTTCTAATGTTCACTTTGCAATATGATAAATCTGTGAAACCATGCTTCTGCTCAAAAGGGAAAAAATATGAATCAACTTACATTTAGAATGTGACAGTCTTCACAATTCTCTGGAGGATTCTTTGCCATGGTCTCTCAGCACACAGTACTCTTTCCCTGCTTTGAGAGGACTGAGAGACCACTGCTGAGGTGGAGTTGCAAGTGAGTCGGCTAACAGATGCCAGAGGAGAAGCTGAATTTATATGGCTCAAATATGTCATACCAGAGCCTGAGGGAGCCCAGGGGACTCCTGTGCCGCGATTTGTTACATAGATATACCCATATATGTATATAACTTCTGTGCACAGAATTCCATCCAGAATGGCAAAGACAGAAGGTTATAATGAAAACTATTGTCCTGGGGGTTGGGTTGGAAGGGGACCAAGCCTAGGACACATTGAAATGATTTTTCACTATGAACTTAAAATATCAGTGGCAATACATGCTGCACACTCCAGAAATAAGCAAACAAAACAAAGAAGGGAATGAAGCCCTAATTTCGATTCCATTTTGTTCAACAAATATTTATTGCAGGGATATTAAATGTCAGGCACTGTGCTTGGTGTTTGAGGTTCAGAAATGAATAAGATATTGCCTCCTTCACTAAGTTAAAGCTCTTTAAATGGTGCTATCAATATGTACTTAACTAATTATAATGAAAACAGGATAAAATAAAGACTAATTGTAAGCTCTCTCTCTTCATCTTCTCTCTCTGATTTTTCTCCTTTCTTGGGTCCTCTTCCTCAGTCTGCTTTTTAATGCTCACATGCCTTATGGTTCTCTTCTTGATGATCATCTCACTTTACACAGACTTCTTAGATGATATCATTCATTCCTACGGTTGAAAATATCACCTACATATCAATGATTTCCACATCTGTACCTGTAACCCAGTTCTATCTTTTAATTTCAAGGCCATTTGAACATCTCCACCTGGATATACCTCAGGAATCTCAAACTCAACATGTTCTATATCAAAGTTTTCTTTCAACACCTTCTCCTAACCTACTTTTCCCCTCATATTCCCAATCTTAGTTGGTGGCTATATTAGTTTGCTAGGGCTGCCATAACAAAATACCACAGACTGAGTAGCTTAAATGGCAGAAATTTATATTCTTACTGCTCTGGAGGCTAGAAGTCCAAGATCAAGGGGTTATCAGGGTTGGCTTCTTCTGAGGCCTCTCTCCTTGGCTTGTAGATGACCATCTCCATATTCACATGACATTCTCCCTCTATATATGCCTGTATCCTAATCTCCTTTTATTATAAGAACATCAGTTATATTGGATAAGGGCCCATCCATATGACTTCATTTAGCCTTAATTACCTCTTTAAAAACCGTATCACCAAATACAGTCAAATATAGAAATACTGAGGGTTAGAGCATCAACATATGAATTTTGAGGGGACATAACTCAGCTTATAATAGTGGAATTGTCACGCACCCAGTCTTTCAAACCAAAATCTGAGGTTTGTCTTTCAAACCAAAAATCTGAGGTTTTGTCTCTTTTTCACATTTCCTTTATCCAATCAATCGCTAGATCCTATCTGTTCCAATCAATCACTAAATCCTATCTATTCTAAATTTTTATATATTTGAAAGCTGTTCTTTCCTCCTGTGCTCACTGCTAACACCCCAGTTTAGTTTGTCATCCTTTCTGACAAATCTCACATCCATATCTTTTACCCAGGCTGTTCTCTTGGAGCTCCACACCCATATGTCCATCTAACCTGCTAGACATCTCCAATACCCAACAGACACCTCAAATTCCATAAGTCCCGAACTGAATTAGTTATCTCTCCTTTCAAACATGCTCTTTTTTTTGGTATTACCTCTCTCACTAAATGACGCAATAATCAGTCTCTAGAATAGAAACTTCCAGATGATCCTTGATTTCTTCCTGTCTTGTTCATCTCCATGGCTAATCAATTATTAAGTCCAGTTAATTCTGCCTCTGAATTAGCTCTGCAATCCTATTCTCTCCATTGTCAATCACCACTGTTTAAGTTGAGGTTCTCAGTTACTTTTACTATTGCAATAGAATTCTGTTTTCCTTGTCTCGCATACATTGTCTTCAAGGTGATCTAAGACTCAAATTTTAGGATAATCTCTCCCTTGCTTAAAATCCTTTAGTATCTATTCATTGTCCATAAAATCCAAGCCACTTATTGTGACATAGTAGGCATTTAATGATCTGGACTTTGTCCAACTCTCTAGCCTTGATTTTGGACAATTTTTTTCTACAGTGATGGAGCCAACTGGGAGGTCGCAGCTGGGCAGGAAAATGGGGCATGTACATATGACTACCTCCACATCCTAATGTCTCAAGGAAAATAATTTTCTAATTGTTGGAGACATGATTGTGCATTAAACTGATTACATAAATTATGAAATATATCACGATTCTATATGTTCTACAATTCTTTGGTCAAGCTTAAAGAGCGAAAAAAGAAAAGCCACAAGAGCAGTCTCATGGAGAAACTTAAGTTTATTGGGTCAGATGGTTCCCCTCAGTGATGTTATTCACACTATGCCTCTGATGCCTGCCTCACACTGTACACCCTATTAATGAACATGCCCTACTTCTTCACACTGTAGGACATTTGCCCATGCTATACTCATTGCCTGGAGTTTTCTGCCTTCCCTTGTTTACCTGGAAAATTCCCATTTGGCTTTCGAAATGCTGCCTAGATGTTATCATCCCCTGAAAGCCTTCCCTGGTCTCATCTCTTCCACTTCGTTAAGTTAATTACCCTTTCCCTTGCTCTACTTTTGTATCTTTCTCATACTTCAACCATTATACTTTGTATGCTGTATTATAATTCTTTTTTATGTGTTCCTCTCCTGAATAGACTTTGAGATCTTTTAAAACGTGCCTTTCTTGTTAAAAGGATTGAATTAAACCAAGAGTCAAAGCAATATTCCATGGAAACATAGAGGGAAGAGTGATTAATTCTGATTCAGAAAAGCAGAAAAAATGGCACAAAGGACATGGCATTTCAATAGACTGTTCATTGATTAGCACGTATTTATTCAATGTCCCCTATGTGGCAGGCATTGTTATAGGAGCTAGATATATATTCAGTAGTAGACAAACACGGTTCCTCCTTTATAGAGCTCAGAGTCTGGTTGGGTGGACAGACATTAAACTAAAAGGAAAAAAATCCTGTAAATAAAAGTACATAAATGACGATATATGCTAAGAAGGAAAAGTGCAGGTGCTATAAAGCACCTAATTTGGATTGGGCGGGATGGGTGAGGGAAATCTACGCTGAGGAGTTGTCACTTAAGCTAAGACCTGAATAATGAGTAGAAGTTAGCTGGTAATGAGTGGGGAAAAGATTATTCCAGGCCAAAGGAGCAGCACATGGAAATATCCTGAAGCAAAAAAGGGGTTGAATTATTTAGAGAATAAAAGGAAAGTCGGTGTAGCTGTGATGTAGTGAATGAGGAGGAGAGTTACTTGAGATAAGGCTGAAGAGGTAGGCAGGAGGCATATTCAGAGTTGTATCTACTAGGACTGTTTTTGGCTGTATGTAATAGAAACCAAGTTATGGCAGTTTAACCAAATAAAGGGTTTATTTTTCTCACATAATGGGAGTCGCAAAGTCAGCAGTCCAGGGCTAGTTCAAGTACAAGGACCCAAGCTTCCATATTTCTGTTCTGTGATCTTTTGAGCATGGCCTCCATCATGATGCTTCCAAGACGGCTGCTCCACCTCTAGGCAGGATAAAGGGGAGATAGCAAAGGGCAAAAGAACATGTGGCAGCTAAATTTGTCCCTTTCCATTAAGAAAGTAATAGTGTTCCTGGAAGCCCTGTCCTGTAGATTTTTGCTTATCTTATTGGCCAGAACTGGGTTGGATGACCAGTCCTACTTATAGTGGGGTCTGGGGAGGTTTTATTTTCAACTGAGCTTGTTACTGCTCTTAATGATATCTTTTTTTATATATATAGAAGGGGGAAACATATTGAGTAGGCAACTTATAATTTATGCCACAAAGGTCATGTTGTGACCTTTGGTAAATGTTTGAAGTTTATTTATTTATTTAAAATTAGAAATGGGGTCTTGCGATTTTGCCCAGGCCGGACTTGGCCTAGACTCAAGTGATCCTCCTACTTCAGACTATCAAGTTGCTGGCATTACAGGCATGTGCCCCTGTACTCAACTGAAGTTATTCTACGAACAATGGGAATTAATTGAAAAGTTCTAAGTAGAATTCCTTTTATGTTTATTAAAATCTCTCTGGCTGCTGTGAGAAGAATGAATTGTAAGGGGGCAAGAGTTTTAAAAGGTTGACCAGTTAGGAGGTAACTGAAAGAGATTATAGTGGCTTGGACTAGGAAGTGGTAGCAGAGATGGAAATAAGTAAACAGATTTGGGACATATTTTAGGTAAAGCATATACTTGGTGATAGATTGAATATATAGAGAATGAGAGAAAGGGAAGAACAAAAAATAACATAGATTCTGGTTTGTGCTTTTGGGTGGAGAGTGGCACCATTCACTGGGATTAGGAAGCACTGAGGAGGACCAGTCTGGGGTAAGTGATGAGCATAGTTTTGGACATGTTAAACTTGAATAGTCTATGAAGTATCCAACAGGAGTTGTCTAGTTGGCAGCTGGGCAAATGTGTCTGGAGCTTGGAAAACAGGTGCTTGAATGGAAATATAGATATGGGAGCCATTTGCCTTTGGATGGCATTCAAACCTATGGGAGTCTATGATATGGTCTAGGAAGAGAGTTCAGGACAGAAGGAGAAAAGAGCTCAAGACTGAGCCCCAGGGAATCTTCACAGTTATTTATTTTGAGACGTGCTTTCAGAATGGCTTTCATTTTATAAAAAAGATGCACACTCATTATAAAAATAATGGAGAAATATAAAAATACAAAAAGAGAAAAAAATCCCTCCAAATCTGCACCAACCAAGAATAGCCATTATTGTGCCTCAATTTTCTTATCTGAAAAACAGGAGGATACAAACAGTACCTATAGGTTGTTATGATAACTTAATGAGGTAATCCATTTAAAGTGCTTATTTTGCCTGACATGGAGTCTTATGCCTGTAATCCCAACACTTTGGAAGGCTGAGGTGGGAGGATTGCTTGAACCTAGGAGTTCGAGACCAGCCTGCGTAACACAGGGGGACCTCTGTCTCTACAAATTTTTAAAATTAAGCGGGCATGGTGGCATGTGCCTGTGGTTCCAGCTACTTGGGAGGCTGAGTTGGGAGAATCACTTGAGCCCAGGAGGCTGAAGCTTCAGTGGGCCGTGATCACGCCAGTGGTCTCTAACCTGGGTGACAAAGTGAGACTCTGTCTCAAAATAAATAAATAAATAAATAAATAAATAAATAAATAAATAAATAAAGTGCTTACTTTGATAGTGAACACCTAATAACCAGTAGCTGTTTTAGGATTAATGAGCATTATTCTGGAAATCACTTTTATTATGTAGGATTAACAAATGGATAGGCAAATTTTAACACATTATTTATGTTTTAAGAATCACCGAATTGAACAAAGAAAATTAAATCAAAGTATGAGTCAAGGAATTGGTAAACTTCTTCCCCCTCAAGGAATAGTAGTTTCTGAAAGACTATTTTAAAGTTAAGATCAAAGATTTAAAAAATATAAAGAGGTTGAAATCTTCATATTTTTGTCTCCGGGTCTCAATTTTTGATAGTGTTGACTGATTTTCTATGTAGTTGTTTATGGACATGTGCTCTGGAGATAGCCTGCCTGAGTTCAAGTCAGTTCTGCCACTTACTAGCTATGTGAAGGTGGGGAAATTATTTAATCTCTACATGCCTCAATTTGCTTTCTGGAAGGGAATTAAAATGTACCTACTTAAGAAAAAAAGTACCTACTGCGTTGGATTGTGAGGAACGAATGAGTTAACACTTGTAAAATACTTGGCACAATGCATGGCACATAGTAAACTGTCATAATAAATATGAGGAAATGTAACCCCTGCACTTCCCCTCTTATCTCCTGATTTCTGTTAGCTATATTATTATTTGTGCCTTCTCACAGTTTATAACATTTACATTCTGTTCTCCACTTAAAATTCTCTAAGTTGTTTGCTCTTGTGCCTAAATTAATTCAATACTTACCACTAGTCCTTCTCTCAAAGCTTCTTTATTCCTGAGTTCTTTTTTTGGTACATATTTGATTGTCTAGATTTTATCATCTGCTAGTATTTTTAAAAAGAAGCACTCACATATGTTGTATTTCTTGACCTTTTGCATGCTTGAAGATATCTGTCTGTTGAAGGGCAAAATGACAGGATATAAAATTGTTGGGTCACACTTTTGTTCCCTCAGGACTTGGTTGATATTGCTTCACTGTCTTTTGGCATCATGGGCTACACTGGTCCTTTAACCATGCCTTTCCCATTCATCCTTTGGCTGGCTGTATTGTATTGTAGAAATTCTAGCATTAGAAGTCAGGTGACAGAGAAAGAGGAGCTGGCCAGCTGGCCAGGAAAATGGAGTTCATTTGACAAAGAAGGCAGTGGTGAACTGTTGTCAAAAGCTTCTGCATGGTCAAAATCCTGTGAAAAGTAGGAATTGGGTGGAGGAAAACGTGAAAGAGCATTCTAGGCTGCAAGAATAACAGGAGCAAACTCATACAGGTGTATAAGTATGTATTTGGGGTAGCACAGTGAGTAGTCTAGTGTGAGTGGAATATTGATCGCATGAGATAGATGAAGATATGTCAGACTGTGTTACTCAGATTACTTTCTTTTTCTCCAGGTTGCCTTGTTTCTTCCTTCTGCCTCTCCATCTAGCTTTTCATTTGGGTCTAATAAAATCTCTGAATTATCTTTCTTTTCTCCCTTCTTTACTGTCTTCTTTATTTCTCCATTTTTTCCCCTTTGGAATAAAAGGAATAGGATTTTCAGTAATGTTCTGTCTATAAATCAGTTAATAAATTCAATACATATTGAATATTGACTGGGAATATTGCAGTGCATAAGACAGTGTAGTGGGGAAGACATGTGAACCAACAATCACAACCTAATGTGAGGTAAGTGCTATCTTAGGGCAATACAGAGTGCTAGGGGACACAGAGGAGGGCACCTAACTCAGTTGCAAGGTTATAGGGAGAAGAAGGGTACTCAGGGAAGGCTTCTGAAAGAAAGTAATAAAGAAACCAAGACTTACAAGATGAGTAGCCAGGTGAAGGTGTCAGAGAGACAGTGTTCCAGTTAGAAAGAAAATCATGAACAAAACCTTGAAATGTGAAAGAGAATGAAATGTTTGAGCAACTGAAAGAATTTTAGTTTGGTAGGATTATTTAAATTTTTTCCATTACTAAAGAAGTATACCTTCACTGATAAATAATCTGTCAAAAGTAGAAAGTAAAAAAAATCAGCATTGTTCCCCACCCCTCCAAGTTTCCAATATTAACCACTATTAACAGTTTAATGAGTATTATTTAATATTCTTTACTATTCTTATGAAAATACACATATGTGTGTGTGTGTGTGTGTGTGTGTGTGTGTAGTTTTCTTTACTAACTGGTTTTTATAAATATATTATTTTACAAAAACATTCTACTATGGTCTGAATGTTTATTTCCTCCCCAAATTCACATGTTGAAGTTCTAACTCCCAAAGTGATGGCATTAGGAGGTGGCACCTTGGGAGGTGATTAGGTCATAAGTGTGGTGCCCTCATGAATAGGATCAGTACCCTTATTAAACAAAAAAAAGATCTTAGAGAGACCCCATGACTCCCTTCCACCATGTAGGGACACAATGAGAAGCCATCGTCTATAAATCAGGAATTGAGTCCTCACCAGAAACCGAATCTGCTAGTTTCTTGCTCTAGGTCCTAGCCTCCAATAGGGTGATGTGAGAAAACGTTTTAAATGGTCAATTTTCAAGGCACAATACATCTAAGTACTGGCAGCCAGCCTGTGAATGTGACAAACTGTATGGCTCATGCACCTAGAAGGTCATGATAAGTGAACAGAATGTAGAGGAGGGGTCAGCCCATAAAAGGGAAGAAAGTTTTGTTATTGGGAAATTGAAACTTAAGCAGGGAAGGGGACCAGGGTATAACGTTATAAGGGGGATAATGAAACTTGGACAATGTCCAGGAAGATTGTAACCCCACAGTACTCGACCAGTGAAGAACTAGGGGAAGGACTTGCATGCTAGGAGATGAATTACCTGCTGTAACTGCCCTGAGTGTGCCTGCCTACCAGACACCCGATCCTGCAAGACTGCCATTAAAAGTCTCACTTCCACTGTTCTTCGTATCTCTGAGTCCATTCTTTGGGCTTGCATGGGTGAACGTGTGTTTCTCACAAACCTGGGGGCCTGTCTGGGATCTCTGTGCCTGTGTGGAGTGGGACCCCAGCCAACAGGGGAGACACGTCCCACCTGATTTAGGTGGCCTGCTCTGTCCAGGCATCCTGGCTCCCCACAAAGGCCATAGACAAACCTGAGACTGTTATTCAGGAGGCAGCACAGGCGACACAGGGAATAAAGCAGGCACCGTGGCAACCAGGCAACCTCATGCACGAGTCAAGGTAGGAAAATTGGACTGTAAGTACTCCCTTGGTGGTTGGGCATTTTCGGAGGTTGAGTGTGTGTGACTGAGACGTATCCTGGATACAAAGCGAGTGTGGAGTCCCAATCCGTCATCCTGTTCTCCTGTGAGGGAGATGGTTGGAGATGGACAAAGCGATTCTCTGGGTGTGCAAGAAACCTCCAGTGTGGGGGCTGAGTACACAGAGAAAAGCTCAGATACAGAGACTGACCAAAAATGGGAAACAGAAATTCTAGACCTAGGGGACAAAGAAAAGAGGGAGCCAAAGAGATTCCCTCTGACATTTCCCCAGATAGTCCTTTGGGAGAATGCTGCAGATTTGGAGGGATGACCCTCAAACCAGGGACAAGGAAAAGCAAAAGATAATAATGTATTGCTGTTTTATCTGGCCCAAAGACCCCATTCATAAGCCTTCCGTCTTTTGGCCTAAGTTTGGCTCAGATGAGGATTGAGTGTGCCAAGCTTTAATTCTCTATGTAAATGACAAAACCCCATAATCACAAGAAAAGATAGGTTACACTCTCTGCTGGATCAAGGAATTAGCCCCCATGTTTCCCCTCAAAGAAGAAAAAGAGCCTAGTAAAAAGCCCTTGCCCTGCCGTCTCCACTAAAAATACAAAAAATTAGCCAGGTGTGGTGGTGGGTGTCTGTAGTCCCAGCTACTTGGGAGGCTGAGGCAGGAGAATGGCGTGAACCTGGGAGGCGGAGCTTGCACTGAGCCGAGATTGTGCCACTGCACTCCAGCCTGGGCAACAGTGCGAGACTCCGTCTCAAAAAAAAGTCCTTGCCCAGTGAAAAGCCCTGGGACCCCCTATTATGCTTGGCCCCTCCACGTGTCTCACAAAATAGGGGACAGAAAGATCAATGGGCAGCAGGAGGGTTAAAGGAAGAAAAACCTGCAGACCATGGAGGAGCCGTACCAACTGCTCCTTTAAATCCTTATCCAAATGAAAAAAAAAAAAAAAAGAATTAGAACAGTGTAAGAGGGATATTGAGAACTTCCCTATCCCTTCCACACAGTGGGCATCTAGCATGTTCCTTCTTAGGGAAGTTCCCATGGGACACGGACCAGATGGACCGATTCCTAGGTTCTTTCTTCCTTTTTTTTTTTAGACTGAGTCTTGCTCCGTCGCCCAGGCTAGAGTGCAGTGGTGTAATCTCAGCTCACCGCAACCTTCGCCTCCTGGGTTCAAGCGATTCTACTGCCTCAGCCTCCTGAGTAGCTGGGACTACAGGTGCCTGCTACCATGCCCGGCTAATATTTTTGTTTTGTATTTTTAGTAAAGGTGGGGTTTCACCATGTTGGCCAGGCTGGTCTTGAACTCCTGACCTCAAATGATCCACTCACCTCGGCCTCCCAAAGTGCTGGGATTATAGGCATGAACCACTGTGCCTGGCCTGGGACCCAGCTTTTATACCTGGGCTGAATTGATGTCTATCATAAATATCCTGTTCACAGGAGAAGAAAGGGGAATGATTAGGAGAGTGGCCATGACCATCTGGGAGAGGCAACACCCTCCCAGGCAAGAAGTCTTGCCAGCCGAACAAAAATTTCCAAATGTTGATCCCAAATGGGATAATAATGATCCCAGGGACCAGGCCCAAATGCAAGACTTCGAGGAACTAATAATTAAAGGAATCAAAGAGTCCGCTTCTAGGATACAAAATGTCTCAAAGGCACTCAAGATTCAACAAGAAAAAGAGGAAACTCCCTCTGCATTCCTGCAGAGGCTCAGAGATCAGATGAACAAATACTCCAGATTAGATTCAGAGGACCCAGTAGGGCAAGGCCTTTTGAAAGTTAACTTTGTAAAAAGAGCTGGCCTAACATTACCAAAAAAACTACAAAAGATTAAAGGATGGAATAAGAAACCGATTGAAGAATTACTGAGGGAAGCTCAGGTCTTTGTAAGGAGAGAGGAAGAGAAACAGAAACAAAAAACGAAAATCATGGTTTCCACTGTGGAAGATGTAGTCAAAAAAAGGTTAGATCAAAATCCTCCTCAAAGGAGACAAGGGAGTGACAAATTTCGACACAGAGAAAGAAGAGAAATGCAGGGAAAAGCTCCTAAGGCTATGAGTGGATGTTACAAGTGTGAAAAGCTAGGCATTTTAAGAGAAAATGTCCTGAATGGAAAAAAGAAGAAAAGGTGATCCCCCTCATGACTGTTGATCTTGAAGGTGGGACCCGAGGGAGAAGCAGCAACATTTTTAGTTGACATTGGGGTGGCTCGCTCCTGCCTAATTCACCAACCAAAGGGTACAGAACTCTCTACAGAAAAATTGACAGCATTAGGGTTAAAAGGGGTAGGGATTTCAGGTTCCAATATTAAAGAAAATGTTAATTAGATTAGGACCAGAAGAAATTGAGGGGTCACTCTTATATCTTCCTGAAGCAGGAACTAACTCCCTGGGTCAAGACCTGATTGTGAGATTGGGCTTAGGATTAGAAATAAAGGAAGGAAAAATAAAAGTAATAATGGGCCTCCTAACAGAGGAAGAGGAGAGAAAAATTAATCCCATTTTATGGGTTAGGGAAGGCACAGGGGAGGATTAAAAATCACACCCTTAGAGATTGAACTAAAACAACCAGGAGAAGTAGTTTTCAGAAAACAATATACCATTTCTATTAAAGGGAGAAAAGGTCTCCAACCAGTAATAGAGGGATTAATTAAAGATGAACTATTAAAACCCTGCATGTCACCATACAATACTCCAATTCTCCCAGTCGAAAGGCCTGATGGGTCATATAAATTGGTGCAAGATCTAAGAGCTATAAATCAAATTGTCCAGACTCGCCACCCTGTAGTGCCTAACCCCTACACCCTCCTTAGTAAGATACTCTATGAACATAAGTGGTTCAGTGTGGTGGATCTAAAAGACGCATTCTGGGTGTGTCCCCTAGACTTTATGAGTAGGGACCTCTTTGCCTTTAAATTGGAAAATCCTATAACTGGGAGAAAACAACAGTACTGCTGGACTGTGCTGCCACAAGTTTTCATGGAAGCCCCAAACTTATTTGGTCAAATCTTAGAAAAAGTCATGGAGGAATTCCAACCTTCCAGGGGAACCTAGTTGTTGCAACATGTAGATGATCTTTTAATTTCTGGGGAGGTATCAGAAACCACCATAAGCTTGCTTTTAATTTCCTAGGAGAAAGGGGATTGTGAGTCTCTAAGAACAAATTGAAGTTTGTAGAAAAAGAAGTTAAATATTTAGGACACCTGATTAGTGAAGGGAAGCAAAGAATAAAGCCAGAGAAAATATCAGGAATAGTAGGTCTGCCTTTGCCTAAAACAAAGAGAGAAGTCCAAAAATGTTTAGGTTTAACTGGCTACTGTAGGTTATGGATTAACTCATATGCTCAAAAGACAAAGATTCTGTATCTCAAGTTACTAGAAGAAGAACCCAATCCCTTGCAATGGTCCCCAAAGGAAATTCAGGCAGTGAAAGAGCTAAAGCAGGACTTCATTACAGTCCCCATCCTGGCCCTTTCATCTTTAGAGAAACCATTCCATCTGTTTGTAACAGTAGACCAGGGCATGGCCCTTGGGGTGCTCACTCAAAACTGGGGAGGGAAGAGGCAACCTGTTGCTTTTTTCTCCAAGCTTCTCAATCCTGTCTCTCGGGATGTCCAGAATGTGTGCAAGCAGTAGCTGCCACAGCCCTGCTGGTAGAAGAGAGCCAAGCACTGCATGTTCTCACTCATAAGTGGGAGTTGAACAATGAGAATACATGGACACAGGGAGGGTAACATCACACACTGGGGCCTGTTTGGGGGTGGGGGGCTAGGGGAGGGATAACATTAGGAGAAATACCTAATGTAGGTGACGGGTTGATGGGTGCAGCAAACCACCATGGTACGTGTATACCTACATAACAAAACTGCACATTCTGCACATGTAACCCAGAACTTAAAGTATGATAAAAAAAAAAAAAAAAAAAAGAGAAGAGAGTTGAAAGCTAACCTTTGGTGGGGCCCTAATAGTAAGCACTCCACACCAGGTCAGGAATATATTAAATCAAAAAGCCAGTAAATGGTTAACAGATTCTCAGATTCTAAAATATGAAGCCATATTACTAGAAAAAAATAATTTGGTCATAACAATAAATACTTGCCTGAATCTACCCAACTTCCTGTGGAAAAGAGAGGAGAAAAAAGAAACATCAGATCATAACTGCTTAAATATCATAAAATACCAAACCAAAGTTAAATCAGTCCTTAGGGAAGCTCCACTACATGATGGGATAAGGCTATTTGTGAAGGGGTCATCCCGAGTGATAAATGGCAAAAGACATAATTGTTATGCTGTCATTAATGGAAATAAACACTCCTTATGTAAGAAAGGTAGACTACCTAATGGCTGGTTGGCCCAAACCTGTAAATTATATGCTCTTAACCAGGCCCTAAAGCTCCTTAAAGGCCAAGAAGTACTATATATATATATATATATATACTAATTCTAAATATGCCTATGGAGTGGTACACATTTTTAGAAAAATCTGGATAGAGTGGGGCCTAATAAATAGCAGGGGAAAATAATTGGTACATGGGGAACTGGTCAAACAGGTTTTAGAAAGCCTCCTCCTTCCAGCAGAGCTAGCCATAGTTCATGTAAATGTCATCAGAAGGGGAGCACTGTAGAAGCTGTAGGAAACAGGCTTGCAGATAAAACTGCTAAGCAAGCCTCCCTGGAGAAAGAAATTAAACTATTTAGCCTGATCCCAGACATCCCTAAGGTAATATTAAGGCCCCAGTTTACCAGAGAGGAGAAGGAAGAATTAGACAAGATAAAGGTCACTCAAACTAAAGATGGGAAATGGGTGCATCTTGATGGAAGAGAAATAATAAGTAAACTCTTCATGAGATAACTAATGTCTATATTATACAAAGGGAGTCATTGGGGGCCCCAGGCTCTGTGTAATGCAATACTTAGGAATTACGGGTGTATAAAGATTTATACCCTCACTAAACAAGTATGTGGAAGTTATGTAACTTGTCAAAGAATAAACAAAAAGGTGATTAGAAAACAGGCCATGGAAGGAAGACCTCCTGGACTAAGACCATTTCAAAGCATTCAAGTAGATTTCACAGAAATGCCCAAAGTAAAAAGACTGAAATATTTATTGGTGATCATAGATCACCTTTCCAGCTGGGTGAAGGCCTTTCCTTTCCAACAGTCACCCCTGAGAATGTGGTCAAAATAATATTAAAACAGATCGTACCTAGATTTAACCTGGTAAAAAATATTAATTTAAATAATGGGAGCCACTTTACCTCAAGGGTGTTAAGGGGAATTATGGAAGGTTTACAAATTAAATGGAATTATCACACCCCTTGGCATCCCCCTTCCTCTGGAAAGGTAGAAAGAATAAATCAAACTCTCAAAAAGCATATCACCAAATTAATCTTAGAAACTAAAATGCCTTGGACCAAATGTCTCCCAGTAGCATTCCTTAGGATTAGGACAGCCCCAAGAAAAGACTTGGGATTGTCCCCCTACGAGTTATTATATGGGCTCCCATATTTGGGCAGAGCTACAGATCTCCCTACTATGGAAATCAAGGATTATTATTTTTTATTTTTATTTTTTATTATTATTATTTTTTGAGATGGAGTCTCACTCTGCCACCCAGGCTGGAGTGCAGTGGTGCGATCTCGGCTCACTGCAAGCTCCGCCTCCTGGGTTCACACCATTCTCCTGCCTCAGCCTCCCAAGTAGTTGGAACTACAGGCATCTGCCACCACACCCGGCTAATTTTGTTTTTGTATTTTTAGTAGAGACGGGGTTTTACCATGTTAGCCAGGATGGTCTCAATCTCCTGACCTCGTGATCTGCCCGCCTCAGCCTCCCAAAGTGCTGGGATTGCAGGCGTGAGCCACCGTGCCCCGCCAACCCAAGGATTATTTCTTAAGAAATTATATACTGGCCATATCCTCCACCCTGTCATCCCTTAGGTTAAAAGAACTCCTGACTCAAACTCTGCCTGTTGAGTTCACAGTTCACCACTTCTGGCCTGGTGACTTGGTGCTAATTAAAACTTGAAAAGAAGGCAAGCTCCACCCAAGCCGGGAAGGTCCCTATCAAATGCTCCTGATCACTAAGACAGCCATGTGAACAGCTCACTATATTCCAGTCAAGGGACTAGTAAAAGAGACCCCAGAAGGGAGGAAAAAAGACCAGTGGAAAGTGCATGGGTCACCTGAGAAACCCTTAAAGTTAACTCTGAGAAAAATCTAAAAAAACAAAAAACAGAACAAAAAAAAATGGGCTGGCCTCATTTTTGGAAGTTAATATGGTTGGGATGGGCTACTATACAAAGAGCAGAAGGTCAAAATGGAAACTGGCAGGGTACTCCTCCCTACCCATCAGGTGGTAATTAATGTAACCAAGATGGTAGCATCCCAAACCATAAAATTTAATGCCTGCCAGGTCTTACCTTGTGGAAATTTGGAAAATCAAAGACAGTTCTCACAGGTGGATAAATATCTTTGCCCTAAACCAGATACAGGTTACAGTAGGGCATCCCTCTGCCCCAACTGGGATGATGTATGGTGGACTACCCAATTTCAGGGTTGGACAGTAAACATGGGGTGGGTAACTCCAAGCTGAAGACCCTTAAAGAATAAACTACATCTGTCCAAGGTCTCCCCGCCAAATAACTGCCAGAATTTAAAATGCAATCCTATACTCATCACCATTAACAAATCCAGCTGTTCTAAATCAAAAACCAAAAGTAGCATCTTGGGTATATGTGTTAGGGGCAAATATCACAGAGAAGGATCCCCTTGGGTGATTTGTTCTCAAACTAACCAAGAACCCAACCTGCCATTTGCCTAGGACTACTCCAACCCCAAACCCTAATAAAAACTTTAGTCCACCAAATAATGACCCTAAAAGAGTAAAAATAATTGAGGTAAAGCATTTAAGGCAAACCTTAGAAATTGAGACAGGGTACAAGAATGTAAATGCCTGGGTCAAATGGGTCAAATTTTCAGTACAAGCCCTCAACAAGAGTAACTGCTACACATGTGCTGTGGGATGACCTCAGGCACAGGTGGTTCTTTTTCCCCTAGGATAGGATACCGAACTTGCAGGAATGCATTGCATGTTGGCTCTATACCAAGACAAAAATACATGGGGAAATGAGACTTGTAAGAGTCTGTCATTGCTTTTTCCCACAAGCAATCCCCTCGTTCTCTATAGGGAATATGAACCACTCCTCTTGCCTCTCTAGGCAGGGGGCAGAGTTCAATAAGCCCATAAGAGAACTCTCGACTTGTACCCACATCCTAAATATCACTGGTGAGTCAGGCAGTGGCAATTACTCAGCTCTCCATATACTCCAGGCTAATGTCTGGTGGTATTGTGGGAAAAGGAACCTCCATAACTTGTTACCATCCAATTGGACCGGGACTTGTGCTTTAGTCCAATTGGCCATTCCCTTCACCCTGGCATTCCATAAGACACTCAAAAATATATATGGTCACCAAAATTGGAGAGATTTGACAAATTCTTTTAATCCCAATATATATGTTAACTCAATAGGAGTCCCTGGAGGTGGGGGGGTGCCTAATGAATTTAAGGCCTGAAACCAAATAGCTGCTGGATTTGAGTCAGCACTCTTCTGGTGGTCAGCTATTAATAAAAACGTGAATTAGATTAACTGCATCTATTATAATCAACAGAGATTCATCAGTTATACTTGGGATGCCCTCAAAGGGGTGGGTAAACAGTTAAATGCCACCAGCCAAATGGCCTGGGAAAACAGGCTTGCGCTGAACATAATACTAGCAGAAAAAGGCAGCGTATGTGTTATGCTAGGTGGGAAATGTTGCACTTTCCCAAAAATACTGCCCCAAAAGCTTTACATGGGCTGACAACTCTAGCCAACGAACTGACAGAAAATGCTGGAATTAGTGACTCATTTATGGGTTGGCTAGAAGGTTGGTTTAAAAAATTAAAAGGCATGGTAGCCTCAATCCTTACATCTCTCATAATTGTGGCAGGAGTCTTTACAGCAGTGGGATGTTATATTATCCCTCGTATGAGGTGACTAGCGCAGAAATTAATTAAAACAGCTATTAATAAACAAATGCCCGTAACTTACCAGCAAAATAACCTGCTACTATTAGAAACCAAATTAAACTCACTTTCCTATGATGAAGAAAGTAAACAACTTCTAAAGTGATTCAAAAACAAAAAGGGTTTAGATGAAAATGAGACCAAACGAAGTAAATAGAAAAGAGGAGGGAATTTTAAATGGTCCATTTTCAAGGCATAATAACTCTAAGTACTGGCAGCCAGCCTGTGAATGTAACAAACTGTACGGCTCATGCACCTAGAAGGTCACGATAAGTGAACAGAATGTAGAAGAGGGGTCAGCCCATAAAAGGGAAGAAATTTTCGTTATTGGGAAATTGAAACTAAAGTGGGGAAGGGGATGGGGTATAACCTTATAAAGGGGTAATGAAACTTAGGGGACGTCAGGGAAGATTGTAACCCCATAGTACTTGACCAATGAGGATCTGGGGGAGGGGCTTGCATGCTAGGAGATAGATTACCTGCTGTAACTGCCCCGAGTGTGCCTGCCTACCAGATATCCGATCTTGCAAGACCACCATTAAAAGTCTCGCTTCCACTGTTCTTCATGTCTCTGAGTCCATTTTTTGGGTTTGGACAGGTGAATGTGTGTTTCTCATAGGTGAGAAATAAATTTCTGTTTTTTATAAGCCACTCAGTCTATGGCATTTTGTTATAGCAGCCAGAATGGACTAAGACACATTCATATGTTTGTTTGCTACTTGCTCTTTTCATTTATAAGTATAGCACAGATGTCCTTCCTTGTTAGTATGAGAACTCATTTTTAGTAGCTGAATAATGGTCCATATACAATAGAATGTACTATAACTTATTTGGCCAGTTACCTATTGATGAACATTTAGGTTATATCTAGTTTTTTGAAATTATAATTATAAAGTTGGCTGCAATGAGCCCACTAGTACATTGTAAATATCTTTGTCCACTTCCACAAGCATTTCTGCAAGATTAAAACATCCTACTAAGAATCTATCTTAAATTACCAAAACTTGATGACTTAAAACAACAGAAATTTATTATCTCCCAGTTCCTGAGGCTAGAAGTCCTAAATCAAGATGTTGACAAGGCTGTGCCCCTTTTGAAGGCTCTAGAAAAGAATCTTTCCTTGCCTTTTCCTAGCTCTTGTGGCTCCTAGCAATCTTTGCATTTATGGTGTGTAGCTGCATCACTCCAATCTTTGCCTCCATCTTCATATGGCCTTCTTCTCTGTGTGTAAATCTGTGTATATCCAAATCTTCCTCTACTTATAAGGACAGCAGTCATTGGATTTAGGATTCACCCTAATCCAGCATGACCTCATCTAAACTTGATAACATTTGCAAAGACACTGTTTCCAGGTAAGGCCGCATTCACAGGTCCTGGTGGGAGGATAGGACTTCCACATATATTTTGGAGGAACACATTTCAAATCTTCACAAAAGGAAATTTTAAGCTATTAAGTGTGCATTTTTGAAACGTTAATAAATATCATTATATTGCCCTCCAAGAGGTTATACCAATGCATGCCTATTTCAACAGTGTATGATAGCACCTATATTGCTCTATTTCTTTCAGTTGGGTTAACAATCTTTATCATTTATTTTTAACACTTTTGATAATCTGAGAGGCTGAAAATAATTACATCTCATTGAAATTGCAACCCTGTTCATATTTCTTCTGTGAATTTCCTGTTGATATCGTTTGCCCAATTCTATTATTCTTTTTTTTTTTTTTGACACAGAGTCTCACTCTGTCACCCAGGCTGGAGTGTGCAGTGGCGCGATCTTGGCTCACTGCAACCTCTGCCTCCCTGGTTCAAGTGATTCTTGTGCCTCAGCCTCCTGAGCCCAAGTAGCTGGGACAACAGATGCATGCTGCCACGCTCAGCTAATTTTTGTGTTTTTTGTAGAGATGGTGTTTCACCATGTTGGCCAGGCTGGTCTTGAACTCCTGACCTCAGGTGATCCGCCCACCTCAGCCTCTCAATATGCTGGGATTACAGGTGTGAGCCACCGTGCCCAGCCCAATTCTATTGTTCTTTTAATTTACTTTTTATTGCTATATAATTCACATACCATTAAATTCACCATTTAAACATGTATGATTCAGTTTTCCATTTTCCCAGTCCCTGACAACCACCAATCTGCTTTTCGTCTTTATGAATTCGCCTATTCTGGACATTTCATAGAAATGGGATCATATGGTATGTGACCTTTTGTGTTTGGCTTCTTTCACTTAGCATAATGTTTCCAAGGTTCATCCATATTGTATCATGCATAAGCATTTCATTCTTCTTTATTGCCAAGCAATATCCCCTTGTATGGATATACATACTATATTTTGTTTAATCATTCATTAGTAGCTAGACATTGGCTTGCTTCCACTTTTTGCTTATTAAGACTAATGCTGCTATGAACATTTGAGTGCAAGTTTTTGTGTGAACATATGTTTTTAAATTCTCTTTGGTGTATCCCTAGGAGTGGAATTGCTGGGACATATGATAACTCTATGTTTAACTTTTAGAAGAGCCACCAAACTGTTTTTTACAGTGGCTGCACCATTTTACATTTCCACCGACAAGGTACAAGCATTCCAATTTCTCCATATTCTTTCCAACACTTGTATTATTATTATTATTATTTTTGAGAGAGAGTCTCACTCTGTCGCCCAGGCTGGAGTATAGTGGCACAATCTCAGCTCACTGCAACCTCCACTTCCTGGGTTCAAGCTATTCTCATGCCTCAGCCTCCTGAGTATCTGGGACTACAGGCACACAACACCACGCCAAGCTAATTTTTTTTTGGATTTTTAGTAGAGATGGGGTTTCACCATGTTGGCCAGGCTTGTCATGAACTCCTGACCTCAGGTGATCTGCCTGCCTCGGCCTCCCAAAGTGCTGGAATTACAGATGTGAGCCACTGTGCCCAGCCTTTTTCTCTTGTTAAGGAGAAAAAGAAAAGTTAAATGTATACATATACATATACATATACGTACACGTACACGTACACATACACATATACATATACATATATAATAGCCATACTAGTGGGTGTGAAGTAGTATTTCATTGTGGTTTTTATTTTTGTTTCTCTAATCACTAATTATGTTGAGCATTTTTCATGTGCTTATTAGCCATTTGTATATCTTCTTAATGTCTATTCAAATCTCTTGACTTTTTAAACTGGGCTATTTGTATTTTTATTATTGAGTTGTAAGGGGTTTTCTTATGTGTTCTGGATAAAGTCCCTTGTCATGCATATAATTTGTAAACATTTTCTTCCATTTTATAGGTGACCTTTTCACTTTTTTGATAATGTTTTTTGATCTGTAAAAGTTTGGATTTTCATGAATTCCACATTACACATTTTTTTTCTTTTGTTGCTTGTACTTTTGGTGTCATATCTAAGACTTCATTGCCAAATCCAAGGTCATGAATGATTACCTCCGTGTTTTCTTCTAAGAGTTTTATGGTTTGGATTTTACATTTAGATCTTTAATCCATTTTGAGTTAGTTTTTGTATATGGTGTGTGAGGTAGGGATACAAATTCATTCATCTAGTTTTCACAGCACCATTTCTTGAAAAGACTGTCCTTTCTTCATTGAATGATCTTGGTACCCTTCTCAAAAATTATTGGACCATATACACGAAGGTTTATTTCTGGGCTTTCTATTCTATTCAATTGGTCTATATGCCTGTATACTATTGCAACACTGTCTTGATTACTGTAGCGTTTTGAAATCAGAAAGAATGAGTCATCCAACTTGGTTTTTCTTTTTCAAGATTGTTTTACCTATTATAGGTTTCTTGCCTTTTCATCTTAATTTTAAGATCAGCCTGTCAATTTCTGCAAATGAGTCAGTTAGAATTTTGATATGATAGCTCTGAATTTGTAGATCAATTTTGCTAATGTTGCGTTATTAACAAACTAAGTCTCCCAATCTATGAACCCAGGATGTCTTTCCATTTATTTAGGTCTGATTCATTCATTGATAGTGTATAGAAATATGAGTGGGTTTTGTAAATTGATTTTGTATCCTGAAACTTTACTGAACTTGTTTATTGGCTTCACTATTTTTTTTCTATTTTTTAGTGGACTTTTAAGGATTTTTCACTATAGGATAATGTCATTTGCAAATAAATGTATTTTGAATTCTTCCTTTCCAACCTGGTGCCTTTTGTTATTTCTCCTCCTACTCCTCCTCTTCTCTTCTTCTTCTTTCTCTTCCCATTCCCCCTTGTTCTTCCCCTTTCCCCTTCCCCTCCCCTTCTGCCTTTCCTTCTCTTTCTCGTTATTTTCTCCCTCTTCCCTCTTCCTCCACTGCCCCCCTCTCCTATCCACCTCCTCCTCTCTCCTCCCCCTCCCTCCCCCACTCCTCCTGCTCCTTCTTCTTCTTCCTTCCATAGTTGTCCTGGATAGATCTCCTGGGTTTTGCAAATTCCGTTTGAAACATCTTGATTTAGAGGTGCTTGGGCATCATTCAAGTGGGAAAGTCAAGTAGATGGTTGACTAGGTCAGAAGAACAATCTGAGATGGAGATTCAGATTTAGTGGATGTTAACATAGAGATGGTAATTTAAAAACCTTGAAATAATGACTTTGCCCCAAAAAGGTGTTTAGAATAAGAAGAGGACCTAGAACAGAGTTCTGGAAATCAATATCCAATAAGGAATGAGGATAGGAAGAAAAGTTCACAAAGGAAACTGATATGTCACTGCCAGAATAGTAGGCACTAAATATTGGGAGCATGGTGTCATGGAAGCCAGGGGAAGAAAGGGTTTCAGGAAAGTGGAAATATTCAGTAGTCTGAGGGCAATGAAATGCTATAAATGCAGCTGGGCGCGGTGGCTCATGCCTGTAATCCTAGCACTTTGGGAGGCCAAGGCAGGCAGATCACCTGCAGTCAGGAGTTTGAGACCAGACTCGCCAACATGGTGAAACCCTGTCTCTACTAAAAATACAAAAATTAGCCGAGAGTGGTGGTGGGCGCCTGTAATCCCAGCTACTGGGGAGACTGAGGCAGGAGAATTGTTTGAACGTGGGAGGTGGAGGTTGCAGTGAGCTGAGATCGCACCGTTGCACTCCAGCCTGGGTGACAGGGTGAGACTCCGTCTCAAAAAAAAAAAAAAAGAAACACTATAATTGCTTCTGAGAATTTTATTAAAATAATGTCTGAGGTAGATTAGTGTGCTAAAACACTCACGGGACAAAACCAATAAAGGTGATGGTAAGATGTTAGAGGCAGAGGAGATAATCAGTAGCCTATATATTTTTTTCAGTGACCAAATACATAATAGCTTTAGGTTTGGATTATATCTGAATCTTCTATGTATTGCTTATGCCTTTTGATATGGTGAAAAATTCACTATAGGGAACTCTTTTGCTTGAAAGAAGTTCTTCTAATAGGCCATATATGAGCAGGTTCCAGGTAGAAGAGGCCTGATCTATTCTCTCTACCTCAGTGTTTTTACAACGTATGCTTTGACTTGCATTAGAATGCACCAGAGGTACTTTTAAAGATACAGATTGGTGGTCATAATTACAGACCTACTGAATTATAATCCTAGGAATGGTACCCTGGAATCTGTATTTTAACAACTTCCCACAGATAATTCTTATGCATACCTAATTTGAGAAACATGGTTCTGGAAGAATTATCATCTAAAAGTTATTTAAGTTCATTCATTTACCCTAATGTAATAGAGAACAGACCTACCTAAAAGAAACACTGAGCATGAGTTTATTTGGCTTCATTTCCATACCTGGGTGCACAGCCACATACAATGTTTGCCAAATTTCCCTTATGTTGCCAATGATGTCTCCTGTGTCTGGCTGAAACAATGGTGTTCATTCTCTGTAGGTTACTGAATGGTGCTAATGCCTTTCATTGGTCAGATTCCATCCTTCCATACAATCTCATCTTTCAAGGTCAAGACTCCTTACTTTCAGCCTGTCTGCTATAGACTGAATATTCATGTCTTCCCAAAATTCGTATGTCAGAATTTGAATTCCCAATGTGATGGTGTTTGGAGGTGGGGCCTGTGAGAGGTGATTAGGTCATGAGGGCAGAGTCCTCATAAATGTGATGAAAGCTCTTACGAAAGAAACCCCAGAGAGCTCCCTCACCCCTTCTGCCATCAGAAGACAGCTGTCTATAAGTGCCAAAGTGGGCCCTCACCAGACACCATATCTGCCAGGACTTTGATCTAAGACTTCCTGGCATCCGGAACTGTGAGAAATAAATGTTTGTTGTTTAATCCACCCCTTCTATGGTATTCTGTTATAGTAACCGAAACTAAGACACCATCCTATATCCCTTTGGATTGACAACTGCATCAACCTATAAAAGAAAGGACAGCTTAGATGTGGAAAATGACCATCTAACCCAAGGCTTCAAGTTCTCTGTAAAATGGATGATAGCAAACAGTATCTAAATCCTTTCTTAAATTGCTAACACCATCTTATACTTTTCAGCTTCATGCATCTTTGGATTTGTGTGTGTGTGTGTGTGTGTGTGTACATGTGCATTGCCTTTTGCCCCTGACAAATTAGTCTCTTCTTACTTCACTCTTTACCTCGTGTGTGTATTCACAGTGTGTATTTTCTTTTATTGACCATACCATCAAGGAAAGTTGGGACCGAAACGACCTTAGAAACTTTCTCCTCCAACCCTCTTATTTTTACAGATAGAAAAACTGAAGGCCAGAGTCATGAAACAACTTGCCCAAAGTAACACAGCTAATTAGTGGCTCAGCTAGGACAAGTGCCTGGGTCTCATGATTCCTTTTCCAGGGCTCTTCCCACTTATGGTAGGGATAGTTATTCCCAGAGAGGATGAACTAATAATTTTTTATACATTCTTGAAGTGGGACCAAGTCTGGGGTGCAAAAGGAAGGAATTGGAGGAAAACAGTGAGTTTTTTTTTTTTTTTAAAAAAAGCTTAGTCTGTTAAAGAGATTTAGCTTTCAACCACTATATTACTTTTCATTTTTTCCTCCCTTCTCTGCCAGAAACAATAAAATGACCACTGTGGCACTGAGACCAAGGCAAGGTATTATACTTAAATCTGAGCTTAAATGATTTACAATTGAGTGGGAAGATTGTCTGGTGTACTGAGTTTACCAGGCTATTTCTTAATGTCAGAGACCAGCCATGTGACCCTCATCAAATCATGGAGAGCCTTTTTCTCTCAGTTTTTCATTTTACAGGGATGACTCTACTCAGAGTGCTTAAGCAGAGACCAATGAGAAAGCAGTGGATTAAAAAAAAAGAGAAGTTACTTATTCAAAAGGTATAAGCTCTGGGCAATTTAGTGACTGCCTTTTATAAAAGATAAGATTGAGTCAGACAGGTGAATGGATTCCTTCAATGCCTCATATTGTGACTTGATTAATATTCACTTCTGAAAACTTAAAAAATTCTACAAGATGAATAGAATATCGTATTTTAAAATGGGAAAAATTCTGGAGTAAGAGAAGATGTTTTTCTTCCTGCTGATCTTCTTTCTTTCTAAATAAGCGCCTTGGATATTATCAAAAGAGTCATTAGAATGTGAGTATGAAAGAGAGAGAGAGAGATAAGGAAAGAAATAGATCATTCAAAGAGAATTTGACATAAGAGCAGTAACTGTAGGGAGAAAAAAAAAAAAACTTCAGTGAGACGTGGTAAAGTCAAGCAATTTGGGTGAAAAGAACATGTGGCGCTGTGCAGTAGTAGGTGCCAAGGAGGATAGGTGGAAAATAGCATGTGCCTGGCCAAAGAACTTTTCAATTTTTTTAAAAACTGAGAACAGGAGGAGATAAACGGACAGTCTCCAAGGTGTTCTGGAAAATCAATCACAAACATCATCTAGAAGCAGCTGACTTAATTCATTCTATTCCTATTACAATAAATCTGACTGGCATATAAAATTTGCTTGCCTGGAAATATTGGCCTGAAAAGTTACTTTTGGGCTTTTGCTTGAATTTTTATGTGAATAAAGATGACTAGGAAACCACCAAAAACACAGAAAACCCAATCATTTCCTTTTCCAGAGAATGTTTCAAAACCTAAATCCAGCCTAGGGTGTGGGTAGTAACGCACTATATAAAATAATTTATGCACATTTTGGTTATCTAAAATGAGGAGGCTGCTTTGTATACATGAAGATACAGAACTTCCACTAGGCCAGGTACTTGGAGTGTTTTTTCTTATACTGGGGATGGTTTTGTGTTAACCCATCTGTACTTTCTCATTCAGCCTCTTTCCTGTTCGATGCTAAGAGGCTAGCCAAGAAACAGAATAAATCGAATGGCCTACACAACTCAGCCAAGTAATTCTAATGAAAACTCCACTGAAGTGACTTTGATGTATTCCTAAGCCTTAAATTAGAGCTACTGAAAAAGAACAACATATTTCATAACATAATCTTGCTGCAGATCAGCTCCCATTGACAATACTCAAATCACTTCAGAACCGTCAGTCTTTTATTGTGTGCATTTTGCTGAGCGCAAGGTAGGCTCGTTTAATCTGTGGACTTGCATCCTCTGGTTCTGGGAAATTTTCTTACATTATTTATCTGATAATTTCATCCCTTACATTTTTTTTCTCTTTCTAAACTAGGTGGATATTATACCCCTGGATTGATCCTCAAATTTTATTATCTTTTTTCTTCCATTTTCCATATCTTTATTTTTTGCTTTTGCTATCTTATTAAGATAGACTTTATTTTTTACAGAAGTTTTAGGTTCATGGCAAAATTGAGTGGGACGTAAAGGGATTACCCATATGCCCCCTGCCTGTACGTACACACAGCCTTCCCCACTGTCAAAATCCCACACCACAATGGCACATTTGTTACAACTGATGAACTTCTATTGACACATCATTATCACCCAAAGTCCATAGTTTATATTAGGGTTCATTCTTGGTGTGGTACATTCTATGGGTTTTAACAAATGCCTAATGACACATATCCACCATAATAGTACCAAACATAGTATTTTCACTGCCCTAAAAATCTTCTGTGCTCCACTTATTCATCCTTCCCTCTTCCCTAACCCCTGGCTACCACTGATTCTTTTACCATATTCATAGTTTTGCTTTATCTAGAATGACATATAGTTGGAATCATACAGTATGTATCCATTTCAGAGTGGCTTCTTTCACTTAGCAATATGCATTTAAGATTCTTTTATGTCCTCTTGTGGCTTGATAGCTCATTTATTTCCTGCTGAGTAATATTCCATTGTTTGAATGTATCACAATTTATTTATCCATTTATCCATTCATCTACTGAAGGACATCTTGAATGCTTCCAATTTCTGGCAATTATGAATAAAGAGTCTACAAATATCTGGGTGCAGAGTTTGTGTGTCCATAAATTTTCAACTCATTTGGGTATATACCAAGGACCATAATTGCTGGATCTCATAGTAAGAGTATGTTTAGTTTTGTAAGAAATTGCCTAACTGTATTCCAAAGTGACTCTACAATTTTTTATTCCCACCAACAATGAATGAGAATTTCTGCTGTTCCACATCCTCGTCCACACTTGGTGTTGTTAGTGCTTTGGATCTGGGCTGTTCTAACAGATGTACAGTGGTTTCTCATTGTTCTTTTTTTAAAAAAATTATTTATTTTTCTTTTCTTTTTAAAAAATTATTTAATATTTGTGGGTACACAGTAGGTATATATATTTATGGGTTACATGAAATGTTTTGATACAGGCATGCAATGTGTGAAAATCACATCATGTAAAATGGGGTATCCATTCCCTCTGATTTATTCTTTGTGTTAAAAACAATCAAATTATACTCTTTTAGTTATTTTGAAATGTACAATTAAATTATTATTGACTATAGTCACCATGTGCTATCAAATACTAGGTCTTATTCATTCTTTCTATTTTTTGTGTACCCATTATCCATCCCCATCTCCTACCCACCTCCTACTACCCTTCCCAGCCTCTGGTAACTATCCTTCTACTCTCTATCTCCATGAGTTGAATAGTTTTGATTTTTAGATCCCATAAATAAGTGAGAACATTTGATGTTTGTCTTTCTGTGCCTGGTTTATTTCATTTAGCATAATGATTTCCAGTTCCATCCATGTTGTTGCAAATCATTGGATATTACTGTTTTTTAAGGCTGAATAGTACTCCATTGTGTATATGTGCCACATTTTGTTTACCTTTTCATCTGTTAATGGAACTTAGGTTGGTTCCAGATTCTGGCTATTGTCAACAGTACTGCAACAAATATAGGATTGCAGATGTCTCTTCGACATACTGATTTCCTTTCTTTTGAGTATATACCCAGTAGTGGGATTGCTGGAATATATGGTAGCTCAATTTTTAGTTTTTTGAGGAACCTCCAAACTGTTCCCCGTAGTGGTCGTTCTAATGCACATTCCTGCCAACAGTGTGTGAGGGTTCCCTTTTCTCCACATCATCGCCAACATTTGTTATTATCTGTCTTTTGGATATAAGCCATTTTAACTGGGGTGGGCTGATATCTCATTGTGGTTTTGATTTGCATTTCTCTGATGATCAGTGATATTGAGCACCTTTTCATATGCCTGTTTACCATTTGTATGTCTTTTTGAGAAATGTCTATTTAAATCTTTTGCCCATTTAAAAATCTGAATATTAGATATTTTCCTATAGAGTTGTTTGAGCTCCTTATACATTCTGATTATTAATCTCTTGTCAGATGGGTAGCTTGAAAATATTTTCTCTCATTCTGTGGGTTGTCTCTTCACTTTGTTGATTGTTTCCTTTGCTGTGCAGAAGCTTTTTAACTTGATGTGATCACATTTGTTCATTTTTGCTTAGGTTGCCTGTGCTTGTGGGATATTAATCAAGAAATCTTCACTCAGACCAATGTCCTAGAGAGTTTCTCTGATGTTTTCTTGTAATAGTTTCATAGTTTGGGGTCTCAGATTTAAGTCTTTGGTCCATTTTGATTTGATTTTTGTGTATGGTGAGAGAGAGGTCTAATTTCATTCTTCTGCATATGAATATCTAGTTTTCCCAGTATCATTTACTGAAGATACTTTCTTTTCCTCAGTGTATGTCTTGGCATCTTTGTTGAAAATGAGTTTACTGTAGGTGTGTGGATTTGTTTCTGGGTTCTCTATTCTGTTCCACTGGTCTATGCATCTGTTTTTATGGCAGTACCATGCTGTTTGGGTTACTATAGCTCTGTAGTATAATTTGAAGTCAGGTAACGTGATTCCTCTAGTTTTATCCCTTTTGCTTAGGATAGCTTTGGCTATTCTGGATTTTTTATAGTTCCATATAAGTTGTAGGATTATGTTTTCTATTTCTGTGAAATTTAGGGCTGTGAACCACCATGCCCAGCCAAGTTTTTTTTTTTTAATCATGAGAGCATGTTAAATTTTATCAAATGCTTTTTCAGCATCAATTAAAATCATCATATGGTTTTTTCCTTCATTCTTTTAATATGATGTATCACATTGGTTGATTTGCACATGCCAAACCATCCTTGCATCCCTGGGATAAATCCCACTTGGTCTTGATGAAGGATCTTTTTAATGTGTTGTTGAATTCTGTTTGCTGCTACTATTTTGTTGAGGATTTTTGCACCCATATTCATCAGAGAGATTGGCCTGTAGTTTTCTTTTTTTGAAGTGTCTTTTTTTTTTGAGACAGAGTTTTAGTCTTGTTGCCCAGGCTGGAGTGCAGTGGCATGATCTCAGCTCACCGCAACCTCCGCCTCCTGGGTTCAAGCGATTCTCCTACCTCAGCCTCCCTAGTACCTGGGATTACAGGCATGCGCCACCATGCCTGGCTAATTTTGTATATATATATATTTTTTTTTTAGTAGAGACGGGGTTTCACCATGTTGGCCAGGCTGGTCTTGAACTCCCGACCTGAGGTAATCTGCCTGCCTTGGCCTCCCAAAGTGCTGGGATTACAGGCATGAGCCACCGCACCCAGCCTTTAAGTGTCTTTGTATGGTTTTGGTATCAGGGTAATATTGGCCTTGTTTTTTTCAGAACGGTATTCACTCTTAAGTGTTTGGTAGATTTCAGCAATGAAGCCATCAGATCCTAGCCTTTTCTTTACTGGCAGACTTTTTATTACAACTTGGATATTGTTACTCATTATTGGTATGTTCAGGTTTTGGATTTATTCATGGTTTAATTTTGGTGTGTTACATGTGTCTAGAAATTTGTCCACTTCTATATTTTGCAGTTTATTGACATATAGTTGCTCATAGTAGCCACTAATAATGCTTTGAATTTCTGTGGTATCAGCTGTAATGTCTTCTTTTTTGCCCTGGATTTTATTTATTTAGATATTCTTTTTATTTTCTTTCTAGCTAAAGTTTGTCAATTTTATTTAACTTTTCAAAAAATCAACTTTTTGTTTTGCTGATCTTTTGTATTGTTTTCTTCATGGGAATTTCGTTTATTTCTGCTCTGATCCTTATGATTTCTTTTCTTCTACTAATTTTGGTTTTGGTTTGCTCTTCGTTTTCTAGTTCTTTAAGAGCCATCATTAGGTTGTTTATTTGAAATTTTCTTTTTTTCTGATATAGGCACTTGTTATAATCTTCCCTCTTAGTACTGCTTTTGGGTACTTTGGGTACTGTATCCCATAAGTTATGGTATGTTGTGTTTCCATAATCATTTGTTTCAAGACATTTTTCAATGTCCTTAATTTCTTCATTGACCCACTGGTCATTCAGGAGCATATTGTTTAATTTCCATGTATTTGGATGGTTTCCAAAATTCCTCTTGTTATTGATTTCTGGTTTTATTCCACTGTGGTCAGAGAAGATGCTTGATATTATTTCAAATTGTTTGAATGTTTTAAGACTTGTTTTCTGAGCTAATATATGTCTATCCTTGAGAATGATCCACATGTTGAGGAAAAAAGTATGTATTCTGCAGCTGTTGGATGAAATGTTCTGCAATTATCTATTAGAACCATTTGGTCTATAGTGCATGTTAAGTCCAATGTTTCTCTGCTGATTTTCTGTCTGAAAGATCTGTCCAATGTGGAAAATGGTGTGTTGAAGTTTCCAGCTATTATTGAATTGGGGTCTATCTCTCTCTTTAGCTCTAATAATATTTTCTTTATGTATCCAGGTGCTCTAGTATTGGGACCATATATATTTAAAATTGCTATATCCTCTTGCTGAATTTACTTCTTCATCATTATATAGTGACCATCTTTGTCACTTTCAATAGTTTTTCTCTTGAAATGGAATTTGTCTGGTATAAGTATTGCTACTCCTGCTCTTTTTTGGTTTCCATTGGCATGGAATATCTTCTTTCATCCCTTTGTTTTCAGTCTGTGTATTTTTATAGGTGAAGTGCGCTCCTTATAGGCAACAGATCATTGGGTCTTGTTTTTTCATCCATTCAGCCATTCGATGTCTTTTGCTTGAAGAATTTAGTCTATTTACATTTTATGTTATCATTGATAAGTAATGACTTACTCCTGCCATTTTGTTATTTGTTTTCTGGTTGTTCCGTGGTCTTCTCTTCCTCATTTCTATTCTTCCTAGCTTCCTTTTAGTGAAGGTGATTTTCTCTGGTATAATTTCTTGCTTTTTTATTTTTTATTTATCTTTTGTATGTGTTGGTTTGAGGTTACCACATGGCTTGCAAACACTATCTTATCACCAAGTATTTTAAGCTGATAACAACTTAACACTGTTTGTAGAAACAAACAAAAAGAAAACGAATAAAGATTCTAGGCCTTAAATTTGTCCCTCTGTTTTTAAACCTTTTGTTGTTTCTATTTATATCTTATGTACTATGTATATCTTGAAAATTTGCTGTAGTTATTATTTTGATTGGTTCATTGTTTAGTCTCTACTTAAGATAAGAGTAGTTCACACATCACTGTTATAGTGTTATAATATTCTGTGTTTTTCTGTGTACCCACTATTCCCAGTGAGTTTTGTACCTCACATCATATCTTATTGCTCATTAACATTTTTTCTTTTTGATTGAAGTACTCCCTTTAGCATTTCTTTTAGGATGAGTTTGGTGTTGATGAAATCCCTCAGCTTTTGTTTTTCTGGGAAAATCTTTATCTTCATATTTGAAGGATATTTTTGCCAGATATACTATTCTGGGGTAAACGCTTTTTTTCCTTCAATACCTTAAATATGTCATGCAACTCTCTTTTGGCCTGTGAGGTTTCCACTAAAAAGTCTGCTGCCAGATGTATTGGAGCTCCATTGTATGGTTTTTTTTTCTTCTGCTTTTTGGATCTCTTCTTTATCCTTGACCTTTAGGAGTTTGCTTATTGAATGCCTTGAGGTAGTCATCTTTGTGTTAAATCTGCTTGGTGTTCTATAACCTTCTTGCACTTGAATATTGATATCTTTCTCTAGGGTTCTCTGTTATTATCCCTTTGAATAAACTTTCCCCCCTAACTTTTTCTCTACCTCCTCTTTAAGGCCAATAACTCTTAGATTTGCCCTTTTGAGGCTATTTTCTAGATCTTGTAGATGTGTTTCTTTGTTTTTTTATTCTTTTCTCTTTTTTCTCTTCTGACTGTATTTTCAAATAGCCTGTCTTCAAGCTTACTAATTCATTCTTCTGCTTGATCCATTCTTGTATTAAAAGACTCTGATGAACTCTTCAGTATGCCAATTGCATCTTTTGGTTATAGAATTTCTGCTTGATTCTTTTAAAATTATTTCAATCACTTTGTTAAATGTATATGATAGAATTTGGAATTCTTTCTTTGTGTTATCTTAAATTTCTTTGAATTTCCTCAAAACAGCTATTGCGAGTTCTCTGTCTGAAAGGTCTCATACCTCTTTTTCTCCAGGATTGGTCTCTGGTGCCTTATTTATTTCATTTGGTGAGGTCATGTTTTCCTGAATTATCTTGATACTTGTAGAGGTTAGTCTGTGTCTGGGCATTGAACAGTTAGGCATTTATTTTACTCTTCTCAATCTGGGCCGGTTTATGTCTGCTCCTCTTGGGAAGGTTTTTCAGATATTTGAAAGGACTTGGCCAGGCCTGGTGGCTCACACCTGAAATCCCAGCACTTTGGGGAGGCTGAGATGGGAGGATCACCTGAGGCTGGGAGTTTGAGACCAGCCCGACCAACATGGAAAACCCCGTCTCTACTAAAAATACAAAAATTAGCCTGGCGTGGTGGCATGCGCCTGTAATCTCGGCTACTTGGGAGGCTGAGGCAGGAGAATCTCTTGAACCCAGGAGACAGAGGTTGCAGTGAGCCATGACCACGCCATTGTACTCCAGCCTGGGCAACAAGAGCAAAACTCCATCTCAAAAAAAAAAAAAAAAAAAAAAAGAAAGAAAGAAAGAAAGGACTTGGTTGCTGTGATCTAAGCTCTATCTGCTTTAGAAGACACCCCAAGCCCAGTAACACTGTGTTTCTTGCAGACTTTTAGAGGTACTGCCTTGATGGTCTTGGACAAAATTCAGGAAAATTCTCTGGATTAACAGGCAGAAACTCTTGTTCTCTTCCATTACATTCACCCAAACAAACTGAGTCTCTCTCTGTTCTGATTCACCTAGAGCTAAGGGTGGTGTGACACAAGCACCCCTGTGGCCACCACCACTATGATTATGCTGGGTCAGACCTAAAGCCAGCATAGCACTGGGTCTCACTCAAGGCCTGCTGTAACCACTCCCTGGCTACCACCTATGTTCATTCATTGCCGTGGTTCTCTACAATAAACTTGTGGCAAAGCCAGCCAAGCATGTGGCCTTCCCTTCAGGGTGGTGAGTTCCCCCAGGCCCCAGGCAGGTCAAGAGTTCCCATTTGAGAGCCAGGGACAAGAGTGAAAAACCTTAGAAGTGTACCTCGTGATCTGTTGTACTGAGGCTGAGCTGGCACTCAAACCACAAGATGCAGTTCTTCCCACTCTTCTCTCTCCTTTCCAAAGGCAGATGAACCTCAGTTTGTGGCCACCACCACCACAAGCCCACAGGGAGTACTGCCAGACTACTGCCATGTTACCTTAAGGCCCACAGGGCTTTTCAGTCTGCTTGTGAGTGCTGCCTGGCCTAGGACTCACCCTTCGGGGCACAGCATTCCCTTATGGCCTAGGGCAGGTCCAAAAATGCTATCCAAAAGCCAAGACCTGGAATCTAGGATTCCAAGAGTCCACTTGGTGCTCTACCTTCCTGTAGCCAAGCTGATGTCTAAGGTACAAGAGAAAGTCCCCTTTACTTTTTCCTCTTTTCTTTTTTCTTTTCTTCTTTTTTTTGAGACAGAGTCGCGCTCCATCACCCAGGCTTGAGTGCAGTGGCACGATCGCGGCTCACTGCAAGCTCCTCCTCCTGGGTTCATGACATTCTCCTGCCTCAGCCTCCCAAGTAGCTGGGACTACAGGCGCCCGCCACCACGCCCAGCTAATTTTTTTGTATTTTTAGTAGAGACGGGTTTTCACCATGTTAGCCAGGATGATCTCGATCTCCTGACCTTGTGATCTGCCCACCTCAGCTTCCCAAAGTGCTGGGACTACAGGCATGAGCCACCACGCTCGGCCTACTTTTTCCTCTTTTCTTAAGCAGAAGGAGTCTTGCCCCATACCACCACAGTTTTGAGTGTCCTGAGTCTTACCTGAAGCCAGCAAGTCTCAGAGTCTCACCCAGGGCCTTAAACATGGTACCTGGGGATTGCTGCTGGTTGTTCAGGGCCCAAGGGCTCTTCAGTTTGCAAGTGATAAATCTTGACAGGCCTGGGTCCTTCCCTTCAAGGCTGCAGGCTCCCTTCTAGTCCAGGGTGTATCTAGAAATGCCATCGAGGAGCTAGGACCTGGAAAGGGGGCCTTATGACTCTGACCAGTGCCCTATCTTGCTGTGGCTGAGTTGGTATCAAAGATGCAAGACAAAGTCCTTCCCACTCTTCCCTCTCCTCTCCTCAGGTGGAGGGAAGGGGTCTCTTTTGGAGCAATGAACTGTGCAGCCTGAGAATGGGGAGGGGTGATGCTAGCACTCCTTTAGCCACCCCAGCTGGTGTCTCAGTAGGTCCCATGCTGCCCAGTTCACTGGATCTGGACCAGTTCAACACTGAGACTCACCTAAGAGTTGCAGTCCTTGTGGCCTAGACTCCCTTTGAAGTTTATTTAGAGCCCCAGAGTACTTTAGCCTGCAGTGGTGGTGGGACTTGAGCAAACTCAAGTTTAGACCACTGGAATTGGCAATTCTCCTCTGGCTAGGGCTGGTTTAAATCCTCCCTCTGTGGGCGGGTGTCAGCTAATATTGGTCCAGTTTTGTTTTCTGCTATAACAGGGCAGCACTGAGTTCAATGTAGCACAATTGCTGTGCTCTCCCTCCCACAGTGGCGAGAAATGCTCTCTGTACCACACAGCTGCTGCCCGGCTGGGAGGTCAGTGAGGGGTGGCATCAGCAATTCAACACTGTTTTTCCCACCTCTTCAGTGTCAATTTCAGCAATTTGAAGTTAAAGGCAGGTACTGTGAATGTTCGCCTGAATTTCAGTTCTTATGAAGGTGCTTTTTGGGTGTAGATAGTTATTAAATTGATGTCCTTTTGGGTGGGGTGATGGTGGACAATCAGTGGAGCCTTCTATCCCACCATATTGTTCCACTCATTATTCTTTAATGTGCAATTACCTGATGACATATGATGTTGAGCATCTTTTCATTTGTTTATTTTCTGTCTGTATGTATTCTTTGGTGAGATGTCTGTTTGAGTCTTTTGCTCATTTTAAAATCAGGGTTTTTTTTTTGTTATTGTTGAGGTTAAGTGTTCTTTGTATATTTTGGATAATAACCCTTTATCAGATATGTCTTTTACAAATATTTTCTCCCAGGTTTTGGCTTGTTTTTCATTCTCTCAACAGCATCTGAAGCAGAGCAGAAGTTTTAAATTTCAGCGGGTTTCAGCGGGTTTCAGCTTATCAATTCTTTTTTTCATGGATTATGCCTTTGGTGCTAAATCAAAAATGTCATTGCCATATCCAAGGTCATTTAGGTTCTCTCCTATGTTATAATCCAGAGTTGTGTAGTTTATATTTTACATTTAACTGTATAATCCATTTTAAGTTAATTTTTATGAGAGGTATGAACTCTTTGTCTAGATTTTTCCTTTTGCATGTGGATGTCTAGTTGTTCCAGCATCATTTGTTGAGAAGACTATCGTTGCTCCATTGTATTGCCTATGCTCCCTTGTCAAGAATCAGCTGACTATATTTTTGTGGTCTATTTGCTGGGCTTTGTATTTTGCCCACTTGATCTATTTATCTATTCTTTTTTTTTTTTTTTTTTTTTTTGAGACGGAGTCACTCTGTGGCCCAGGCTGGAGTGCAGTGGTGCAATCTCGGCTCACTGCAACCTCCACCTCCCAGGTTCAAGCAATCTCTGCCTCAGCCTCCCGAGTAGCTGGGATGGGATTACAGGCACCCGCCACCACACCCAGCTAATTTTTTGTATTTTTAGTAGAGACGGGGTTTCACCATCTTGGCCAGGCTGATCTTGAACTCCTGACCTCGTGATTCACCCGCCTTGGCCTCCCAAAGTGCTGGGATTATAGGCATGAGCCACTGTGCCCGGCCTATTTATCTATTCTTTCACCAATACCACACTTACTGCATTATTGTAGCTTTATAGTAAGCAAGAATTCAGGTAGTGTCAGTCTTCTGGCTTTACTCTTCTTCAATATTGTGTTGGAGAATAAAGAACACAGAAATAACACCACACACCTACAACTACCTGATCTTCGATAAACCTAACAAAGACAAGCAATGGCGAAAAGGAATCCCTATTCAAGAAATGGTGCTGGGAGAACTGACTAGCCAAATGCAAAAGATTGAAATTGGATCCCTTCCTTAAACCATATACAAAAATTCATTCAAGATCATTTAAAGAATTAAATGTAAAACCCAAAACTATAAAAACCCTAGAAGACAACCTGAGCAATGCCATTCAGGTCATAGGCATGGGCAAAGATTTCATGATGAGGATGCCAAAAGCAATTGCAACAAAAACAAAAATCAACAAATGAGATCTAATTAAACTAAAGATCTCTGAACAGCAAAAGAAACTGTCAACAGAGTAAACAGACAATGTACAGAATGGGAGAAAATTTTTGCAAACTATGTATCTGACAAAGGTGTAATATCCAGCCTCTATAAGAATCTTAAAACAAATTTACAAGAAAAAAAAACCCATTAAAAGTGGGCAAAGGACACGAACAGAAACTTTTCAAAAGAAGACATACATATGGCCAACAATTATATGAAAAAAGCTCAACATCACTAATTATTAGAGAAATGCAAATCAAAACTACAACAAGATACCATCTCACACCAGTGAGAATGACTATTATTAAAAAGTCATAAAATAACAGATGCCGGCAGGTTGTGGAGACAAGGGAACACTTATGCACTGTTGGTAAGAGTATAAATTAGTTCAACCATTGTGGTAAGCAGTTTGGTGATTTCTGAAAGAGTTAAAAGCCAGATCTACCATTTGACCCAGGAATCCCATTACTAGGTATATGTCCAGCGGAATATAAATAATTGTATTATAAAGACACATGCATGCTTTGTTCATTGCAGCACTATTCACAATAGCAAAGGTATGGAATCAACCTAAATGCCCATCAATGACAGACTGGATAAAGGAAATGTGGTACACATGCACCATGGAATACTATGGAACCATAAAACAGAATAAAATCATGTTCTTAGGCAACCTACAGAATGGGAGAAAATTTTTGCAATCTATCCATTGGATAAAAGTCTAATATCCAGAATCTCCAAGGAACTTATATAAATTTACAAAACAAAACCCATCAAAAAGTGGGCGAAGGATATGAACAAACACTTCTCAAAAGAAGATATTTATGAGGCCAACAAACATGGAAAAAAGCTCATCATCACTGGTCATTAGAGAAATGCAAATCAAAACCACAATGAGATACCATCTCACTCCAGTTAGAATGGCGATCATTAAAAAGTCAGGAAACAACAGACGCTGGCGAGGCTGTGGAGAACTATGGATGCTTTTACACTGTTAATGGGAGTGTAAATTAGTTCAACCATTGTGTGTGGAAGACAGTGTGGTGATTCCTCAAGGATCTAGAACCAGAAATACCATTTGACCCAGTAATCCCATTACTGGGTATGTACCCAAAGGATTAGAAATGATTCTACTATAAAGACACATGCACATGTATGTTTATTGCAGCACTATTTACAATAGCAAAGACTTGGAACCAACCCAAATGCCCATCAATGATAGACTAGATAAAGAAAATGTAGCACATATACACCATGGAATACTATGCAGCCATAAAAAAGGATAAGTGCACGTCCTTTGCAGGAACATGGATGAAGCTGGAAACCATCATCCTCAGCAAACTAACGCAGGAACAGAAAACCAAACACTACATGTTCTCACTCATAAATAGGAGTTGAACAATGAGAACACATGGACACAGGGAGGGGAACATCACACACTGGGGCCTGTTGGAGGTTGGGGGACAAGGGGAGGGAGAGCATTAGGAGAAATACCTAATGTAGATGACAGGTTGACAGATGCAGCAAACCACCATGACACATGTATATCTATGTAACAAACCTGCACGTTCTGCATATGGTATTCCAGAACTTAAAGTATAAAAAAAAAGATACTAAAAATGAATGTTATTTACCACTATTAAAAAAATTTTCAAAAGTGTACTCTTTAGTGAAATCAGCAAGATGGCATAATAGGAAGCCTTGGACCTTTCTTCTCTTCACATACACTGTAGTTCATGGAAAACTTACCTTTGTGAGAAATGCAGAAACAGTTGAGAAGCTCCTGGACCCCAGGTGAGCACAAAACTACCTATATCAAAGCCAGTAGGAAGATTTAAAACACCCTGTTTCCCACTTTTACACTGTTGGTGGAAGTGTAGATTAGTTCAACCATTGTGGAAGACAGTGTGATGATTCCTCAAGGATCTAGAAATAGAATTGCCATTTGACTCAGCAATCCCCTTACTGGGTATATAACCAAAGGATTATAAATCTTGCTACTATAAAGACACATGCACATGTATGTTTATTGCAGCACTATTCACAATAGCAAAGACTTGGTACCAACCCAAATGCCCATCAATGATAGACTGGATAAAGAAAATGTGGCACATATACACCATGGAATACTATGCAGCCATAAAAAAGGATGAGTGCATGTCCTTTGCAGGGACATGGATGAAGCTGGAAACCATCATTCTCAGCAAACTACCCCAAAGACAGAAAACCAAACACCACATGTTCTTACTCATAGGTGGGAATTGAACAATGAGATCACTTGGACACAGGAAGGGGAACATCACACACTGGGGCCTGTTGGGGGGTGGGGGGCTGGGCATTAGGAGAAATACCTAATGTAAATCATGAATTGATGGGTGCAGCAAACCAACATGGCACATTATACCTATGTATCAAACCTGCACATTGTGCACATGTACCCTAGAACTTACAGTATAATAATAATAATAATAATAATAATAATAACAATAATAAAACCCTGTTTCCATAATACCTACCTCTGTCGTAGTGCTATATGATTGAGAAAAAACCCTCCAGCTCTCAGCTTCTCTATGGGAAGGGAAAGAGATGGACTACACATCTAATACCCCAAATTCTCCATGTCCTGCTCAGAGGACTGGCTTGTGTTTTTCTCATCTTGGAGCATTGACAGGACCTGGCATGACCTAGCTATCCAGGGCTAATGAGAACAGAGATGGCAGTTTGGGATGGTAGTCACCATCCGCCCACAGTCCTTCCCCCCAGCTCAGCACAGAGCAAGCAGATGATCAAAACCCCCAGCTTTCAGCTTCTCCCTGGTGAGGGAAAGAGGTGGGCCACATGTCAAATGCCTTGACTTTTCTGGAGGCTACCCAGAGGACTGCCTTCTGTCTAGCATATCTCCAGAGCTCTGATGGGACCTGGCATAATCTAGATGCCTGGAGGCTGGTGAAAACAGGGATGGTGATTTGATCTAGCACACTACTAGTTGCCACATCCGCCCCCACACCCCTGGCTCAGTACAGAAAAAATAGGTGAAAACCCCCAGAACCCATCTTCTCTCTGAGGAGGAAAAAAGTTGAAGAGAACATTCGGTGATCCAAGTTTTGGGGAGGCTGCCTGAGAAACTGCCTTTTGACTAATTTGTCTTGACGTGCTAATGACAATTAGCATACTCTATCTGGATGCCTGGTGGCTGTTAAGAACAAAGAACATAGATTGGATAGTATGAAGGTTGAAAAGGGCCCTCAAATCTCTGACTGGGCTTATCATTGAGGTTCTTCTCCTGTATAAGGCCAATCTGTGAAGACTGAAAGAGGTGGATATTTTGTATAATGCATAGACACCAAGACATAGATTCAAGGAAAATGAAGAAACAGAGAAATATGTTTTAAACAAAGGAACAGGTAAATATTCAGAAAATAACTCTAATAAATTTGGGTTATATAATTTACCTCATGGAAAATTCTTTATTCTTTATGGATAGCATGACAAAGATGCTCACCAAGATCAGGAGAAAAATGCATGAACAAAGTGAGAATTTCAAAAAAATTCTCAACATACTCAACAATGAAATTGAAAATGTATATTTAAAAAGTACCAAACAAAAGCCATGGAATTGAAGAATGCAATATCTGAACTGAAGAACTTACTAGAGGGTTCAACAACAGACTAGATCAAACAGAAGAAAGGATTAGTGAACTCAGGGACAGCTCACTGGAAATTATTCAGTCAGAGGAGCAAAAAGAAAAAAGAATGAAAAAGAATGAAGAAAGCTTAGTGGACTTGTGGGACACCATTAAGCCAACCAAAATAGGAGTCTTGGAAGGAGAAGAGAGAGCAAAACCCCCAAACAATCTTGAAAAAGCACACTCAAGGAAATAGTGGATGAACACTTCCCAAATCTGGGGAAGGAAATAGACATCCGGATGCAGAAAGCCCAAAAGATTTCAGGTAAAATAAACTCAAAGATGCCCACACTAAAATACATTATAATCATCAAAGTAAAAGACAATGAGAATATTGGAAGCAACAAGAGAAAAGCCACTTGTCTTATATAAGCAATTTCCCCTTATCAGTGGATTTTTCAACAGAAACCTTTCTGGCCAGAAGGGGACGAAATTATATATTCAAAATGCCAAAAGAAATAACTGTCAACCAAGAATACTATACCTGGCAAAATATTCTTCAAAAATGAAGGGGAGGTAAAGAATTTCCCTGAGAAACAAAAGCTGAAGGAGTTCAACACCAGTCTTGCCTTACAAGAAATGAGAAGAGTTCTTTCAGTTGAAATGAAAGGACACTAAAAAGCAACACAACAACTTAAGAAAGTATAAAACTCATTAGTATAGGTAAATATATAGACAGATATAGAACAACTTACTGTTTAATGGTGATGGGTAAAGCTGCTTTTAATTGTAGTACAAAAATATGAAAGTATTAAAAGTAACTATAACTAAACATATGTTAGGATACAAAATATAAATGAATGTACATTGTGACAGTAACAAAGTGTGTGTGTGTCTGTGTATGTGTGTCTGTGTGTATCTGTGTGTGTGTGTCTGTGTGTGTATGTGTGTGTGTGTGAGTGTAGAAAGAGTAAAAATGCAGAGTTTTGGTATGTGATTGAAATTAAGTTGTTATCAGCTTAAAATAGACTGTTATGAAATACTTTATGTAAGTCCCATGGTAACCACATGAAAAATCTCTATGAGAATTATGCAAAGAAGAGAAGGGAATCTAAGCATATCAATAACAACAATGCAAGTCAATGAAACATTAAAGAAGACAGCAAGAGGCAAAAATGGGAAGAAAAGAGCTACCAAACAGGAAACAATTAACAAAATGGCAATAGTAAATCCTTTCTCATCAATTATTACTTTAAATGTAATTGAATTAAATCCCCCAATCAAAATACATAGAGTGGCTAAATGGATAAAAAACAAAAATCCAACTATATGCTGTCTCCAAGAAACTCACTTTTAATTTTTTTATTTATTCTACTTTAAGTTCTAAGCGTACATGTGCACAACGTGCAGATTTGTTACATAGGTATACGTGTTCCATGTTGGTTTGCTGCACCCATCAACTTGTCATTTACATTAGGTATTTCTCCTAATGCTATCCCTCCCCCAGCCCCCTACCCCCTAACAGGCCCTAGTGTGTGATGTTCCCTGCCCTTTGTCCAAGTGTTCTCATTGCTCAATTCTCACCAATGAGTGAGAACATGCGGTGTTTGGTTTTCTGTCCTTGCGATAGTTTGCTGAGAATGATGGTTTCCAGCTTCGTCCATGTCCCTACAAAGGACATGCACTCATCCTTTTTTATGGCTGTACAGTATTCCATGGTGTATATGTGCCACACTTTCATTATGCAGTCTATCATTGATGGGCATTTGGGTTGGTTCCAAGTCTTTGCTATTGTGAATAGTGCTGCAATAAACATACGTGTGCATGTGTCTTTATAGTAGCATGATTCATAATCCTTTGGGTATATACCCAGTAATGGTTTCGCTGGGTCGAATGGTATTTCTAGTTCCAGATCCTTGAGGAATCACCACACTGTCTTCCACAATGGTTGAACTGATTTACACTCCCGTTAACGGTGTAAAAGCATTCCTATTTCTCCACATCCTCTCCAGCATCTGTTTCCTGACTTTTTAATGATCGCCATTCCAACTGGCGTGAGATGGTATCTCATTGGAAACTCACTTTTAATTTAAGGATACACATAAGCTGAAAGTGAAGGAATTAAAAAAAAAGGTAATCTATGCCAATGGCAACCAAAAGAAAGCAGAGGTTTGCTATATTTACATGAGACAAAATAGAGTTAAAGTCAAAAACAGTCACAAGAAACAAAGAAGGACATTACGTAATGATAAAAGGGTCAATTCTCCAGGAAGTTATAAAAATTACATAACAATTATACATATATATGCACCCAGTATCAGAGCACCTAAATATATAAGGCAAACATTGGCAGAACTGAAGGGAAAAATAGAGAGCCATACAATAATAATAAGAGACTTCAATACCCCACTATCAATAATAGATAGAACATTCAGACAGAAAATCAATAAGGAAACAGCAGACTTGAACAACACTGTAGATGAAATAAACCTAACAAACATATGCGGAATATTTCACCCAACAACAGGAGAAGATACATTCTTCTCAAGCACACATAGAACATTCTTTAGGATGGATCACATGATAGATCACAAAACAGGACTCAATAAACTTAAGATTGAAACCATACCAAATATTTTTTCTGACCAAAACACAATGAAACTAGAAATTAATAACAAAGGGAAAACTAAAATTCACAAGTGTGTGGGAATTAAACAACACACCTTTGAACACCAACGTTTCAAGGAAGAATTCAAAAAGGAAATTAAGGAGTAAGACAAATAAATGTGAAAATGCAACATTCCAAAATCATGCGATGCAGGAAAAGCAGTCCTAAGAGGGAAGTTTGTAGTGACAAATGCCTGTTTTTAATATTTTTTAAACAGGGTCTCACTCTGTCACTCTGCATGTTGGAATGGAGTGGTGTGATTGTAGCTCATTGCAGCCTTTAACTACTGTGTTCAAGCAATCCTCCTGCCTCAGCCTCCCAAGTAGCTGGAACTACAGGTGCTTAACACTCATTTTTAAAAACAAGGAAGAACTCAAATAAATAATCGAACTATACACCTTAAGTAATAGAAAAGGATGAACAACTAAGCCCAAAGTTAGCAGAAAGAAGAAAATCATAATCATTTGAGAAGAAAAGATTAAATAGAACATATAAAAACTAGAAAAAAATAAAACTAAGAATTGTTTTTTTGAAACAATAAAATTTGATAAACATTTAGCTAGACTGAGTAAGGAGCACACTAAGTTCTCAAGCACACGTGGAACATTCTCTAGGATGGATCACATGATAGGTCACTAAACACTACTTAAACTTAAGATTGAAATCATACCAAATATTTTTTTGGTATGGAGGTAAGGAAAAAAGAGAAAATACTCAAACCAATGGGATCATAAATGAAAGAGGAGATATTGTAACTGATGCTACAGAAATAAAAAGGATCATGAGATACCACTATGGACAATTATATGTCAACAAACTAGGGGAAATGGATAACCTAGAAGAAATGGATAATTTCCTAAAAACATACAATTTATCAAGATTGAATCCTGAAGAAATAGAAAGTCTGAACAGACCTATAACTAGTAAGGAGATTGAATCAGTAATAAAAAACCTCTCAACAAAGAAAAGCCCAGAACCAGATGGCTTCACTGATAAATTCTGCCAAACATTTAAGAAAGAATTAATGCCAATTCTTCTCAAACTCTTCCAAAAAATTAAAGAGAGAACACTTCCAAACTAATTTTATGAGGCCAGCATTAGCCTAATACAAAAGTCAGACAAAGACACCATAACAAAAGAAAACTACTGGCAAATATTACTGAAGAGTGCAGACCCAAAAATCGTTGACAAAATACTAGCAAGCTGAATTCAACAGCACGTTAAAAGAATCATATACCATGACCTAATGGAATTTATCACTGGGATGCAGGGATGGTTCAACATACACAAATCAATGACTGTGATATACTACATTAACATAATGAATATAATCACATGATTATCTCAATAGATGCAGAAAAAGTATTTGACAAAATTTAACACATTTTTATGATAAAAACTCTTAGCAAACTATGAATAGAAAGAAGTTACCTGAACATAATAGAGGCCATATACGAAAATCTACAACTAATAACAAATTTAACAGTGAAAAACTGAAAGCTTTTCTTCTGAGATCAGGAACATGTCAAGTGGATGGGTACTCTTGCCAGTTTTATTTAACATAGTACTGGAAGTCATAATCAGTGCAATTAGGCAAGAAAAAGAAATAAAATACATCCAAATCAGAAAGTAAGAAGTAAAACTGTCCCTGTTTGCAGATTATATGTTATTACATATAGAAAACTCTAAACATTCCACACTCCAAAATACTGTTATAACTAATAAACTAATTCAGCAAAGTTACAGGTTACAAAATTAACATAAAAAACAGTTGAATTTGTATACACTAACAATGAACTATCTAAAAAGATCACCATGGAATACTATGCAGCCATAAAAAGGAACAAGATCAGGTCCTTTGCAGGGACATGGATGGAGCTGGAAGCCATTATCCTCAGCAAACTACACAGGAACAGAAAACCAAACACTGCGTGTTCTCACTTATAAGTGGGAGCCGAACAGTAAGAACACTTGGACAGATGGAGGGGAACAAAATACACTGGGGCTTGTTGGAGGGGTAGTGGGAGGGAGAGCATCAGGAAGAATAGCTAATGGATGCTGGGCTTAATACCTAAGTGATAAGTTGATCTGTGCAGCAATCCACCATGGCACACCTTTACTTATGTAACAAACCTGCACATCCTGCACATGTACCCTGGAACTTAAAATAAAAGTTGAAGAAAAAAACACACAAGGAACTATCTAAAAAGGAAGTTAGGAAAACAATCTTATTAAAATTTAATACTGTTAAAATATCATACTACCGAAGCTGATCCACAGATTCGACATAATTCCTATCAAAATTCTCATGGCAGTCTTTTTATAGAAACAGAAAAAATAATATTAAAATTCATACGGAGCCATAAAAGATCCAAATAACCAAAATAATCTTCAAAAAGGAGAACAAAGTTGCAGCCATCACATTTTCTGATTTCAAAATATGTTACAAAGCTTCAGTAAATGAAATAATTCGATACTGGCATAAAGACAGCCATACAGATTAATGGGACAGGAAAGAGAACCAAGAAATAAATCTACCTGTATAAAGTCAACTGATCTTCAACAAGCATTCCAGGAATGCACAATGGGAAAAAGATTCAAAAAGTGGTGCTGGGAAGACTGGATATGCACATAAAAAAGAATGAAATTGGACCCTTGTTTTACACCATACTCAAAAATCAACTCAAAACGGATTGAAGACTTAAACATAATACCAGAAACTGTAAAACTCCTAGAAGAAAACATATGGATAAGACTTCATGATATTGGTCTTGGCAATGATTTCATGGGTACTACACCAAAAACATATGCAACAAAAGCAAAAATAGACAAGTGGGCCCAGGTCAAAGTAAAAAACTTCTGCACAGCAAAGGAAAAAATTTGATAGAGTGAAAAAGGAAAACTAGAAGTGGGAGAAATTATTTGCAAACCACATATTTGATAAGGGATTAATTTCCAAAATGCATTAAGGAAATTCTATAACTCAGTAACAAAAAATGCACCCCAAAACTAATAAGCCAAGATGTGGAATCTACTTAAGTGACTATCAATGAATTATGGATAAAGAAAATGTGGTACATATACACAATGGAATATTATTAAGCAAAAAAGAATGAAATCTTGTCATTTGCAACAGCATGGTTGGAACTGGAGGACCTTATGTTACGTGAAATAAACCAGGCACAGAAAGATAATTATTAAATGTTCTCATTCATATGTGGGAGATAAAAAAATGAACTCATGGAGATAGAGAATATATTGATGGTTATTAGAGGCTGAAAAGAATAGTGGGGGTGGCGTAGGGGTATGGGGGAAAGGGGAGATGGTGGATGGGTACAAAAATACAGTTAGATAGAAGGAATAAGAGCTAGTGTTTGGTAGCACAATAGGGTGACAAGGTTAAAAATAATTTATTGTGGATTTCAAAATAACCAAAGGAGTGGAATTGGAATGTTCCTAACACAAATAAATGATAAATGCTTGAGGTGTGATGGATATCCTAGATATGCTTGTATCAAAATAACACATGACCCTTAAATATGTACAAGTATTATGTATCCATAATAATTTAAAAAGCTTTTAATGGGCTAAATACTTGAAAATAAATTTCCCCAAAGAAGACAAACAAATGGTCAACAGGTATATGAAAATGTGTTCAATGCCACTAATCATCAGGGAAATGCAACTAAAAATCACAATGAAGTATCACCTCACATCTGTTAGAATGGCTATTATAAAAACAGAAAAACTGAAACAAACAAAAAAACCCAAAAAGAAAAGTGTTGGCAAAGAGGTCGAGAAATTGGAACCTTTGTACAGTATGGAGGTGCCTAAAACAAAATTATACTCTATAATCTAGTGATCCTACCTCTGGGTATTTTTCCAGAAGAATTGAAATTAGGATCTTGGAGAGATATTAGCACTTCAATGTTTATTGCAGCATTACTCACAATGTCCAAGATGTGGAAACAATCTTAATGTGCATTGACACGAATGGATAAAGAAAATGTGCTATATACATACAATAGAATATTATTCAGCCTTATAAAAAGAAGAAAATTCTGCCTTATGTGACAAAATGGAGAAAGCTTTGAAAACATGCCAAGTGAAATAAGCCAGTCGCAGGAGGAAAAAAACTGCATAATTCCACTTATATGATGTATCAAAAATAGTCAAATGGACATAAAGTTTCAATTATGCAGGATGAGTAAGTTCTATAGATCTGTACAACATTGTCCCCACAGTTAACAAACTGTATTGTACAACTAAAACTTGTTAAGAAGGTAGATCTCCTGGTAAGTGCTCTTACCACAATACATTAAAATTTTAAAAAAAGAAAAAAAAAATTAGAGAAGTGTAGGTCCATGAGTTCTTATTCACAATTCCCAAATATATAGAGCTCTATAAAGGAAAACTCTTTTGTAACTAATTTTATTGTAAATCCTGACCTGAACCAATACAAGGCTATGTAGAGTCTTTGTTTATGCCACTTAATGTGAATATTCACATTTATGCTGATGAAACATTATGGTGCTATATAGTAAATATTACGCATACTTTATTATGTTTCTGAAATTAAAACGAATTCAAATTCGGACCCATTTGCCACAAGAATTTCATTCAATTCTGGATAACTTTATTGTAGTTCAAGTTTCAGGCCTTATGTTAAGAAAAATATCCCATTACCTTTTTGTTCCCAACATCACACTTTTTATTGTCTGTAACGGGTCGTGATTGTGAATCTGGACATTATGACATGACTTAAAAGTTGAGGAAGTCTGATTCATCAGGCTGTACTGCTTAAGGTACATTTTTTTTTCATTTCCTTTTTTCTTTTAAAGGAAATTAAACGTAGTGGTTCAGAGCATGGGCTTTAGAGATAGACTGACAAGTTTATATACCTATATTTTACTAGCTGTATGACTTTGAGCAAATCCCTTTAGCTTTCTAAAGCTCTGCTATCATTTCTATGAAATAGAGATTAAAGAAAACTTTTGTGCTTTGTAGGGTTGATATAAAAGCAAAAAAATATTGCATGGAGATTACTTAGACTAGTGCCTGGTACATATACACATTTAATAAATATTAGTTGTCATCATGATAAGTAAGTCTGATTTAGAATCGAAATGGGGAAGGAAGACTAAGAAAAAGACTATTTTAATGCATCTTGGATAAATAAAATAATAATGTCGTATAACTGCTAAAACTATTTTCTAAAATAAATATTTCTGATTGCATTCCAAAACAAAAATCTGACCTCTCTTCCACCTTTTAACCTGTGGTAATCATTCTTAAGGTATAATTATGTCTTAAATTATCTCATTTTAGGAAGCTGTATGAGGCTGTTCTTGCATTGCTAGAAAGAAATACTGGAGACTAGGTAATGTATAAAGAAAAGACATTTTATTGGCTCATGGTTCTGCAGACTGTACAGGAAGCATGGTGAGGCATCTGCTCAGCTTCTGGGGATGCCTGAGGGAGCTTTTACTCATGGCAGAATCCAAAGAGGGAACAATAAGGTCACTTGGTGAAAGCAGGAGTAAGAGAGAGAGAGGGCTGGGGATGGTGTCACATTTTCCAACAACCAGATCTTGTAAGAATTCACTGACTATTGTGAAAACAATGGCAGACCATGAGGAAGGGATCAGCCGCCATGACCCAAATACCTCTTACCAGACCCCACCTCCAACATTGGGGATTACATTTCAACATGAGATTTGAGCATAGACAAATATCCAAAATATATTAGAAGCGTAAAGAGGTGATAGTGTGTGAGAAGATATCCCATTGTGGTTTTGATTTACATTTCCCTGATGATTGGTGATGCTGAACATTTTTCAGAAATACCTATTGTCTTTTTTGGAGAAATGTCTATTCTGGTCCTTTGCCCATCTTTTAATTAGTTATGTTTTTTTCCTATTATGTGAGTTTCTTGGTTAATTTTGGAAATTAACTCCCTATCAGATATATGATTTGCAAGTATTTTCTCTCAATCCATAGGCTTTTTGTTGCTTGCTTCCTTTGCAGAAGCTTTTCAGTTTGATGTAGTCCCATTTGTTTGTTTTTTGCTTTAGTTGCTGAGCTTTTGGTGTCAAAAAAAAAAAAAACTTTGCCAAGGCCAATGTCAAAGAGCTTGTTCTTATGTTTTCTTTTATAAGTTTTACGGTTTCAAGTCTTACACTTAGGTCTTTAGTGTGGTTTGCTGTGGTGCATAGTGCAGCAATGAACATGTGAGTACATGTGCTTTTTTGAATTGATTCCATTTTGCATTGATTTTTGTGTATGACATAAGAGAGGGTCCAGTTTCATTCTTTTATGTGGATATGCAGTTTTCTTAACACCTTTATTGAAGAGACTGTCCTTTCCTCATTGTGTAGTCTTGGCACCCTGTGGAAGATCACTTGACTATATATGTGTGGATTGATTTCTGGGCTTTCTTTGCTATTATGTCGGTCTATATGTCTGTCTTTATGCCAGTACCATACTGTCTTGTTTAGGTTGACTATCATTCAAAAGACAAGACATAGTGAGTGTTGGCAAGGGTGTGGAAAAAGGGAACCCTCGCACACAGTTGGTAGGAGGGTAAATTGGTACAGCCATTATAAAAAACAGTATGGAAGTTCTCAAAAAATTAGAAATGGAACTATTATGTGACCCAGCAATTCCTTTGCTAGGTATATACTAAAGAAGATGAAATCAGCACCTTGTAGAAATATCTGCACTCTCATGTCTATTGCAGCATTATTCACGATAACTAAGATATGGAAACAACCTAAGTTTCCATCAGTGGATGAATGGAAAAGGAAGGAGATACTGTCACACTACCTGACTTCAAACTATAGTAAGGCCACAGTAACCAAAATAGCATGGTACTGGTATAAAAACAGACATAGACCAATGGAACAGAATAGAAAACTTAGAAATAAAGCCGCACACCTGCAATCATTCGATCTTTGATAAGGCCAACAAAGCAAGCGACACAGGATGGACTCCCTAGTCAATAAATGGTGTCGAGATAACTGGCTACCCACTCATTCATGCGGAAGAATGAAACTGGACCCTTAACTTTGACCTTATACAAAAAGTGACTCAAGAAGAATTAAATATTTAAATATAAGACCTCAAACTATAGAAATCCTAAAAGAAAACCTAGAAAATACCAATCTTAATAACAGTTTTGGCAAAGAATTTTTGGCTAGGTCCCCAAAAGCAATTGTAACAGAAACATAAATTAACAAGTGGGATCTAATTAAACTAAAGAGCTTCTGTGCAGCAAAAGAAACCATCAACAGAGTAAACAGACACTTACAGAATGGGAGAAAATATTCACAAACTATGCATATGACAAAGGTCTGATATACAGAATCTGTAAGGACTTAAATAAATCAACAAGCAAAAAACAACCCCATTAAAAATGGACAAAGGATATGAAGAGATATTTTTCAAAAGAAGACATACAAGTGGCCAAGAAACGTGAGAAAATTTTTACAATCATTAATCATCAGAGAAATGCAAATCAAAACTACAATGGGATACCATATCACACCAGTCAGAATGGCTGTTACCAAAACGTCAAAAACAATAGATGCTGGCAAGACAGTAGAGAAAAGGGAATGCTTATACACTATTGGAGGGAATGTAAATTAGTTCAGCCACTGAGGTAATCAGTTTAGAGATTTCTCAAAGGATTGAAAACAGAACTACCATTTGATGCGGCAATCCCATTTCTAGGTATATACCCAAAGGAAAGTACACTGTTCTGGCAAAAAGACACATGCACTTATATGTTAATTGCTGCACTATTAAAAATAGCAAAGACATGGAATCAGCCTAGATGCTTATCAATGGTGGACTGGATAAAGAGAATGTGGTACATATTCACTATGGAATAATATGCAGCCATAAAAAGGATGAAATCATGTTCTTTGTAGCAACATAGGTGGAGCTGGAGGCCATAATCCTAAGTGAATTAAGGCAGGAACAGAAAACCAAATACCACATGTTCTTACCTATAAGTGGGAGCTAAACATTGAGCTCACATGGACATAAACATGGGAACAATAGACACTTCAGACTACTACAGGGGGCAGGGAGGGAAGGGAGAATGGGCTGAAAAATTAGCTATTGGGTACTATGCTCACTACCTGGGTCTGATATACCCATGTAACAATCCTACACATGTACCCACTTGTATCTAAAATAAAAGCTGAAATTAAAAAAAAAAAAAAGGAAGGAGAGGCTGTCATTTGCAACAATATGGATGAACCTGAAAGACATTAAACTAAGTAAAATAAGCCAGACACAGAAACAAAAATACTGCATGATCTCACTTGTATGTAAAATATTTTAAAAAGTCAAATACATTGAAACAGAGACTAGGACTGTGGTTACCAGGGGCTGGAAGGGAGAGGAAATGGGAAGATGTAGTTCAAAGTGTACAAACTTGAAGTTATGTAGGATATATAAATCTAGAGATCTAATGTACAGCGGAAGGATTATAGTTAATAATATTGTATTATTTATTAAAAATTTGCTAAGAGAGTAGATTTTAGGTGCTCTTACCACAAACACACAAAAAAGAGGTAACTAAGGAAGGTGACGGATATGTTAACTCAATTGTAGTAATCATTTCATTATATATATGTATATATCAAAACATCATGTTGTACACCTTAAATGTATACAATAAAAATAAATTTTAAAAAGAAGTGAAACTATAAATGACCTATAGTGTTGAGTAGGATTGCAGGTTGTAGAGAATTCAAAACACTCTGTAACAGTTTCCAGTTCACAAACTTCAAAGGCCAAAAACTTCCTCAAACCTCTGGCTGTGTTCAAATTATCGAGAAAGTAGCAGGTTATTGTCACAAACTTGTTACAACTCTCAGTGAGAAAAATCACATGAAAATTAAAAGAAACAAATCATTTACTGATTAATTTATTCATAGATATATTGACCTTAGAAAGACCATATAGAATTAGATAATTTAGTACAACTTTACAGTTGGGGGAACAAGATCCAAAGGTGATAATTCATTTGCCTAATATGACAAAGGTAATAAATAACAGAAGCAGGCCTAGAATTAGTTTTCTAAGCTAGTTTTCCACCTCTTCTATAGTAAAACTCAACGTGTATTATTTCACAAAAATATATAATATATATATCTGCACACATGAGCAGATAGATGATGTGGCATTACAAAAAGAAAATGTGTTTTTATCTGAAAAAAAAAATGTGTTCTTGTTCTTTGTCCCTTTTCCATAAACTCTTGCTCTTGTTTTATGGATTGAATAATTTCTTAACTCTCGGAAGATATTAATTATAGCTTTTAAAAAGACTCTTTTTGAAAAATTCTCTTTCTTTCTCTCTCTGCCTCCACCAATATACACACACACTTGTATATTGAGAGAGAGCGAGAGATAATTCAGTAGGATGGTAGAATATAAAGTTAATGTACAAGAATCAATATTTTTTACTACATATAAGCAATCTATTAGATGGTACAATGAAAGAGAAGACCTTATTTGCAATAGCAACAAAAAAAGATAAAACATTTAGGAAGAAATGTGCAAAAAATTTGAGGAAAACACTACTGAAAGACAAAAGTATACTTGAACAAATGGAAAGATGTACTCTATTCTTGAGTAGGGAAGACTCACATTATAAAGATGTTAATTTTCTCTAAATTAATTTATAAATTTAATGCACTTCCAATAAACTGCCATCTTCTCTTTTCTGAAAGGAGATTCTAAAGCTCATATGGAAAATAAGCAAGCAAAAATAGCCAGGAATCTTTGCAATAGAAAAATCATATATTAAAAATGAAAAATAATATATTAAAATATAAAGCCTCAAAAGTTAAGAGTATGGTACTGGTGAATGAAGAGACAGGGGGAACAGGACAGAAAGTCCTGAAATAGACCTAAATAGGTATGGGAATTTAGTATAGGGCATTTCAAATCAATGTGGTAAAAAGGAATTTTTAATAAATGGTACTGGAGGCCGGGCACGGTGGCTCACGCCTGTAATCCCAGCACTTTGGGAGGCCAAGGTGGGTGGATCACCTGAGGTCAGGAGATAGAGACCAGCCTGACCAACAAGGAGAAACTCTGTCTCTACTAAAAATTCAAAAATTAGCCAGGCGTGTTGGCGCACACCTGTAGTCCCAGCTACTCAGGAGGTTGACGCAGGAGAATCACTTGAACCCAGGAGGTGGAGGTTGTGGTGAGCCAAGATCGTGCCATTGCACTCCAGCCTGGGCAACAAGAGCAAAACTACGTCTCAAAAAAAAAAAAAATGGTACTGGAAAAAGATAAAGTTGGATCCACATCTCATGCTATATACCAGGCTAAACTCGAAGTAGATTGATGTTTTAAATTTAAAGAGAAATTAAGCCACAAAAGAACTGGAAGAAAACATAGGTCAATTCCTTTACAGTCTTAGAGTGGGAGAAGGCCTTTTTAACTATGATTCAAAATCCAGAAGCCATTAAGGAAAAAGATTAGGGCATTTGACTACATTTTAAAAAAGTCTTTGTGACAAAAAGCAACATAAGCAATGCAAAAAAAGAAAGACAAACTGATAAAATATTTGCAATTCGTGTCACAAAGATCTGCTGTCTCATAGAAAATGTCAAGAAAAAGGCCAACAACCCAATAGAAAAATCGACATAGGACATTAACAATTTAAAGAAATGGAAAGATCTCTTAAAAATATGAAAAGATGCCCAATTTCATTCACAATAAGAAACACTCAGATTAAAACTTCTGTGAAATACCAATTCTTATGTACCACCTTGGAAAAAATCCAAAATTTATACTCTACTTATAAGGCCTTGGGGAAAAAGTGTACAACTATTATGAAGTGGAATCTGGGAATATATACCATAATTACAGATCTATTTTCCCTTCGACGTAACAGTTCAATTTTGAGGAATCTATCCAGAGATATCCTATAGATAGATATGTACAAAATTACATATGTACCATGACATGCATACATAGTGTGCTCTGTCAGGCAAAAAACAAACAAAAATCAAACAAAAACCTAAATGCAAAAAAGCCAAAATTAAAACAACAACAAAAATGAAGATTATTATGTACTGATATGGAGACATCTCCAGGATAGCTTTTTAGTGAAAAAAATGTTTAAGATGAAAACCAATATATAGTATACTATCTTTTGTAATATAAAGGAAAATAAAATATATATTCATATTTTCCTGTATTTACATAAATAAATATTAAAATGGAAAAAATAAACTCATAAAATGATTACCTGCAGGGCAGTGGGGGGTGGAAAGAAGGTGGATGAGGAAGAAGGGATAGGAATGAGACCAATCTTGTGTCCCTATTTATATTTATTTGACCTTGAACCATATAAATATATTATTGATTGAAAAAATAATGATAAAGATAAAAAGTCTTTTACTTGCATTATCTCTATTTCTCCCTGTTTCCTTTTATTGTTTCCTTCTTTAATCTTTTGGTATGCTGATGTTATTATCGAGTGATCCCAAAATGCCAAAATCTGAAGGCTGTATTCTATAGGCCATTCCATTTCTCAAGAGGAAAATTAATCTTCTTGGGAGCAGATGTTTGGTGTCTCACATTCTGGAAACAGGGGAGAGGGGACAAGAGTTGAGGGGTTCCACATTTAGTGTGTAGACTTTCACTTTATCCACCTTTTTCCAACTCCACATCTATTCCTGCCTTACCCTAGGTCTGTTTTGGTTCAATTTCTCCATAGAGTAAACCTTTGTTTGTAGGTGAATTGCCTGGAATCTCTGGTGGTCATTCAACCACTTTATATATGGACTTTCAACAACTTATCACCCTATATTAGCCCCATGTCTCACCCTAGTTTTCTGAGGACCCTTGTGTCTGTATATCCTGGTCCTGTGAGTTCTCCAGGGTAAATCAACTTTCTTTTTTTTTTCTCCTCCTCCTCCCCCTCCCCCTCCCTCACTCTCCCTCTTCTTCTCTTTCTCCTTCTGATTTATTCATCACTGTGGCAAAATATATGTAGCATAACAATTTTAACCATTTTAGGTGTACAGTTCAGAATCATTTTATACACTCACTCTGTTGTGTGATCATCACCACAATCCATCTCCAGAAATTGTTCATCTTCACAAGATAAAACTGTACCCATTAAACAGTAACTCCCCATTCTCCCCTTCCCTCAGTCCCTGACAACTGCATTTCATTTAGCATAATGTCTTCAAGTTTCATTCATGTTGTAGCATGTGTCAGACTTTCCGTCTTTTTAAAGGCTGAATACCATTTCCCTGTATGTGTACAGCATATTTTTTAGTCCATTCATCTATCAGTGAACATTTGGATTGTTTCCACTTTTTGAGTATTGCGAATAATACTGCCATGAACATGAACGTGAACATGGGTGTACGAATATCTGTTTGAGATGCTGCTTCCCTTTCTTCCATCAATTAAAATAAAAACTATTTACTACAAAAGATATTTGAATTGAGACAGCAAATAGAAGGCCATTACTATGATTACCTCCATAATACCCTCCACAACACACACACACAAATGCACACACACATGCCTTCACTGAAAGGGAAATGGATTATGCTTCCCTCGTGTTGGAGGTGGTCAATGTTGAGGCTTTTGAAGTACTCTGGCCTCCAGCCTCGATTACTATAGAAAGTGGGATAGGGCCAAGCCTTCAGGTGACAATTGGTAAAAATAGGCCGGGCGTGGTGGCTCACGCCTGTAATCCCAGCACTCTAGGAGGCCGAGGTGGGCAGATCACCTGAGGTCAAGAGTTCGAGACCAGCCTGATCAACATAGAGAAACCCTATCTCTACTAAAAACACAAAATTATCCGGGTGTGGTGGCGCATGCCTATAATCCCAGCTACTCGGGAAGGCTGAGGCAGGAGAATCACTTGAACCTGGGAGGCGGAAGTTGCAGTGAGCCAAGATCGCGCCATTGCACCCCAGCCTGGGCAACAAGAGCGAAACTCCGTCTCAAAAAAAAAAAAAAATTGGTAAAAATGGACGACAGGTAGGGTGTTCAGAAAGTAGAGGAAGATGCAGTGACACATAGAGGGAGGAGATGGGAGATGACAAAACTTGTCCCTAACTATTTTAAACTAATTGTTCCTGGAGAGTTTTAAGTGTATCTGAATAGTAGGGACTTGTTCCACAATAATGATGTGAAGGGGCCTGTCCTATCACTAATGTGAGGCTTTGTTGTCCTGCTGAACACATTCTTGGCCATCAAATGTCATCTTTTGAAAGTGCTTGAGATTTGTGCCTGGTACCTTTATGCTAATGCAGTGCTTCCTAAACTGGAGTCATTTATGAGTTATAACTTTTGCCACATATGCTTACCATTTGCATAAAAAGATAATTAACATTTTATTTACGTTTATTTTAAATCTATTTGCCTTTTAAAATTTAATTTTGTCTTAAGCCATAATAGTTTGTGAGAAGTTGAGTTAATCAATACATTATATTTTGGTAATACATATTAAAATAAATGCATAAGTATTAAAATAAAAAAGACTATCTGCAAATTACTTAAAATCATTTAGTGTACTATCAGTGGTATAAATACCACCCTTAGGAATTACTGTGCTAGTGGAATATATACTCCAGGATTAAAGGAAGCCTGATATAGCAAAGTAATCACAGGGAGTCCTCATTATGCAGGACAAACTAGTACTGAAAAAAGACACGTAAAGAGAATGTATGTGAAACAGGGAGTGTTTCATAATAAACAGTGAAAAAATAAAAGATTTGCTTGAGATTTTAGTTCAAAAGTGAAACAATTATGAAGAGGTTTTATCTTACATTTGATATAGGTTCTAATTCAGCTATTTTCTAATTCTTAAAACGAAGAATGAATTGTTGTTTTTAAGGGTATAATTTTCTGGCAAACTTATGTGATAGCATGGTAACAATATCCTTCACTTCACTTTTGACTTTTATTAGAGGGTCATTTTTACAAAAATGTTTGAGAGCTGCATCATTTTTTCCAAGGACCTTTCTTAAGCTTTTATTATTCAAATAGTCCTCTTTTGAAATGTCAGTGCTGTCATCATCCTTGTTCATTTTCTCTTCTTCAATTGTTAACTTTATCTAACTTTGCTGAGTGCTCATTTGTCATTGACTTTGTAAGTTATTTGAGCAGTTCTCCAACATCTTTTATCTTCTTTATACTTCTGCATCTTATACAAAATTTTCAGTTTCACTTTGCAAATTTTCACTGCACGATGTTGGATATTTACAGGAAGAAAAGATCATTGCTGCAATGGCAAGGGATACACACTAGTGTTAGTCAAAGAGGGATGTTTAAATGGGTTGTAATTTTACTATGGCTAGTTCATTAATAAACACTTTTTATGTTATGGAAACTTTTGCTCTCTGCAGGAACATACTGTGTAGACTTTGATAACGAACACTTGAATAATAAGAACTCCTGTGTACATCCCCCAAAATTCCATCTTTATTTAATTAAGACTCTTTTACTATAGGAAACAGTCAACGATTCAATGATTTCAGTGACGTGTTCATTCATTCATCCATTCATTCATTCATTAGTGTCCCAGTGGTAGCAATGATATTTTTAAACCAGTGGGTGTCAATGTTGTAGGTCTTAATAATCCATAAGAAAGAACACTTGTAATATCAGTGAACCAGATTGACCAAAGGCTTTAACTTGAACTGAAACAGACCAAACACCACTCAGAATCACTGCAAAATGCACTTACACATTGGTTGATTAATAAAGAAGAGACACTCAAGAAAATTGCAAGGTAATTTTATCAGGCTGTACAATTTGTCAAGAACTATGAAGGGTCTGAGATTTTACTCTACTTGCATGCCAGTTTTATGGATGCTCGGAGAAAATATGAAACTTCTGGGTCAGAGGCAAAGGATTTCATTACTCATTGCACAGCAAACAGCAGGAGCTTTGTGTTCATGTCAGCACCCCTTGCCCTTCCCCTCTAACTCCCACAGGGTGATGCAGAGGGGGCTAGGTAGAGGCTGTGAACACAGTGGCATCACAGCCCAGGAATCCTGAACGTAGGGAACCAAATCTTTTATAACTGGCTGCATATAAATGTGTTCAACATTTACTCTAAAAGGAAACTTTATCTTTATTATTCTGGATGTCTTGATCACCTCCTGTTTAACTCATTGATAAAGGCGGATTCCTGCCCCAGGGTTACGAAGATGACCAAACACATAACACTCAACACTGGACAGGTAAGGTCCACAGCAGTTCGTTAGTCATATATACTCACAGCCTAGTGGAGAAGGACACCACATGACATGCAGGGCCACATGGGGTGACATGTGGGAATAGAGTTAACAGCCAGGGGCTTTAGAAGGTAAGCTTTGTAGTATCAAGTGGATAAGGTGCCCCCTAGTTCTCGTGGGGGATGTGATTGACTTGTTTCAATAATTCTGAAAGATGGCAGGAAACTGAAACCAATCACTCAGGGATAAGCAAAAACTGTGTGTCTTATCCCCTCAATAACGGAAGATTGTTTGGCTAGGGGACCTTATCTACAGAAGCAGAGTGGGAGGGAAACTTACATTTTACTGAACAATAAGCAAATTTGCCCTTTGTCATAGAGAGAGACACTATCTCTGTCTTTTATGGCTCTTTGCTATACAAAAATCTTTGTAAATAATCATTGTCTCTGCTTGCAAGCCATATAGAAATGTGTGAGACCCATAGGTAATTATTTCCCAAGACAATGTCAATAGTAATGAAGAACAGATACATTTTGATTATGACAGTAATAAGACTAGAGTCACAACAAATGAAAACATATCTGATCAGCCAGCCAATAATTTCGACAGTTCTTTATATGGTGGATGAGATCAAACTATAAAAATGGGCCTTTTCAATTGCATAAAAACCTAGGGTCCACTTGCTGGGGAAGGCACAACAAAGTCTCTGTATTCTGAGTATTTGATCATCAGGAGGTATCTTTAACCCCTCCAGGTCTGGCATGATAATCCTAACTTTATAGTTAGGTAAATAAAATCTTAACCTTGGGAAAAGATAAGAATAAGAAAAACCAGTCAGAAATGGAATAAAAAATAGAATAAACATAAGAAATAGCTCTTTACAGAAATGTTCTTCTTAATGAAACGTGACAACCCAACATGACAACCTCCATCAAATTTCCACTCCTACCCTAAATACTACCTCTTTTGGGAAGTCTTTCTCATTTCCCTGGCTGAAATTAATCTCCTCATCTTCTGTGAATCCAAATGATTTTGTTTATAACATCTGTTATAACAGCTATCATATTCTTTTGTACTATAATGCTTTTCTTATATCCTCTATGAGATATGGTTTCTGTCTCCAAGTGGCTTACCATCTTGTCAATAAATTAGTTTTTAATTAATTTTTGCTTTATTTTTGTGCCACTCATAGTTCTCTGCAGGAAGTAGATGCTCACTAAATGCATATTGATCATAATTGGACAAAATAAATGGAAATAACAATACCCTATATGTCTACAGAACTTTAAAAACTTGTTATAGCTCCATTGTAACAAGGATTTTATTTGATGCTTCCAACATTCTTGTAAACAAATTTTCACTGGATAGATGAAAAATCTGAGACACAGAGAACATGGGTGACTTTCTCTAAGTAATACATCTTGTTGGGGGTGTAAACTGATACGATTATATGTAAATTAATTTTGACATGTATGTATACATACAAACACACGTTTCTTTCCTTCTTTCCTCTTGTTCTTTCTCTCATTTTTTCTCTCTCATCTATATATCTAAGGAATCTTAAAAATACTCTTACTCTTGACTGAGTGGGTGCATTGATTGGAATCTACCTTAAGAAAGTAACTTGAAATACAGCAGGTTTGTGGAAGGATGCTCACACCGTGTTACTTATCAGAGTGAAAGTGTGTAAGTAGCTTAAAATGCCCCCAAAGAGGAAAGTAGTTAAATACATAGGGTACATACATACAATAAAATATTTTATTTTTGATAATTTAATCCATTTATTTTCAGTCTTGTTCTCTTCATTAATATAGCTTAAAAATAACAAGTTGTGATGCTGGCATAGTATAGAGATATAGATCAATGAAATAAAATTGAAAGTTCAGAAATATGCTTTAATATTTATGATCAATTGATTTTTTACAAAGGGACCGTGACAATTCACTGAACACAGAACAGCATTTTCAACAGATAGTGCTGAGACAATGGATACCCATATACAAAAGAGTAAATTTGAAACCCCACAGTACACCATACACAAAAATTAACTCAAAAGGGATCATAGAACTCTTACAAGGAGACATAGGAGTAAATTTTTGTGACCTTGGGTTAAGCAGTGTTTTCTTAGATATGATACCAATAACAGCAGCCATTAAAAAAAAGATAACTGAATTTCATTAAAGTTACAATTTTTGTCTTTTAAATGATATTGAAAAGGTGAAAAGATAGCTCCCAGACTGGGAGAAAATATTTGTAAAGTCACATATAAGACTTGGAACTCGTATTCAGAACATATAAAGAACTCAATAATAAAAAGACAACTCAATTTTTAAAAACAAAAACAGGCAAAGGTTTGAACAGACATTTCTCCAAAGAAGATATACAAATGGCCAATAGCATGTGAAAAGATGCTCAATATCATTAGTCATGAAGAAAATGAAAATCAAAATCATAAAGTGATACCACTTCATACATACTAGAATGGCAATAATAAATGATAGAGAACAACAAGTGTTGGTGAGAATGTGGAGAAATTGTGACCCTCATACATTGCTGGTATGTATGTAAAATGGTGCAGTCTCTGTGGAAAACAGTTTGACAGTTTCTCCAAAAGTTAAACCTAGTATAAACATATGACCTAGCAATTCCACTCCCCGTTATCAAAAAAGTAAAACATGCTCACACAAAAACTCGCAGCATTATTCATAATAGCCGATAAATGAAAAGAAGCCAAAATGTCCATCAATTGATGAATGGGTAAATAAAATGTGTTATATCCACACAATGGAATATTATTCATTCATAAAAAATTAAATTACTGATACATACTACATGGATGAAACTTGAAAATACTGTTAAATGAAAGAAATCACAAAAGACTGCATATGGTATGATCCCATGTATATGAAATTTCTACAATGGCAAATCCATAGAGATGAAAAGTAGTCTAGTGGCAGTCTAGGGCTAAAGCTGGGGATGGGAGGATGGGAGAGGACTTTCTTTGCGATGATGATAATGTTTTAAAATTAGATTATGGTGATGGTTGCACAGCTCTGTAAATATACTAATAACCATGGAATTCTTCACTTTTAATGGATGAACTTTATGGCGTGTAAATTATATTATTAAAGCCATTAAAATAGCATCATACAATGCATGTTTTCTATAAATGGTTTTATTCAATCACCAATTTATTGTTAATATATTTCATGCTAATAAATACTTCTACAATATTTAAAAATCTTTGTTTTCTACTCATTACAGAAGCAATGCATGTTTATTGGAAAAACCTCAAGGAATATAGAAATATATAACAGAAAAATCATAGTTTCCTTTCTTTTTTTTTTTTTCTTTTGAGACAGAGTCTTGCTCTGTCGCCTAGGCTGGAGTGCAGTGGCACGATCTCGGATCCGCCCGCCTTGGCCTCTCAAAGTGCTGGGATTACAGGCGTGAGCCACTGCGCCCAGCCCATAGTTTTCTTGTAATTTTATTATTCAACAATATGCTTAGTGGCTGCTTAGTACTATATTGTATGGTTGTGCGATAATCTACTTAGTTAATTTCATATTATTTTTATTTAGCAATAGATTGGAAACAATCTGTAATAAATCACACTGTTATGAGCATCTTTGTGCATGTATTGTGGTGCAATGGCCCAATTATATTGTTAGAATGAATTCCTACAAACATATTTGCTAAAGTGTATGTATATTTTTAAGGTTTTCAAAATTATGTACTGCAAATTTTATCCAAAAAAACTAATTTGTATTCTAATCAGTAGTATTTGTCTGTTTCCTCTCATTTTTTCCAACCATGGTTATTATTTCTTTTTTAAAAACATTTTTTGTCAGTTTGATAGATAAAAATGGTGTCATTTTAACTTGAAATTATTTTTTATTACTAGTTAAATACTTTTTTCATAAACTTTTGGCCATTTGTATTCATTTATGAATTGCTCTTTAAGCCTTTTGCTCATTTTTAAAATGGCAGTTTCATCTTCAAGACTATATTCAACAAAATAATAGAATAATATTCAGCCAATAAAAATGTTTTATGGAAAGTTTTTAATGCTTATTTTCAATGTTAAGTGAAAAAAACAGGATAGAAAATTGTATTTATCATACCAGCTCAACTGTATAAAATAGATTATGCTTTGGGAAAGACTAAAAAAATGTTTTTAGAGTAATCATCTTTAGATAGTAGGTTTAGATTGTTTTTATGTTCTTTAAACTTTGTATTTCCCCTGTTTTCTACAATGGACATGTGTTATTTTTATAATTAAGCAAAATGTTTTTTTCTTTCAAATCACAGAGTTGGTTTGTGGCTAAACCAGGACCAGACTCATTGCCCTACTCCACCCTCTCTACCTTAGGCCTCTAGAAAAGCGTTGTCAGAGGTAGAAGAAGAATCAATGGTAGGAAAGGAAAGTAAAGAATTTCAAGAAGGAGGTGTCGTAGGAGGATGTACTTATTCCCGAGATGCATGTTGAAGAAATTAAGGTTCACGTATAATAATATCTGCAACTTAGGAAACGTATGCTGAAGTATCTAGAGTGCCACGATGTCTGGAAAGAGAGAGGGGAAGTTGGAAAGGGAGGGAGAGGGAGCAAGGGAGAATGAAAGAAGGATGGAGGAAGTATGGTAACAGGTTAAATAGTCAATCTAAGTGAAAGTATGTGGCTGCTCTTTGTGGTATTCTTTCAATTTTTTGTAGGTTTGAAACATTTGAAAATAAAGAAGTTGGGAGAATTGAGAGGAAAAAAAGGAGAAAGTTAATTACCTCGCAAATGTTTCAGAGAAATGAATTAGGATGAGCCCTAAGAAGAGGCAGTTGGGTTTAGCTAGTAGGAAATCACTGGGGAGGTTAATGAAATAATAATTTTAGAAGGGTTGGGTGGGGAAGATGGCAAAGGGTTGGCAAGTGAGTGCGATATGAGATAGTGGAGTCAGTCAATGGTGTCGACCAAGAATTTGAGCAATAGGGAAAAGAGAGTCAGGAAATTGGCCTAAGAGGCAACAAAATGTTGGAAAAGTTTTTAATATTGTTATTAATTTTCAACTAATTATAGATTCATATTAATATAAAATTAATATTTGACATTTCTCCCCCTCCACACACATCTTTCCTGATATATGAAATGATGAATTAGAAAAATCAATGAAAAGAATAGGAGAATAAAATGCACAATGCTACCATCTAGAGTATTCACTGAGAATTACACCCAGTGTTTGACAATGCAGGTGACTTGCTTTGGGACTCTGAGTTTGTGTGTGTTCGTGTGTTTGTTGCTTTGTGTAAGCCATGTAGGGGGGTGAGAAATATTCTGGGAGAAGCCCAGTGTTTGGGGACCAACATTTTGATCCCTGGATAAAACATTTCAAATTATGATGAAGTCCTAAAATTTTATTTTAAGCTAGATGAGACATTTTAACAATCTTTAACCTCAACAGTGCTTTGGCAATGAACTGAAACATTTTGGAAGAAGAGATAGTTCTAGGATCACCCTAAGTACAAGCATTAAGAGGGTTATGTTTAGCTGGGAGAAATGGGAAATTCCACCTGAAGTTTCTTTTTAGCTTCAAAAAACGTCAATCTTTTCAGCTAGCTTGAAGCCAAGTGTTACCGGATAATGGTGAAGGTGCATATAGAAATGCACTCTGGGGGACTGGTAGGCAGAGTAATTTAGGGTAGGCAGGAGCTGCATTTTGAGGTGTATGTAGTTGAAGATGGGGTGGACAAGAAAAGTTGCAGGTGGAGAGAATATTGAGTATGAAGGCAGAAAAGCACAGGGCACGTTTGGAGAACAGGGATCAGTTCTGTTGTGGCTAGAATAGGAGAAAGAAAGGGAGAGAAGGTGAGAAAGTGGACTGGCATATGGATATGCCTCTCTTCTCTTCCCCCAGCAAGAAGATTCAGTTCTTGAAAATAGGGGGCTTCACCTTTTGTCTCTCTAAGGGCCTAACCCTTGGCTGGGTACACAGTAGAAATTTAATAAATGTTGGTTGATCAGATCATCAGCTAATACCATTGTGCACTTCTATCTCCTAAGAGTTTGGCTGTCAGACTAGGAATAGGGGTAGATGCTGGGATTTAGCTGCCGGAGACATGGCTCTGTTGCTTGAAATCAGGCAAGTGCAACTCCCAGCTAACATCCAGAGCAGCACATCTCAGATCACCTGGATACCTTGTTAACATGCAGATTCTGATTTATGTCTGCAATGGGGGCTGTGATTCTGCATTTCTAATGACCTCCCAGGTGATGCTTATATTACTAGTCTGGGGATCACACATTAGCAAGAATTTAAAGGGCCTCCAATCCCTACTCCTTGAGCTTTGAAGACTCCAGACTCCTAAATGATTGGGCACAAGTAATGATTCTTCACTTAGTACAGCTGATGAAAAAGCTCAAATCAAATATATTATCTTGTGAAGATTTTCTGCTTCCAGAATTGTTGAGATGCACTACACTGTTGGCATCCTATTTGTGCCAACTTTTTATTATCTTTCCTAGGTCAGTATGGGTCTATCATACCTACACAGTGTAATCTAGTCTTTTGTTTTCACTCTCCAAATACGGACTTATCTGGACATCCCTTCTGTCTAAATTCCATGCCCATTTTCCCTTAAATAATTACAAGGCTGTGTTTTTCAGGCCAATAGCTCACACAAGGGGTTGTCAAACTGTAGTCTCTGCTATTCTGAAAATGATTCTTGTTATATAAAGAAATGTGGCCGTAACAACATAAGATGTGCTTTTTGGTGTTTGTTAACTTTATTTCATTATTTTTCTCATCCTTTGTTCAGGCTAAGCCGCGTAATTTTAACATTGATTATTGCTGTTGTGAGGGTCAGAATTGGTAGGAATGGTCTTCATTATGAAAATGAAAGTGATGGTAAAGAGTTGCATAAATTAATTGGTTTCTGGTTAATTATACAACTACACATTTCAGCTAGGTGAAGGCAAGAAAGGTCAGGGTGCTGACTGAATACGCTATTATAGTCTTACCAAGAAGGATACTCGTCTTTAAGGTGAGATTAGACTTTTTTCCCTCAAGACATATTATGAGAAACATAGGTCTAACAATGAGATGGTCACATAGTCTGGAGTTGGAGGCAAAAAGAGGCTGCCTCTTCAACCCTCCACTAGAACCCTGGCCTTTTCTCTTCTTTCAGTGTTTGGATCGTTCATCTGTTCAGATTCTCAATATAACTTTGCACAGCCCCTTATCTGCCTAACTTTAGACACTGGGAATAGCAAGGATCTGGCCAGCAACCTCTGACAACTGGGGATACATACTCATGTGTGGCTGAGGGAAGATGTTTCCTGCTGATACATACATATATGTATATGTACATGTATATGTATATATTCAAATAATTAACATAAGAAAAAATGAGAAAATTTTCCTTTTGCATTTAAATCCATTTTTCTTTCAAGGGCTAAAGCAATTGTCACGCTTTCTTCTCTCCCCAAGGGGTGTGGGATGCCCTAATCACTAGCATGACAACATAAAACCACACGAGTTTTCTGTTAGGAGGGATTGAGCTCTTTACAAGAACCTTTGTGCTCAATGGCCTACAGAGCTTTCTCTATAAGCTCAAGTCTAGAAGACATCAAATAAAACAAAGGCCTTATGATTCCTGGCTATTTTTCAAATGTAGTTCTATTTGATCTTAGTGAGGATTCCAAGCAAATGTTAGTCCTCCTTCCTTCCTTTTTTCTTTCTTTGCTTCCAGATATACATGTTTAAAAATTACAAAAGAGCTATTAGG